>NC_133656.1:85614613-85929670 GCF_009905375.1 Apium graveolens
CGTACAAGCAGTTTGGAAACAGGCAATTTAATCCTTCTGTTTTTTAGCAACAATTTACACCAAGGCAACAGTTTCAGCCAATGGGAATGCCACAGCAAACTCATAGAGGTGCAGGTCAATCTTCGAATGAAAAATCCAAATTGGAGGAGTTGAGGCTTATGTGCAACATCCAGGCTGTTTCTATCAAGACTCTTGAGAACCAAAAAGGGAAAATTGCTAACGCCTTATTGAATCGACAACCAGGAACACTTCCTAGTGATACAAAATCTAATCCAGGAAAGAAGGAAGTCAAGGAACAGGTAAAAACTATCACCTTGCGGTCTGAAAAGATCGCTAGCCCTAAAAATGAAGAAAACGAAAAATCTGAAGAAAAAAAATCCAGAATATGTGTGCGCCCGCGCCCTATAGAAGTGCACCCGCGCCCTATAGAAGTGCGCCCGCGCCTTCTATTTTTCCAGAAAGTCAAGATTTGGCAGAAAAAGTTGTGCAGAAGGATGACGGGGTGGAACCGAAGAAAAAGTCTACTGAAAACACTCCTCCTGAGAATAATACAGGGGATAAACAAATCTATCCACTATTAAATGGCATTTATATCCACTTAGAACGCTTTATAAAGGCTTGAATTGGTGTTTTGTACTCGAGTTATTTGTGTTTTTGATGTGTTTTATAATGTTTTTGTATTTCAGGGCATAGTTGAACGAAGGATGTGGATTAGCATTGTCTTGGTGCTAATTTTGTGTTAGGAAGGTGCCTCGGATGTTCGCCTATTGATCGCCTTCAAAAACCAGCAAATAAAGCAGAAGTATGAAATTTTCCAGAAGGTCAACGTGCTCGTGCTGTAATAGCGCGCGACCGCGCCGTTTGGTCAGAGTTACAGCGAGCCCGTGCTGGGATAGCGTGCGGTCGAGCCGGATCGAATTCTGAGATTCCTGATTGTATTAGCATACTGATATGCTGGACTTCTGGATTGATTGGGCTGCTATATAAAGACTATCTAAAGACGTTTTTCATAACGAGACTAAGGAGAAGACGATGAGAAGACCTAGGAGCACAAATACAATGAAGGCGAAGAGGATCTAGTTTATTCTTGTGATTATTTATTTAAGTTATAATCTTGGAATCTAGTTTTCTTGTTTGTTAAACCTATTACTCTTGATTACGTACTTTGATTATTATTCAGTTTTATAAAGACCTAGTTTATTATACCATGCTTTCATCAGAACCCACGGTGATGATGAGTTCGGTTATGAACTAATCATTATCGTGGGGTTCTAACGGATTTACTTATGGATTTCATTAGTTAATTTGTTTTAATAACATAGTGTGTGGTGATTGTATGATATCCTAGTATTGGTTGTGCTTATTCGTCTTATGAGCATTGCGAACTTATAAGATAGCGTGTTAATCTCTATTGAAACGAAAGTAAATTTAAAGGTTTAGAACTCGCCATGCTAGCATAGGTTTATGTATTTTTTATGCATGATTCGTAGATAATTTTAACCATCTTACTTGCCCTATGTAATCATAATAGATAACTTGCGCATTAAACCTTTATGTTGTCAAATTCTATAGACATATAGGGTCTCAACATATTTGGTGTCTATTCAGCTTCTATCTCTTTTGTGGATTTCTGGTAGTAGGGTAATCGTACGACGAAAGTTAGCATTTACTAGTTTCGTGTTGTCTGATTAGTTGTCATCACCATTACATGCTAATATTAAGAACAATGACTTTGAATGAAGTAGTAATGAAGTTAGATTCCCATGTTTGTCTCATATAGTAATCAACCCTTTTAATCTCTTAATTAATTTTAGGTTAGATAATATCTTAGTTATAAAAAATCTCAAATTGTTATTCATCTTAGCATTGAATAATAACCATACCATCGTTGCATAAGTACATTAATTGAAATTAACTTAAATCAGTATATGTGGGAACGAACTAGAAATAATTCTATATTACTTGCGATCGCGTATACTTGCGTGAATATTAGCGCGTGTTTTCGTCCTAACAAGTTTTTGGTGCCGCTGCCGGGGACTTGGTGTTAATTATTAGTTGATGTGCTTGTCATCAGTGATCGTTAAAGTTCACTGCCTCAGATATTTTACTTACTTGTTTGCTTGTTGCTTTGTCAGTAACTCTAGAGAGCGTGTATGCTAACGCGTTCTCAATTTCGCAAGAGAACACTGGATAAAGAGGAGGAAGTAGTTGAAGAAGTTTTTGTTGAGGAGAAAGTTGAAGAAGAAGCTCTAATCATAAAGGGAGATCAACCAGTTGCAAATCCGAAAGCTTTGATGGACTATTCTAAGCCAAAAATCAATGATATTTAGTCTAGCATTATCAGGCTAGCCATCACGGCTAACACCTTTGAAATCAAGTCGAGCACGATTCAGATGATACAAAATTCAGTTCACTTTGGGGGTTCTCCTATAAAAGATCCCAACATGCACATCAGAGATTTCATCGAGATCTGTGACACTTTCAAGTTCAATGGAGTTACTGAAGATGCTATAAAGCCGAGGCTTTTCCCATTCTCTCTGAGGTAGAAGGCTAAATGTTGGTTGCATTCGCTACCACCAGGCTCTATTACTACTTGGGAAGATCTTGCTCAGAAATTTCTCACTAAATTCTTCCCTCTGGAAAAGACTATTGCAATCATGAATGCTCTAATTCTTGATGTGTTTTGGACTCAAGTATGTGGTATTTTTTATGTGTTTTTGTCTAATTGCATTATAGGGCAGCAGTCGTGAGATTAAAGGGCTTTACAAGGATTTTATGCTGATAAGAAACATTATTTTGAAGTCTAGGTCATTCTCAAGTTGTAGAGAATCTCTTTATCTTCACGTGGTCAGTTAAATCGCCTAATTCTGACGAGCAGAACTCAAGATACGCCCAAAAGAAGAATTATCAGAAAACCACAAGAAGGCATGCGCGCCCGCGCCAGAACCAGTGCACCCGTAGTAGAACCAGTGCGCCCACACCCCAGAAATCAGTAAACCAGCGCGCCCGCGCTAATATGAGTTCGCCCACGCCGCCCTTTTTGCCCCAGAATCCTATTTTGAGTGGAATTTGATGATTTTAAGAGTTCAGGTCCACTAGGGGCTTATATATAGTGATAAAAAGATGTTTTTAACAACAAGGAGCGAAGGGAGAACATTTAGAAGACCTAGAGAGCACAAGACGGCTACGGAGAAGAAGACTTTTTTATTCTTTAATATAGATGATACATTGGATGCTTATTTTCGATTTGTCTTAAACCCTAATACTCTTATATTCATTATCATGTTTTGATTGGAACCCATGGTGAAGATCAGTTTGATTATGAATTAATCATTGTCATGGGGTTCTATAGGATTTATTTATGGATTTCAATTATTAATTGTTATAATTCTTGATGTGTTTTGGATTCAAATATGTGGTATTTTTTATGTGTTTTTGTGTAATTGCATTGCAGAGCATCAGTCGTTAGAGGAAAGGGCTTTACAAGGATTTTATTCTGATAAGAAATCATATTTTGAAGTCTAGGACATTTGCAAGCTGTAGAGAATCTCATTATCTTCGCGTGGAAAGTTGAATCGCCTAATTCTGACGAGTAGAACTCAAGATACGGTCAAAAGAAGAATTGTCAGAAAACCATCAGACGGCAGGCACGCCCGCGCCAGAACCAGCACGCCCGCTTCCCAAAAATCAGTAAACCAGCGCGCCCGCGCCGCCCTTTTTGCCCCAGAATCCTGTTTTGAGTGGAATTTGATGATTTTAAGAGTCCAGGTCCACTAGGTGCTTATATATAGTGATAAAAAGACGTTTTTAACAACACGAAGGGAGAATATTGAGAAGACCTAGAGAGCACAAGATGGCTACGAAGAAGAAGACTTTTGTATTCTTGAATATAGTCGATACTTTGGATGCTTGTTTTTGATTTGTCTTAAACCCTAATACTCTTATATTCATTATCATATTTTCATTGGAACCCTTGGTGATGATGAGTTCAAATATGAACTAATCTGTAATAATCCCAATTTTTGGAATTTTTGAAACACTGATGAATAGTAACTTTTGCTGATGATGTTGATTACGGAAAATTATCAGACCACACTATATAGAAATACTGTTATGGAAATTCTAAGATCGTATTAGTATTTCATAGAGTAAATGAGTCTATGTAAAGGTCGTTAGAATTCGAATCCGGACACTTTAATTTTTCCCGAAAATCCACCAGATACCGAAAGAATTGAGTATTAGGTAACATGATTAAAAGGATATAAATTCAAGGATTATAAGAGAGGATCATAAAAGGAATATAAAATATTGAGAAAGGTTTAGGGGAACCCAAGTAATAAGATCCCGGATATGATCCCTCAAACGACAAACAAGAACGAAAGTTAAGCGAACCGTATAACAGATAAGCGGTCATTAGCCAAGTAATTAAGGGTTAATCAAAGAGGTTAGTTGATGATGATGTCATCACACCAACAAGGTAAAGACAGGTGTTAACAAGATGACACAAGCATGGTGACATAAGCATGACAAGGAGTTTTGATTTGTTGTTTAATTTATAGCCAAGTAAAACTTACCATGGTAAAAATCTAAAAGTAGCCAAGCTAAAAGAAAGAGAATCAACCAACATAAATCATAAAACACAAAAATTAGAAGTTGACTTTTGCTTCCAAGAACAAAAGCTCTCGGCCAAAATAATGCTAGCAACTGCAAGCTGTCATATCTCCTTCAATACTCACTCAAATGTTGTGTTCTATAGCTCGTTGGAAAGGTATTGAGATAGCCTACAACTCTTGTTCACAAGTCTCGTCCAAATAAGCATGGTAAGACCCTCATTTTTACAGTTCTTTCAATCGTACTTTTAGAAACTTCAAAACCTAACTTTGTATTCTTAATTTCTTTGGAAAGATCAAGCTTCTAGGAGGTTAGATTAAGGCTCCCTAAGGCTTCCTAGCAACTTAACACCTACCAAGGAAGGTATAAACTTCAAACCCTAGCCTTTACTTTATTTTTTAGTAAGTTTAATTGTTGGTTTTGTGAAATGAGAAGCATGGATTGTGATTATTAGTAGTTTAGTTTGATTTGGAAGTGTTTTGGTAATTGAAGCTTGACAATAGTTCATAGGTCTTCATTGTGGTTGTTTGAGTTGAAAAACTGGGAGGTTATGGACTGATGTGGTATGGTTTAGGTGAAGTTTTGTTGTATTGATGGTTATGAGTTGGTTGGTGGTTAATTGGAGTGGTATGAACATGGGTAATCGCGTAAACATAGCCGTCGTAATGCCCGTTTTCATTCAACTGCTTGTTTTAGTGTTCGGGACAGAAAGCCAACTGACTAATCTGTAACTTTGCCATGTTTAGCTAGATCGTGTCATAAGCTTCGTTTTGGTATGTGGTTCGCTTGAATCCGATCTACGATTTACGAGAAACGACCGTTTTAAGTAACGGCGTTTCGCGAACGAACCATTACTCTCCGCCTTACTTTGAAACCTTGTTTAAGGTCCTTAAGTGACTAATTGGAGTATGAAACAATTATTTAAGGTTAATGGGTCAGTTGGTAGAGTATTCGCGAAAGCTTGCCTTAAAATTCTTAACGGTTAATTTTATTAAAATGGTGGATCCGAGGTTAGTCGAGCGACTTATGTGAATCGTTAAGCGCAAAAGCGAACGTTAGGGTCCAATTGGTTAAAGTCTAGTTTCTTAAGCGACTGTGGTTTAATTCCGACTTATGTTGTTGTTCATAGGTTACCGGACCCACTCTAAGCTTAAGTCTACCCCGGAATGCTCAGGCAAGTTTTCTACCCATTATACTGTTGTTGTGATGTAAATATATTGATGCATTATCTTGAGATAAGTGCATGACTGTTATTAGAAAATCTTGCTATATATTGGAGCATATTGATATGGTATATATATGCATGTTGTGAAATATTGATATTTCTATTATCAATTCAAATGCTTATAATCTGCATAATACCTATGCTAGAGATAAGTAGTAGTCGCGTATACCCTTAGTATAGGGGACCCAAAGGTGAACATTTTTCTAAACCAGGAGTCGATGTTCCCGAGTATAATATATATATATAAAGTTTTCTATAATTATTAATTAAATAAGGTATATTCAATAGTTTTGAATAATAATCAAACTTATTTTCGATTATTCAAATAAAGATCGTACTTTCCTATAAGTATATCTTTGTTATTATTATTCGTTTCAAGTATGAGTTTTTAAAACTTCTACTTCATTTATTTTTATAAAGATTATCCTTTATGGGAATATTATTTATATAAAAATATTCAGATATTTTCCAACATATTGTGACTGATTTATTTTATTAAATCAACATTACTCCAAACATTCTTAAAAATGATTTCGAGTCTTCAAAATGATTTTAAAAGTTAGAGCGGATCCCAAACTCGTTTTCAAATTTAAGATCTTCCTTTCGAAGGGGACTTGAATACTCGCTCAAAAATCTAATGGATCCGGCTCTGTGGTGTATTTTATATTCACAACGAGGTTGCTGTTTTGAGAAAACAATTTGATTACTTGCCCAACGTTCGGGAAGTAAGTCCATCTAATTGAGTCGGCATAAGCGACATGCCGGGGTACGATCTATGAAGGTGTAAGAGGCTGGGTGACATTCCATCCACGCGTGAGTGGCCGGGTAACGGTCTAGCGCGAGGTTAAAATGTGACCAGGGTGATGACCGGCGAGGAATTCATCCATCTACAGTAGAAAAAGGTTACTTATTGGTATCTTTGCCTGATCAGCAAGATATCGGGTTCATGCCAAAATTCTCTTCGTTCCAAATTCATTGGGTATAATAACTCTGTTTATACTTTTAATAACAGAGGGTTTCAAGGAATGTATGAGATATATATATAGGTGTATATATATATCGAGAATTAATGAAGTATCTAGTAACTTCATTTCTTTAAAGGATACTTCAAAGGTTGAATATATTCAAGTCTTATCTCATAGTCTCATCTATGTGATGAACTTTTGAAACTGATTATACCTTGAACGGTGGTAGTTCAAGTAGTATTCGGAAAAGATATAAGTATATTGGAGTATCTTGTAACTTCATCTTTTTAACTTATATCTAGTAAATGATTATCTTATGTATGATAAAAATTTTCAGAAAAACCTTGAGACAAGGTTAGATATATGAGATCACCTTGCAACAATATTTTTATACAGTTATAGACTGAAACTCTGTGTATATTATGCATGAAAGAGGATTTCAAAGATTTTGAAAAGTATATATATATATATATACTGATTATTTTACGACTTGGTCGCGTTAAGATATCAAACTTGGTTCATTTTTGCTTGACCAAGACTTTCATGAAACTATGAGAATGCTCATATATTATAAAGTATTATACATATTATTACGGTGGGCTTGTTTCTCACCTTTGCTTTCTTCTTTCATCACACAACAACAGATAGACAAGATGAACATGACCAAGCTCCCAGCTCGTGAGCGGATATGAAACGTTCCGCAGTTTCCTGTAGGCGTTGATGCCGCTGTAGCTGAGGTAGGAGCTACCAATAGGCTAGGTTTTCACCTTTTTATGTACCAGACTTATGTATATTTATGAATTATTGTAATGGAAAAGATTATGTAAGTCTATTGAAAAACCCTTTTGAGGTGTAATGACTTATAATTGTGGAATAAAATGACTTGTGTTATTTTTGGTATTCATCTCTGAGACTATAACTTATGGTGTGTGTATATATTGTGGGGTCACAGTACATAGTAATTGTTTATTTATTAATATTAAGTATTATTAAGGGAAATGGAACTCGTGACAACCCAGATCCCCGACCCCGAATTTGGGGATGTTATATAATCATTGTCATGGGGTTCTAGCGGATTTATCTATGGATTTTAATAGTTAATTATTCTAATTCTTGATGTGTTTTGGACTCAAGTATGTGGTATTTTTTATGTGTTTTTGTGTAATTGCATTGCAGGGCATCAGTCGTAGGAGAAAAGGGCTTTACAAGGATTTTATGCTGATAAAAGATCATATTTGGAAGTCTAGGCTATTCTCAAGTTGTAGAGAATCTCTTTATCTCCGCGTGGGCAGTTGAATCGCCTAATTCTTACGAGCAGAACTCAAGATACGGCCAAAAGAAGAATTGTCAGAAAATCACAAGAAGGCAGGCGCACCCGTGCCAGAACCAGCGCGCCCACGCCCCAGAAATCTGTAAATCAGCGCGCCCGCGATGATTTGAGCGCGCCTGCGCCGCCCTTTTTGCCCCAGAATCCTGTTTCAAGTGGAATATGATGATTTTAAGAGTCGAGGTCCACCAGGGACTTATATATAGTGATAAAAAGACATTTTTAACAACAAGGAGCCAAGGGAGAACGTTGAGATGACCTAGAGAGCACAAGACGACTATGTACAAGAAGACTTTTGTATTCTTTAATGAAGTCGATACTTTGGATGCTTGTTTTCGATTTGTCTTAAACCCTAATACTCTTATATTCATTATCATGTTTTCATTAGATCTCATGGTGAATATGAGTTCGATTATGAACTAATCGTTGTCATGGGGTTCTAGCGGATTTATCTATGGATTTCAATAGTTAATTGTTCTAATTCTTTATGTGTTTTGGACTCAAGTATGTGGTATTTTTGATGTGTTTTTCTGTAATTTTATTGAAGGGCATCAGTCATAGGAGGAAAGGGTTTTACAAGGATTTTATGCTGATAAGAGATCATATTTTGAAGTCTAGGCCATTTTCAAGTTGTAGAGAATCTTGTTATGTTTGCGTGGGCAGTTGAATTGCCTAATTCTGACGAGCAGATTTCAAGATACGGCCAAAAGAAGAATTGTCAGAAAATACCATAAGGCAGGCGCGCCCGCGCCAGAACCAGTGCGCCCGCGCTGATTTGAGTGCGCCCGTGCCGCCCTTTTTGCCCCAGAATCCTGTTTTGGGTGGAATTTGATGATTTTAAGAGACCAGGTCCACTAGGGGCTTATATATAGTGATAAAAAGACGTTTTTAACAACAAGGAGCCAAGAGAGAACACTGAGAAGGCCTAGAGAGCATAAGACGACTACGGAGAAGAAGAATTTTTGTATTCTTTAATATAGTTGATACTTTTGATGCTTGCTTTCGATTAGTCTTAAACCCTAATACTCTTATATTCATTATCATATTTTCATTGGAACCCATGGTGATGATGAGTTCAATTATGAACAAATCGTTATCATGGGGTTCTAGCGGATTTATCTATGGATTTCATTAGTTAATTGTTCTAATTCTTTAGTGTGTGGTGAATTATGATTTCCTAGTTTGGTTGTCGTAATTCATCTTTGATGTGTAGCTAACATCTAAGATTATTTTCAATCTCTATTGAAGCGATAGTGAATATGGAGGTTTAGAATTTTCCATGCTAGCATTGGTTTATGTATGAATTGACATGCATAATTCGTGGGTAATTTTAACCATCTTATTCACCCTATGTAATCACGATCTATAACTTTCTCTTAAACCGTTATGTTTTCAAATCTTATAGACATATAGGGGCTAAGCATAACTGGTGTCTTCTATCTTCTATCTTAATAATGGATGCTTAGTAGTATACTATAAGTATAACGAAAGTTAGTGTATACTAATTTCGTGTTATCTGATTAGTTGTCATCACCATCACATGCTAGAGTTAAAGACATAAACTTTGAATGAAGTATTTAATGAAGTTAGAATCCCATGTTTATTCTCAAATAAGTAATTCAATCTTAATTCTCTTAGTTGATGCATGTTAGTATAATCTCTTATAATTAGTTAAACAACACAAATTGTTATTGTCTTAGCATTGAATGATAATCATACATTTTTGCATAAGTGCAAAATCTGAACTTAACCTAAACTATTGAATCTTATACTACTTGTGATCGCGTGCGCTAGCATGTATTTTCGCGTTTGAATTATAATGAACAAGTTTTTAGCACCACTTCCGGGGACTCGGTGTTAATTTTAGTTTTTGTGCTTGTCATCAGTGGTCGTGAAAGTTCACTTACTCGGATTATATTCTTACAAGGTTTACCTTGTTAGTGTGTTTCAGGTACTCTAGAGAGCATGTATGCGAACGCGTTCTCAATCTTGTAAGGAAACACAAGACGTAGTTAAAGAAGAAGTAAAAGAAGTTTTTGAAGAAGAGGAAAAAGTTGAAGAAGTTTTTATTAAAATGGGAGAACCAGTTGCAGAAATGAAAGCAATGATGGATTATTCTCAAACGAAAATCAATGACATTCAGTATAGCATTGTCAGACCAGCCATTGCTGCTAATACCTTGAAATCAAGACTAGCACGATTCAAATGGTACAGAATTCAGTCCAGTTTGGGGGTTCTCCAACGGAAGCTCCTAACATGCACATTAGGGATTTCATCGAGATCTCTGACACCTTCAAGTTCAATAATTTTTATGAAGATGCTTTGAAGCTGAGACTTTTCCCTTTTTCTCTGAGGGCTAAAGCTAAGTGCTGGTTACACTCTCTACCAACAGGTTCTATCACTACTTGGGAGGATCTCGCTCAGAAATTTCTTACTAAAATTTTTCCCTATGGCAAAAACTGCTACAATCAGGAATGTTCTTACTCAATTTATGCATCAATAGGGAGAATCTCTATGTGAAGCTTGGAAGCGATACAAGGGGATGCTTAGGAAGTGTCCTCATCATAAAATTCCTGATTGGATGATCATCAATTGATTTTATAATGGTTTGGGAGCACAATCAAGTCCCATGCTCGATGCAGCATCAGGTGGAGCCTTATGGGCTAAGAGCTATAATAAAGCTTACGAGCTAATTGAATTGATGGCTGCTAATGAATATCAGAATCCAACTCAGAGACTACCACAAGGCAAGGTAGCAGGAATTCTGGAGGTGGATACAGCTACGACTATCACAGCTCAACTAAAGGCGTTGTCTATGAAGATCGATTCTCTGACCAACTATGGAATTCATCAGAAGAAATCAGCTCAGTTTGTGAGAAACTTTCATAGATCGCAGCAACCTGTTCCAGACACTTATCATCCTGATAATCGGAATCACCCTAAATTCAGCTGGAGCAACAATTAGAATGCGATACAACAATCGTACCAGCATTTTGGTAACAAGCAATTCAATCCTTCTGTTTTTCAGCAACAATTTGCACCAAGGCAACAGTTTCAGCCAATGGGAATGCAACAGCAAACTCATGGAGGTGCAGGTCAATCTTCGAATGAAAAATCCAAATTGGAGGAGTTGAGGCTTATGTGCAAAATCCAGGTTGTTTCTATCAAGACTCTGGACAACCAAATAAGGCAAATTGCTAATGCCTTATTGAATCGACAACCAGGAACACTTCCTAGCGATACAAAATCTAATCTAGGAAAGAAGGAAGTCAGGGAACAGGTAAAAGCACTCACCTTGAGGTCTGGAAAGGTCGCTAGCCCTGAAAATGAAGAAAATGAAAAATCTGAAAAAAATCCAGAATGTGTGTGTGCCCGCACCGTATAGAAGCGCGCCCGCGCCCTCTATTTTTCCAGATAGTCAAGATTTGGCAGAAAAAGTTGTACAGATGGATGCCGAGGTGGAACCGAAGAAAAAGTCTACTAAAAACACTCCTCCTGAGAATAATACAGGGGATGAAAAAGTCTATCCACTGTTAAGTGGCATTTATATCCACTTAGAACGCTTTATAAAGGCTTGAACTGGTGTTTTGTCCTCAAGTTGTTTGTGTTTTTGATGTGTTTTGTAGTGTTTTTGCATTTCAGGGAATAGTTGAAGGAAGGATGTGGATTAGCATTATTTTTGTGCTAATTTTGTGTTAGGAAGGTGCCTCGGATGTTCGCCTGTTGATCGCCATCAAAAAACAGCAAATAAAGCAAAAGTATGAAGTTTTTCCAGAAGGTCAACGCGCTCGCGCTGTAATAGCGTGCGGCCGCGCCGGTTAGTCAGAGTTACAGCGCTCTCGCGCTAGGATAGGGTGCGGTCATTGTGGCGCCCTCCAAACCCGGGTCAGAAGTTTGGGGTCCACACATATACCTTATTTATAACCTGCTTATAACAATAATAAAGATAATAATAATATGCAGTGACCCTACTTACCAACTACCATCGATCGCAACAGGTTAAAGTATGCACACAAGCCAAACACACTAATATATTACATACCGATCAAATCCCATCTATTCAAACTCGAAACTGAGTATTAAACATTATTACAAACTTTTACAAACTCAAATTATTCAAAAAAAGCCTGCTAGCTTAACTCGATCAACCAGAACCCCTAGCTCTCACGCTGGACTGGGGATCCTCGCTACCAACTGGTTCCTTTTTAACTGGAAAGAATATAAACAACATCGCACAAATGAGCTAACTAGCTCAGCAAGTCACAATGACAAAACTGAGAATAATGATCATCAGGTGAATATGGTTATGATATCAAGTGAACAATGGATTATGGTTTAGAATTGGATATTATACTTTTATTTTAAAAACCAAGGTTAGGCTGCTGATCAGTCACGCACTAACCCCGAGCAAAGCACACAATATTGCTCTAACTACTGGATCCAAGGCACACATTGGCCTAACTTGACCATTATATGGTCTGACCACGAATCTGGTCCACAATTTTATAAAAACAATCCAATTCTAACATAGTAACAGAATAAGCAATAATAGCAATAAACAGAATCATTAACAACATTGGATGCTTCATAATGAAATTGTTTCAGGATTTATGAGAATCAATATGGCAGCTTCAAGGCTTAGCTGTTGGGTAATGAAAGAATTGAATAACAAAGGAATCAGTGTTTCAAGGTTTCAAGGATTTTGCCTTTCAATGCATAGGATGAAATGGTTTGAGTGTGTGGGTAATTCAATTCAGTGTTCGGTATTTAATTTGTATGTATTTGTGGAGTAGTATCGTATACTTGAGGTTCATATTTGGGTATGCAATAATCAATGGCTTAGAAAGAACAAGGTTTATGGCTCAAGATCAAAACTGGAATCAGGGTTTAGGTTTCTGTGCTTCAAAGCACTTGCAATATCAACAAAACTATCAAGTACTACAATATCTCGAGAAAGTTTAGAACACTTGCCTGGTATTAGCTTACTATCCTGCACTCGCTTCTAATCTCAACCGTCTTACTTCTCAACTACCTGTTTCCCTTTTCTACGTCTTGCCCCTTCTGCTCACATATCATAAGCATCTATCAATAATCAACTCATACGATTCTATTAAACACATACTTCTATCTACCCTTTGTTTCACCCAAATCTGATTAACAAATTGAAGGTTACGCAATAATCAAGTAAACACCGAATATATAGACCGATAGTCAATCAACAAGTCACGTATAACACATAATACATCACGTAATCAATGATATATCATTTATAAAGAAGTCTCGGGTCATAAATAAGCTTTTGGTTATTTAAAATGATTTTTAAAACATTTTTCGGAATTAAAACGGGTCATTGGATCAATTTCAGGTAAATAAACAGGGTTCGATTAGCCAATTCTGGCTTCGAAACAATTTTATAATAATTATCGATCCTTGAAAATAATTTAGAATAATATTTTAAAGCTCGAAACTATTTTTCGAAATTTTTAAATAATTAAATCTAATTAAATAATTAATTAAAATCAATTAATAATTAATTAAATCAATTAATCAACTAATTTTCGAATTAATTGACCAATTAATCAATTAAAAATTAACTGAAATTAATTAACTAATTAATTCAGATTTATTTTTGAATTAAAAATAATTTTCGAAATTAAAATACTAATTTTTTGAATTTTCAGAAATTAAAAACGAATTTTTATAATAAAAATAAATAGGAAATATGATTTTAAAACAGGAATCCAATTTTTGGAAAGTCTGGAAACTTCAGGGACCTAACTTCATCATCCCCAAAAGTACAGGGGCCTGTTTGTAATTTTGCAAACTCCCACCGTCGACTCGCCGGAGTGTGGCCGGAGAACACGATTCCGGCCACCTCAGGCCACCAAACTGTCCAGAATTAATCTAAAGGTTATCAGCAACTTATACATGCAATCAAAATTCAATAATCATCCTTGTCCTGGCCGGAAAATGGCCAAGAACATCGCCGGTTTCCGGCGAACATCGTAAAACTTAAAAACACAACTCCCTTCAATTCACTAATCCTCTGTTAACGAGTTATATACCAATCGATTGCAAATTTCATAAGGAACACAACCCACTATAAATCAACAGCTAATAACCCCTGAATCAAAAGCCCCCAAATTTCAATTGAAAACATTCATACGGGTTATAAACCCTAATTTTGAAATTCGAAAATCAAACTCAAATTTGAACATGTTATTGAACTCCAAATCAGACATATAATATATCAAAATCATCAGGAAAACAAGCTCTACAACATGCAATCATCAAATCATACAAACAACCATCCGACCAAAAATTCATATTTTTAATCAAAATAATTCGAAAATAAATAAAAATATATAAAATCAACCTTTGATTCTGCAGTAAAATAGGTTATGGAATCTGATAGAGCTCTTCAAGACCTTCAAATTTGGTACTCGAGCTTTTCAAACAAAGATCAATAACACCTTCAAAAGTTGGTTTGATTCTTGGAACAGTTTATGAATATATGATTTTTCTCTGTAAGATTATATAATTATCTGTCTGCAAATGATTTTGATACGAAATAAAATACGGTAAAAGGCTATTTATATTTACGAAAAATTCGTATCCCGTTGGATCATTCCGGATATAAAACGGTACGTTTATTTATAAAAACTGATCCAAACGGTATCGGTTTTCGGGATAATTATCCAAATCAGTACAATTTGTACTGCGCTCTTGGTCTCACCGCCTGGTTACACATACTACGAAGTGATAATTGTGATAGTTTAATAAAAAGCTCCCGTTTATCGAAAATATGAGTTTTATTGATTTATCGAAACGAATATTGTATCGAAAATGTTGCGCCGAGACCCGCGCAGGACAAACCGTACGCCAGATCGAAAAAGTCGAAACATGGAAAATGCTCGGAATATTATAATTAGGTTCGGAAGGTGTTCTCGGAAGAATTTCGGGTTCCAAAAACGTAACAATGGGTGACGTCGGTTGGTTCCCGTTTTTATAAACTAGATTTTAAATACCCGGAAAAAGATTTTATAAATTTCATATGATTCTTATAAATTCGTAAATCAACATAAAAATTATTAGGAAGATATGACAATTATCTATATTTTATTTTGGACATATAAAAATTAAAATACTCAATTAATATTATTTTTGAATATCCAAATACAGATAACACTTAACAATTAATTCACAGAATAGATACTGGACACATATAATAATTATTTAATAGCAAAATAATTACACGATATATCCCGAATATTACATCCTTCCCCTCATAAAAGGATTCTGTCCTCAGAATCTCCTAAGAAAACAAATGAGGGTACTTTTCTCTCATATCACTTTCTAACTCCCAGGTTGACTCTTCAACCTTTGGGTTTCTCCACAACACTCTTACTAACTTTACCACTTTATTTCTCAATACCTTTTCTCTCTCCTCTAAAATCTCTATCGGACTTTCTACATATGACAAATCTGCCTGAAGCTCTATTGGTTCATATTCTATTACATGCCTGGAGTCTAGATTGTACTTCTTAAGCATTGATACGTGAAAAACATTGTGAATGTGCTCCATGTGCGATGGTAACGCCAACTCGTAAGCTACTTTGCCAACGTGCTTTAGGATCTCAAAAGGTCCGACATATCTTGGACTGAACATCCCTTTCTTCCCAAATCTTGTTAGTCCTTTCCACGGTGATACTTTCAGTAATACCCAGCTTCCTTCTTCAAATTCCATGTCTTTCCTTGACTGGTCTGCGTATTTCCTCTGACGATCTTGTGCGACTATCAATCTCTTATGTATCAATTTCAACAACTTCCTTTGTCTGCTATACCAGTTCATGTCCAAGTATCTTGCGTTCTCCTACTTCATCCCAATATACTGGAGATCTGCATTTACGTCCATAAAGGGCTTCATAGGGTGGCATCCCAATGCTGGCGTGATAACTGTTGTTATAAGAAAACTCTACCAGAGGTAAATGCTCGTCCCAATTTCCTTTGAAATCAATAGCACAAACGCGTAACATGTCCTCGATTGTCTGGATCGTTCTTTCACTTTGGCCGTCCGTCTGGGGGTGATAGGCCGTACTCATATTCAGTCTTGTTCCCAAACATTCTTGAAAACTCTTCCAAAATCTCGAGTTAAATCTTGGATCTCGATTAGATACGATAGACACAGGAACTCCATGATGAACTACGATTTTCTTCAGGTACATATTGACTAACTTATCGAGCGAAAATCTTTCATTTATAGGCAGAAAATGAGCTGACTTGGTAAGTCTATCCACTATAATCCAAATGGCATCATGATTAGCCCTTGTCCTTGGTAATCCAACTATAAAATCCATGGCAATATGTTCCCACTTCCACTCTAGAATCTCTAATGGCTGTAACAATCCGCTTGGTCTCTGATGCTCCGCTTTAACTCTCTGACAGGTATAACATTTGCTAACCCATTCCACAATTTCCCTCTTCATGTCTGGCCACCAATAATTTTCCTTTAAATCTCTATACATCTTGGTACTTCCCGGATGGATGGAATACCTTGAATTATGCGCTTCCTGTAAAATTTTATTCTTCAACTCCGTCACCGGTGGAATCCAAATTCTAGATGAAAACCTCAGAATACCTTGGTCATCCTTTTGCGTGCATAATTCTTCACCTAACAAACGATTTATATCTTGATCCATTACATCTTCCTGACATTTCTTTATTTTCTCCAGCAACTCCGACTGGAAAGTCATATTGTACACTTTCGCTTCTTCAGGCTTGCAAACTCTAATCTCCAATTCCAATCTCTGAAATTCCTTATATATCTCTTCAGGTACTGATAACTCATTTAACTTTTCCTTCCGACTTAACGCGTCCGCTACAACGTTCGCTTTACCGGGATGATAATTAATCGAGCAGTCATAATCTTTGATCAATTCTAACCATCTCCTTTGCCTCATATTAAGTTCCTTCTGGGTGAATATATACTTCAAACTTTTATGATCCGTATAAATCTCACACTTCTCTCCATACAGGTAATGTCTCCAAATCTTCAAAGCAAACACTATGGCTGCTAGCTCCAAATCATGAGTAGGATACTTCTGTTCATGTGGTTTCAATTGCCTTGACGCATACGCAATCACCTTGTCGTGCTGCATTAGAACACATCCTAATCCTTTATGAGAAGCATCGCTATAAATTACGAAATTCCCTTGATCGTCTGGAAGTGACAAAACAGGTGCCGTGATTAATCGTCGCTTCAACTCCTGAAAACTTTCTTCGCACTTATCGTTCCATATAAACTTTTCATTCTTCCGTGTAAGCTTTGTCAATGGTGTTGCAATCCTTGAGAAATTCTGGACGAATCGTCGATAATATCCTGCCAATCCCAAGAAACTTCTTACCTCGGTGGGTATTCTCACTCTTCCCCAATTCGTAATTGCTTCGATCTTTGCCGGGTCCACCTTGATCCCTTCATTACTAACTATGTGTCCTAAGAACTGAACTTCCTGTAGCCCAAAACTCACACTTCGAGAATTTAGCATATAACTTCTTTTTCCTTAAAATCTCCAAAGCTGTTTTTAAATGTTCCGCATGATCCTCTTCCGTCTTTAAATAGATCAAAATATCGTCTATAAATACAATAACGAACTTGTCCAAATATTCCTTGAAAATTCTGTTCATCAGGTCCATAAATGCTGCCGGGGCATTGGTCAATCCAAAAGACATTACTAAAAATTCATAATGTCCGTACCTTGTTCGGAAAGCTGTCTTTGGTATATCTTCTGGCTTGATCTTCAGTTGATGATATCCCGATCTTAAATCAATTTTGGAGAAATACTTGGCTCCCTTCAATTGGGCAAACAAATCATCGATTCTAGATAATGAATACTTGTTCCTGATTGTAAGCTTATTGAGCTCCCTATAGTCAATGCACAGTCTCATGCTTCCATCTTTCTTCTTGACAAATAATACCGGTGCTCCCCACGGGGACACACTGGGTCTGATTACTCCTTTCTCTAACAGCTCTTGCAATTGTTTTGCTAACTCTTTCATCTCAACGGGCGCCATTCTATACGGGGCCTTAGATACTGGTTCTGTTCCAGGTGCTAAGTCGATCGCAAATTCGTTTTTCTCTATCTGGAGGAAGTCCTGGTAATTCGTCGGGAAACACGTCTGGAAATTCATTTACTACTGGAATATCTTTAAGTTTTGCTGGTTCATGACTTTTGTCAATCACATATGCTACAAAATGCTCGTATCCTTGTCGTAATAACTTCTTAGCTTGAATCATTGTTAAGAACTTCTTTACTTGCTTCTGGCCTTTCAACGTTACTATCCTTTCATCTGGCATCTTCACCATTACCTTCTTATTTCGACAGTCTATCTGGGCATCATGCTTAGATAACCAATCCATCCCTAATATAACGTCAAATTCTCCTAACTTAAATGGTATCAAATCTACACAAAACTTACTACCAGAGACCTCAATCTCACAATTCCCACAAACTTGATTAACAAATATACGTTCTTGATTTGCTAATTCCACAGTTATTATTTCATTTAAATACTCAACTGGACAGTTTAACCGACTAACAAAATCCTGTGAAATAAACGATCGAGTTGCTCCCGAATCTATTAACACTTTGGCACATAAAGAATTCACATTAAGCGTACCTGCCACGACATCCGTATCCTGGATAGCATCCTTCACAGGCATGTCAAAAACTCTAGCCCTTGGAGTCTCATTCACTGTTGGGGTAGATCCCATAATCCTTAATGCATTACTAACTGGGGCTGGTGTCTTGCAATCCCTGGCCATATGTCCTGGCCTTCCACATTTGAAGCACGTAAATTCAATGGCTGGAACCTTCGCTGCTGGATTTCGGATAGGCTGATCCTTATTTATTGGCTCTCTTGCTGGCTGATTTCGGCACTCCCTCGAATAGTGCCCTTTCTGGTTGCAATTGAAACATACCACATTCAACTTATTACAAACTCCTCCATGCTTCTTTCCACAAACTTGACAATCTGGAAAAGTTAGTCTCAACTAATTTGGCTGATTCACATTAACTGGACGGTTGCCTTGGCCTCCGTCGCCTGCATTCTGTCTCCTGAAATTAAAATTTCTCCTTGGCTGAAACTTGCCCTTCTTAAAATTTGGAAACTTCCCTGGTTGTAACTGACCCTCACTTCCCTCAACTTTCCTTTTCTTACTTTCCTTCTCCTTCTGTGACATCTTCACTTCCTTCTCCTTTTCCAGATCAGCAACTAGTGCAATGGATCCTCCTTTCTTCTTTCCTCTCTCCATTCTTTCATCATGCTCTATCTCAAGCTCATAGGTCTTCAGAATGCCATACAGTCTCTCCACAGTAAACTCCTTATAGTCTTGTGAGTTTCTCAATGAGACTTTCATTGGTTTCCATTCCTTTAGAAGAGATCTGAGAAATTTCAGATTGGAGTCTTTAGTCTGATGGACTCTTCCATGCAACTTAAGAGCATTTAGTAGTTTTTGGAATCTACTAAAAATGTCAGTGAGTGACTCACTTTCTTCATTGTGAAAATGCTCATATTGCTGAATCGGGAGCTGCATTTTATTTTCTCTTACTTGCTCAGTGCCATCATAAATTATCTATATTGTGTCCCAAACTTCCTTGGCAATTTTGCAGTTGATAATATTATCAAACATGTCTGCATCAACTCCATTGAACAGAATGTTCATGGCCTTTTTATCTTTCCTGACTTGTTCAATATCAGGGTCAGACCATTCGTGCCTTCGCTTTGGAACAGATGGCTCGTTTCCTGTTGCAGCTCTCATTGGAACATGAGGGCCTCTTTCTATGCAGTCCACATAGGCCTCATCTTGAGAAAGCATATGAAGATGCATCTTTACCTTCCAATGATGGTAATTATCTTTATCAAGAAAAGGAATCTTGACTCCAACATCTTTCTTGTTCATCTTGCTGAATTGTTTTGATCTTTAAACTCTTTGTAGATTAAGAGCTTGCTCTGATACCAATTGTTAGTCCCTTAACAATATAGCAAGAATTACAGAAGGGGGGTTGAATGGAATTCTTGAACCTTTTTATGAAATAAAATGTTCAACTCGATTATAGATATATTTATTTTGATTAGCACAATGCGGAATGTAAACTTAATTGAATCAAAATATAAGTAATTAAAAACAAGAGTCTTTAAAAACTTTCTGGTGGATTTAAACAATTCCACCATAGACATATATATAATATATCGAGAGGACTCTGTGTGCAGAAATGCTCACAGCTGCTTACAAATGGAACTACTGAGGATACAGGAAATGCTAATGATTCTGCTTACAAAGATTTCTCTGTTTTTGTGTTTCTCAACTATCTCAGTTATTTTTCTATTTGCTACTCTCTTGGTTTATATAATACCAAGATTACAAAGTCAAAAAGACTGAACAAATATAAATCTAATAGTCTTAAGCTTTGCTGCTTTTCGTCCTCTATTACCCAGTTAATGGGCTTCCACAGTGTGTTTGTATACATCTCGACGGCTGTGTGTCAGCTTTCACTATTCAACTGCTGTTTGAATTCTTCATATGATCATCCGTCGACTTTCAGAACATCCGTTGATGATTTTATTGATCATCCGTCGACTGCTATATTAAACATCCGTTGATAGTCATTTGATCATCCGTCGATGGCTTTGTTAATCATCCGTCGGGAGCTATTTTGCCACTTGACTCTATATCACTTATGCAGAATTACAAGACATCATTTATGTACAATTAATCAACCTATTCTGCATATCTAGTTAAAGTCAACATGACTTGTATGCTACTACAGATTCTATACAAAGGTGCATACAAAACTGTGCTACAAACTTATTATTACATAAGCTACTCACTCGATGGATAATAAGTTAATGATCCGTCGGGACTATAATGAGTTATCCGTCGGGACTATAATTCTTATCCGTCGAGTGCTACATAATATCACTAAGTAAAATCTACTTAGATGTTTTGTTTATGAAATCATCAAGTACACAACATATGCACAACAATCTCCCCCAATTTATGTCTACTGGAATTGTAGCCATAAATTAAGAGTTACTTGATGATAACAAAACATCCTGAACATATATCTTTAAAGATAAGTAGATAAAACTGAAAGTGCTTCAGTTAATTAAAATGAACAAGGTTTGGCTCACAGTCAATTCAAGATGCTCCTCTAGCCTGAGCAGATTTTTCTAGTTCCTTGAAGGTCTGGATCTTCTTATAAGCTTTCTGTTATTTTCTTCAATTTGATTCTGGAGCTGCCTGTGGAATTCTAGTTCATCAGATTCTGAGAGATCTAGCTTTTCTTGTATTTCCAAGAGAGTCTCATTGCTAGAGATACTCAATTGGTCTTCTAATCTGAAGAATCTTCTTACACCCTTGTCATCCATGAATTCCATCAGCCAGTAGGGCCTTAGATGCACTTTTCTCCCTGTGTATGGAATGATTAGAGTCTTAGGAGTGCATCTTTAGCTCTAACACTCCTCAGCTTTTCAATCTTCTTCAATACTAGTCTTCTTGCAGTTACATTGAACCCAAAGTTTTTCTTGAAGGATGAATAGACTTTAATCAGCACAGCTTGGCTTTCTTGAAGAATCCTGTGAAGTGGCCACTGAATCTCCCTTCCTCCTTTGTACTTGAACACCAACCTTTCAGGTAGGTTTCTGTATACATCAATTGCCCTTACTTCATCCAATTCATCCAGATAAAGATTTAGATCTGAAAATTCTTTGATGTCACACAAGTAAAAGTAGTCTCCCCTATTGGCCTTGGGTTGAGCTTTAACTACTGACTTGGATTTGAGAGGTGACACCTTCACTTTCTTGACTGCCCTTGACTTTGTCCTTTTTGGCTTGCTAAGGAATTGGTATTTTATCCCACTCTATTGGCTCATCCTTTGGCACAATAGGTTCACCATGTATGTTCCTGTAGGGATCCACCACCCTTATGTCTTCAAATACCACAGAGGGCTTTGATGCTTGAGTTGTAGCTGGAGTGGATTTCTTAGGAAATCGATCTTCCAATTCCTTGTCAACAACATCCAGTTTCCTTTTTGTTCTTCTAGCCAATTCTTTCTTCCTTGGGAATTTCTTCTGTTCTTCAATTTTCTTCTTTGATTCAGCAGTTTCTGATTGTTGAGAGGGAATTTGTTGAGAAGAGTATACAGCCTGTAGCTTGGCCAAGATAGCAATCTGTTCTTTCTTTTGTTTATACTTCTTTGCATATAGAGTAGCTTGCCTCTTTTCCTGCTTTAAGCTGGCTTTTTCTTCTTTCTTTGCTTGAGCAAATTGTGGATGTCCAGCTACCACACAAATTTCCTTTCCATTTCTGAATATCTTAGCAATTCTCCTTTTTAAAGCTGAATCAGCTGGATCTTTATAGAAGACAATAGATCTTAACAGAAGCTTCTTTTCATCAGGCTTGGGTGTCTCATACACAGTGTCCATAGGGTTCTTCCAAGATGATTTTGTATAATTTGCCCTTGGTTTAAGAATTGTTTCAGCCTTTGTAGACTTGATGCAGGAAGATTATCCTTTTTCCAGATAGTTCATGCTCATCTCATTCACACTGATTGGCTTGACATGAGAGTGATGGATGGCTGACTGAGCTGGCTCCTTGACTAGTTCAAACTTTTTCTGTATCTCCTCATCAATCTTATTCCAGTTGATCAAACTCAACTTTCCTTTTTCAGCAACTTTCAAGTTTGCTGCTGCTGCTTTAATTAGATCTATACCATCTGCAACTGTTGGCTTGGAGACTGTAATTGAAGGTACAATTACTTTGCTGATTTGTACTTGAAGTTTCTCCCCCTCAGTTGGTCCTTTTTCCCCCCTACTTGATTCTCTCTCCCCCTTTTTGTTATCATCAAGTTGAGGAGTTAGGCCTTGTGCTTTAGCCAGTTGCATGAGAAGATTTTTCTGAGTCTGTTGATTTTAAAGAAGGATAGCCACTGAATTCTCAATAACTTGAATTCTGTTTTCCAGCTTGGCTAGCTTCTTTTCAGAATCTGATTCTCTCCTCAATCTTAGTAATAGATCTTGCATGGTACCATATGGCATTACTGAATCCAGCTTCTCAGAATTGAATGTCTTCAAGTCAGCTATATCTCTTTTTAGTTCATCCACACTCATATTCTGTCTTAAGTGCTGGATCTTCATGAGATGTAGATAGTCTAGGTGAGCTTGAAGAATAGCCTTGGTACTAGCATCTGAAGTTTCCTGAAGGGCCTTTTGAATAGCCATCACTTGCTTGACCAAAGATATATCAAATTGTCCTGGTGTTAATTCATTTGTCCATGCCCATCCAAGTAAATTTAAAATAGAACTTGGGCCTTCATCTCCCCCTAAGTTCATGCTTCCATCCAAAGAAACAGACTCATCATCATTAGAATTTACTCCAAATTCTTCAGATGGCTCACCAGCTTAAGAAGGCATCCTATTGACAGCAGCTTTATCTCTTTGAAGAGATTCTGAAGTGTGTACTAAATTCAAAGTCTGTTTTGCCTCCACATTGCCCTGAGCAGCCAACAATTGATAGGATGACACAAGATGAGTAAAAGTGTCAGCATCCAAGGAAATGTTATAAATTTCAGCTTTGTAATGTTGCTGAAATTGTCTTCCCTTTTCAGCATCATCCACAATCATTGACTCACTAGCAATGGCTGGATCCACCCTTATTTCTCCTGCACCTGCTTTTCTCTCATAATCTCTCTTTTGTTGCATCAGGGTCTCACCCTGGTTCCCCACCCTCACACCATCACCTTCACCTACTAAGGTGGGACTCCTCTCACTCACTTTTTCCAATCCTGAATAAATGGATTGCTGAGATTCACTCTTTTCCTTTCCTTTTGTCTGGGAGCAACCCAACCTCTCACTCAATGCACTCTCCTCTCTCAGTCCTAAGAGTGACTGTATTGCCACTAAATCTTCTGTACTAGAAATAATTGAAGTTTGAAGTTGTGCAGAGACACTCGACGGATAAGTGATATCCATCGGGTGAGTGGTACAGCTATCCGACGGATAACTGCTATTAAGCTTATCCGTCGGGATACAATCACTACTCGACGGATGAGCAATATCCATCGAGAGAGTAGAAATGAATGAGGTGGGAAGAGAAACTATTGTTGACTCTGTGTTGATTGAAGTTATTTGAGGCACATATGTCACAATAGTATCTGAAAGAATTGGCAAGTGAGCCAGCAAATCATCAAAAAGATGATGCTCACTTGCACTAGATTTTGGCTTCCCCAACAGAGTTAAAGAAGGGGAATCAGGAATTGAAGTGTTTATCATATCTACTTCCAGAGAGTTTTTTAGTGAGTATGGTGTTTCAGAGGCTTCTATTATAAGAGATTTTGGCTGTGACTCCACATTTATTGGAGCCACATCAATCTGACTTTGAGAAAGTGCAGGGACTGTGTCTTTAGCACCAGTTTGCGCTGTGTGTGTGCCCTGTGTATCCCCAGTTGTTTTGGATTTCTTCTTTCTTGTGTAAGTTTGGGGTGAGCTTGTGTCCCTAACCCTTTTGGCCTGTGCTCTTGGCTGAGAGCTTTGTTCAATAGCCACATCCTTTTGGGAGGATGCAGCTAGAAGTGAGCTTTTGTCCTTTTTAAGCACTACAGTTTGTTGGGAAACTGCAGTGTAGCTAGGCTGGGATTCACTCAACTCTCCAACCTTATCCTTGGGGTTTCTTTGATGTTCACCCCTTCCCTCACCTAACTGACCCTCCTTCACACTCCCCTCTTTGGCTTTGGTAGATTTTTCAACTGGTACCTTTTGAGAGATACCAGAGGGGGTTTTCTTTGACTTGGATTCGGAAATTACAGTTGTTTTGGCAGCTTTGGTAGGCAACTGTTTGGTCATTATCACAGTTGTCATAGCTACTCCTGAACTAAAAGAAATTGAGGAGATTGGAATAGTTGAGGGTATGGATGAACTTACCTCACTTACCTGAGGTGTCTGCATTACAGGAAAGTAGAACATTGGCACATCCCTATCATGGTTGGCTCTGTTCAAATCTGTAATTATTCTTCTCTCTTGAACCCAACAAGCTAATTTGTTGTTTGGGTTCTCAAGTACAATCTCTTGACAAAGATGGTTAGCCAATATCATGAAAAATCTAGCATAATATACATTCTTTCCCCTTTTGGCTAACTCACCTAGTTTAAAACCTAACTCATACAAGACAAGGTCACTGAAATTGTAAAATTTATCTGTAACTAGCATGTATAGCATGTTAAGCATGGAAATGTTCACATAATCAAAATTACTGATTTTTCCAGAGAAAACTTTAGTCACAACATCACACATGAAACTCCATTCATTCCTAAGACCTAATCTTCTAATATCACTTAGCTTAGTAGTAGGAAGTGCATAATGCATGGAATTGAGCATATTGATAATATCAGTGTCATTGTGTGGTGAAGTTACATTATCATCAGGAGTTTTGAAACATGCTTTTATCACATCACTATTGATACAAAACTCATTACCTTTGATAGTTAGAGTGATGGTTTTGTCAGTAGAGTTGTAGATTGCAGTAGTCCACATCTCTTCAACAACTTCACCAAAAATTGTGGGTGATTCAAGCATGGCATAACTTAACTTGCAGTTCTTCACAAAGTCTATCATCTTGTGATAGTCTTCTGATTGCTGAATACCCTTATTGACCAAGGCAGTGAAGTTGTTCTTCTCGTAAATGAACCCAGTCTGAGACATAATCTTTACTACAGGTGCCATTGTTAGAGAATAAAAGCTTGAAGAGAAAGAGAATATTTGCTTGAGAGAGAATGAAATAAAAGCAGTTGAATTTGAGAATGATAAAAGAAAATAATTGAAATGAAATAAGCTTTTATACTCTCTCAAAAACAACGGATAAAAATAAAAAAGAAGAGTAAATTAACCAATAGAAATTGCCTAAAATAGCCGTTTTAAAAATAAACTGTAAAAATTCCACCCATTATCTGTCGTGTAATGCTTATAAACTGTAAGTATACTCGATGGATAATGTTCAGGGAATTAACGGTTAAGATTTAGACACTTCGACGGATGAGAATAAACTGTTATCCGTTGAGTTTCAAAAGGTTCCAGAAAAGTAATTGATTTTTATTTGCAAATAGTATATCGACAGATGACTCAACTCGATGGATAATGGTCATCCTTCGAGATGCAAATTTTGACTTAGCCAAAATTTCATCCATGACTAAAAATCAGCTAAATTTCTGGCTACATTTCAACTTGCAAAATAACTAAGATAAATTCAAGAGTAATTAAGCATACCTAACTCACTTACCAACCTAGAAAAGGTAGATTCATCCAGTGGCTTGGTAAAGATATCTGCAAGTTGCTTCTCACTTGGAACAAAATGTAACCCTATAGTACTATTCATTACATGTTCCCTTATGAAATGGTACTTGATGTCTATGTGCTTTGTCCTTGAATGTTGCATTGGATTTTCAGTGATGGCAATTGCACTTGTGTTATCACAGAAAATAGGAATCCTCTCAACTTGCAAACCATAATCTAGCAATTGATTTTTCATCCATAAAATATGTGCACAGCAACTGCCAGCAACAATATATTCAGCTTCAGCTGTAGAAGTAGAAATTGAAGTTTGCTTTTTACTGAACCAGGACACAAGCTTGTTTCCTAGAAATTGACAAGTTCTTGTTGTGCTTTTTCTGTCAATTCTGCAACCTGCATAATCTGCATCTGAATAACCAGTTAGATCAAAACCAGAATCTCTAGGATACCAAATGCCAAGTTTTGGTGTTCCCTTGAGATATCTGAAAATTCTCTTAATAGCTATCAAGTGAGACTCTCTAGGATCAACCTGAAATCTAGCACATAAACATGTAGCAAACATTATATCTGGCCTACTAGCTTTTAAGTACAGAAGTGAGCCAACCATTCCTCTATAGCTTGAAATATCCACAGACTTTTCAGTAGTGTTTAGTTCAAGCTTAGTTGCAGTGGCCATGGGAGTTTTTGCAGATGTGCAATCCATTAGATCAAACTTCTTTAAAAGATCAAAAATATATTTAGTTTGACTAATGAATATTCCATCACTAACTTGCTTAACTTGTAAACCAAGAAAGTAAGTTAGTTCTCCCATCATACTCATTTCATACTTACTTTGCATCAGTTTGGCAAACTTTTTACAAAGTTTCTCATCTGTAGAGCCAAAACTAATATCATCTACATAAATTTGAACAAGTATGCTAGAGCCATTAACATTTCTGAAAAATAAAGTTTTATCTACAGTACCTCTTGTGAAGTGATTTTCCAAAAGGAACTTTGATAAAGTGTCATACCAGGCTCTAGGTGCTTGCTTCAGTCCATAAAGTGCTTTCAGTAGATAATAGACATACTCTGGAAAATTTGGATCTTCAAAGCCAGGAGGTTGACTAACATACACTTCCTCCTCCAAATCTCCATTCAGAAAGGCACTTTTGACATCCATTTGATAGACCTTGAAATTGGCATGGGCTGCATAGGCTAAAAAGATTCTGATGGCTTCAAGTCTTGCAACAGGAGCAAATGTTTCATCAAAATCTATTCCTTCTTGCTGGCAATAGCCTTTAGCAACCAATCTGGCTTTGTTCCTTACTACTATGCCATTTTCATCCATCTTGTTTCTGAATACCCATTTGGTGTCTATTGGATTCTTTCCTTTAGGCTTGGGTACCAGCTTCCATACTTTATTCCTTTCAAATTGGTTTAGCTCCTCCTGCATAGCTAAAATCCAATCAGGATCTAACAAAGCTTCTTCTACCTTCTTTGGTTCTTCCTTTGACAGAAAGCTGCTGTATAGACATTCTTCCTGAGTTGCTCTCCTTGTTTGAACTCTAGAAGAAACATCACCAATAATCAGTTCAAAGGGGTGATCTTTTGTCCATTTCCTTGGTTGAGGTAGATTAGCTCTAGATGAAGAGACCTCAATGTTGTCTTGATGTGTGATTGAGTTTTGATTGCTAGAAACTCCCCCTGAGTTTGTGGATTTTGATTTGAGAAAGGGGTACTTTCTATGGGTGATCTGCCTTGACTTCCTGCTCCTTTTGATAACCCGACGGATGGTGAATTTTGAGTACCGACGGATGAGGCAGGTTGTCTACCGATGGATAACACAGATTGCCTTCCGACGGATGACGCATTTTGCAACTCGACGGATGTTGAGTTTTGTGCTTCATTGGTGGTAGATTTGTCTGCATTATCCTTAGACACTTTTTCTTGATCACTCTCATCATCACTTCCATCACTGACCATCTCAACATTGTCGAATTTGAGGCTCTCATGGTAATCTCCATCTTTCAGTCCTTCAATCTTTTTATCATCAAACACAACATGTATAGATTCCACAACAATGTTGGTTCTTAGATTGTAGACTCTATATGCTTTACCAACAGCATATCCAACAAAAATTCCTTCATCTGCTTTAGCATCAAACTTCCCATTTTGATCAATTTGATTTCTCAGAATATAGCATTTACAGCCAAAAACATGAAGAAAGTTTAGAGTTGGCTTCTTGTTCTTGAACAATTGATAAGGAGTCATGCATCTTGCTTGATTAATCAGAGAGATGTTCTGAGTGTAGTATACAGTGTTTATAGCTTCAGCCCAGAAATATGTTGGTAATTTTGATTCTTCAAGCATTGTCCTTGCAGCTTTAATAGATCTGTTCTTTCTTTCCACTACTCCATTTTGTGTGGAGTCCTTGCTGCTGAAAACTCATGCAAGATCCCATTTTCCTCACGAAATGCTCTCATGACATAGTTCTTGAACTTAGTTCCATTGTCACTCCTGATTCTTCTAACTTTGAAATCAGGATGATTGTTAACTTGCCTTATGTGATTGATGATGATTTCACTAGCCTCATCTTTAGACTTTAGGAAATATGTCCAAGAGAACTTTGAGAAAGCATCTACAATTATTAGGCAAAATCTTTTCTTTGAAATTGACAGTACATTGACTGGTCCAAACAAATCCATGTGAAGCAGTTGCAGAGGCTCTTCAATTGCTGAATCGAGTTTCTTCCTGAATGATGCTTTGATCTGCTTCCCTTTTTGGCAGGCATCACACAGTCCATCCTTTGTAAACTCCACTAGAGGAATGCCTCTTACTAGTTCTTTCTTTACCAGCTCATTCATGGTCTTGAAGTTTAAATGGGATAGCTTCTTGTGCCATAGCCAACTTTCATCTTGACTTGCTTTACTAAGAAGACAAGTTACAGATTCTGCTTTAGTTGAGTTGAAGTCAGCTAGGTACACATTTCCTCTTCTCACACTAGTGAGAACCACTTTGTTGTTTTGATTGTTAGTCACAACACAGGCTTCTTTGTTGAAGGTTACTGAGTTGCCTTTGTCACAAAGCTGGCTGATACTCAACAGATTGTGTTTGAGACCATCCACTAAGGCAACCTCTTCAATGATGACATTGTCCTTTGAAATCAAGCCATATCCCACTGTATAACCTTTGCTGTCATCTTTAAAAGTAATACTTGGGCCAGCTCTCTCCTTAAACTCTGTGAGCAGGGTAGAATCACCAGTCATGTGTCTTGAGCAGCCACTATCCAAGTACCAAAGATTCTTTCTGTTTCTTTGCACACATCAAAATCAAATCAAGTTGATTTTGGTACCCAAGTTTCCTTGGGTCCTGCCTTGTTAGCTTTCTTCTTCTATTTCTTAGGTCTTATATCATTTGACTTAGGAATTTCAGATTCTTCCTTAGTCAATTGGGTTGTACCTTTGAAACCATTAAATGCAACAGAATTATCATGCATGTTATGGCTAACAGGAAATGGCATGCTTGGTGCAAACATGTTATTCCGGTAAGGCATGCTAAATGGCATTTGAGGCATATTGTATACAGCATAATATGGATTAGGTGCAAATGGCATATTAGCAAACTGTGCATTCATGTTCTGTGTAGGCATAGTATTAACAGGCATGGGAGGCATGGCATTCATGTTAGGAAATTGAGGCTGAACAGACATGGGAGTAGGCATGGCCGATTTGCAATTAACAGAAAAATGATTTACACTACCACACTTGAAACAGATTTTTCTAGGGGCATATTTATCAGGTGTGTAGTTATTGTGTTTTTTAATCCCCACTTTACCATTCCTATTGTTTTTCTTTTTAGTATCTGTTTTTACCTCTATTTTCTCAAGTCTGTCACTTAACTGTTTGACAGTCATGTGACCAACATTTGCCTTTTTCCCTTTCTTAGCTTGACTTGACTCTCCTGAAACAAAGTTCATGGAAACAGATCCATACTTATCATTTAGCTTGATTAATTTGGCTTTGCTAATGGGTTTGCTTACAGCCAACGGATGAGGATTTTTATCATTCGACGGATAACACTTTTTGTTATCCGACGGATAGTCCTCATCATCTGTCGAGTCTACATCTGTCAGCAACCCATCTACCAAAATAGGTTCTAGTTTCTCTTTATTCTTTTTCCAGGCTTCATCACAAAAAGACTCAATTCCTTGTACTTTGGTGATTTGAGCATGAACATCCCTGGATGTTTTCCATGCTTTAATCACCTCTTGTTCACGCTCGAGCTGCTTCTTCACAATTTCTTCCTTTTTCAAGGACTCAGTTAATTCCTCCTTGGCAATCTTACACTCAATTTTAGTTTCTCAAACTCAACAAACTGAGATTCAAGCACATTATTCCTCTCACTTAAAAATAAGTTATTTTCTTTGATTTTAGCATTTTCTTTAGTGAGAGACTTAAGTGTAACACGCAAATGATACAATTCTGTAGACATGTCATTTATTGCATCATTATAGTCAACTTTAGATAAATATGCAAGGTTTGTAGTGATTACCTGATTACTTGAGGAACTTGTCTCTGTTTCATCAGACTTGGCCATTAAGGCTAGATTGACATAGCTGACATCTTCATCTTCATCCAAACCATCAGCTGCCCAGTCATTCTCTTGTGTAATAAAAGCCCTTTCCTTTTGTTTGAGTAGATCAAAGTATTTTTGCTTATAATCCACAGACTCAAACCTTTTCTTACTGGAATCTGACTTTCTACACTCATTTGCAAAATGCCCTTCCAAGCCACATTTGAAACATTTGAATTTTGACTTATCCATCATGTTTCTATTTGGCTTGTCTGCTCCAAAGTTCTTCTTGAACTTGAGCTTGGCAAATCTTCTTGAAAGAAATGCGAGGTGCTCATCAATTTCCTCTATGTCATCTTGGCTCAATGAATCTTCACTTTCTGCAGCTAGCCCCTTACCTTTTTTCTCACAGACCTTTGAAGTTGATTCTACAGCTTCCATCTTCACTTCCTTCTCCTTTTCCAGATCAGCAACTAGTGCAATGGATCCTCCTTTCTTCTTTCCTCTCTCCATTCTTTCATCCTGCTCTATCCCAGGCTCATAGGTCTTCAGAATGCCATACAGTCTCTCCAAAGTAAACTCCTTATAGTCTTGTGAGTTTCTCAATGAGACTGTCATTGGTTTTCATTCCTTTGGAAGAGATCTGAGAAATTTTAGATTGGAGTCTTTAGTCTGATAGACTCTTCCATGCAACTTAAGAGCATTTAGTAGTTTTTGGAATCTACTAAAAATGTCAGTGAGTGACTCACTTTCTTCATTGTGAAAATGCTCATATTGCTGAATCAGGAGCATCATTTTATTTTCTCTTGCTCAGTGCCATCACAAATTATCTATATTGTGTCCCAAACTTCCTTGGCAGTTTTGCAGTTGATAATATTATCAAACATGTCTGCATCAACTCCATTGAACAGAATGTTCATGGCCTTTTTATCTTTCCTGACTTGTTCAATATCAGGGTCAGACCATTCGTGCCTTGGCTTTGGAACAGATGGCTTGTTTCCTGTTGCAGCTCTCATTGGAACATGAGGGTCTCTTTCTATGCAGTCCACATAGGCCTCATCTTGAGAAAGCATATGAAGATGCATCTTTACCTTCCAATGATGGTAATTATCTTTATCAAGAAAAGGAATCTTAACTCCAACATCTTTCTTGTTCATCTTGCTGAATTGTTTTGATCTTTAAACTCTTTGTAGATTAAGAGCTTGCTCTGATACCAATTGTTAGTCCCTTAACAATATAACAAGAATTACAGAAGGGGGGTTGAATGGAATTCTTGAACCTTTTTCTGAAATAAAAATGTTCAACTCGATTATAGATATAGTTTGTTTTGATTAGCACAATGCGGAATGTAAACTTAATTGAATCAAAACATAAGTAATTAAAAACAAGAGTCTTTAAAAACTTTCTGGTGGATTTAAACAATTCCACCAGAGATATATATATATATATAATATATCGAGAGGACTCTGTGTGCAGAAATGCTCACAACTGCTTACAAATGGAACTACTGAGAATATAAAAAATGTTAATGATTCTGCTTATAAAGATTTCTCTGTTTTTGTATTTCTCAGCTATCTCAGTTATTTTTCTATTTGCTACTCTCTTGGTTTATATAATACCAAGATTACAAAGTCAAAAAAACTGAACAAATATAAAATCTAACAGTCTTAAGCTTTGCTGCTTTTTGTCCTCTATTACCCAGTTAATGGGCTTCCACAGTGTGTTTGTATACATCTCGACGGCTGTGTGTCAGCTTTCACTGTTCAACTGCTCTTTGAATTCTTCATATGATCATCCGTCGACTTTCAGAACATCCGTTGTAGATTTAATTGATCATCCGTCGACTGCTATATTAAACATCTGTTGATAGTCATTTGATCATCCGTCGATGGCTTTGTTAATCATCCGTCGGTAGCTATTTTGCCACTTGACTCTATATCACTTATGCAGAATTATAAGACATCATTTATATACAATTAATCAACCTATTCTGCATATCTAGTTAAAGTCAACATGACTTGTATGCTACTATAGATTTTATACAAAGGTGCATACAAAACTGTGCTACAAACTTATTATTACATAAGCTACTCACTCGATGGATAATAAGTTAATCATCCGTCGGGACTATAATGAGTTATCCATCGGGACTATAATTCTTATCCGTCGAGTGCTACATAATATCGCTAAGTAAAATCTACTTGGATGTTTTGTTTATGAAATTATCAAGTACACAACATTTGCACAACAACCGATAGTCAATCAACAAGTCACGTATAACACATAATACATCACATAATCAATGATATATCATTTATAAAGAAGTCTCGGGTCATAAACAAGCTTTTGGTTATTTAAAATGATTTTTAAAACATTTTTCGGAATTAAAATGGGTCATCTGATTAGTTTTGGGTAAATAAACAGGGTTCGATTAGCCAATTCTGGCTTCGAAACAATTTTATAATAATTATCGATCCTTGGAAATAATTTAGAATAATATTTTAAAGCTCGAAACTATTTTTCGGAATTTTTAAATCATTTTTAAATAATTAAATCTAATTAAATAATTAATTAAAATCAATTAATAATTAATTAAATCAATTAATCAATTAATTTTCGAATTAATTGACCAATTAATCAATTAAAAATTAATTGAAATTAATTAACTAATTAATTCAGATTTATTTTTGAATTAAAAATAATTTTCGGAATTAAAATACTAATTTTTAGAATTTTCAGAAATTAAAAACGAATTTTATAATAAAAATAAATAGGAAATATGATTTTTAAATATTTTTAAAACAAGAATCCAATTTTTGCAAAGTCTGGAAACTTTAGGGACCTAACTTCATCATCCCCAAAAGTACAGGGGCCTGTTTGCAATTTTGCAAACTCCCACCATCGACTCGCCGGAGTATGGCCGGAGAACACGATTCCGGCCACCTCAGGCCACCAAACTGTGCAGAATTAATCTAAAGGTTACCAGCAACTTATACATGCAATCAAAATTCAATAATCATCCCTGTCCTGCCCGGAAAATTGCCAAGAACATCACCGGTTTCCGGCGAACATCGTAAAACTTAAAAACACAACTCCCTTCAATTCACTAATCCTCTGTTAACGAGCTATATACCAATCGATTGCAAATTTCATAAGGAACACAACCCACTATAAATGAACAGCTAATAACCCCTGAATCAAAAACCCCCAAATTTCAATTGAAAACATTCATACGGGTTATAAACCCTAATTTTGAAATCGAAAATCAAACTTAAATTTGAACATGTTATTGAACTCCAAATCAGACGTATAATATATCAAAATCATCAGGAAAACAAGCTCTACAACATGCAATCATCAAATTATACAAACAACCATCCGAACAAAAATTCATATTTTTAATCAAAATAATTCGAAAATAAATAAAAATATATAAATCAACCTTTGATTCTGCAGTAAAATAGGTTATGGAATCTGATAGAGCTCTTCAAGACCTTCAAATCTGGTACTCGAGCTTTTCAAACAAAGATCAATAACACCTTCAAAAGTTGGTTTGATTCTTGGAACAGTTTATGAATATATGATTTTTCTCTGTAAGATTATATAATTATCTGTCTGCAAATGATTTTGATACGAAATAAAATACGGTAAAAGGCTATTTATCTTTACGGAAAATTAGTATCCCGTTGGATCATTCCGGATATAAAACGGTACGTTTATTTATAAAAACTGATCCAAACAGTATCAGTTTTCGGGATAATTATCCAAATCAGTACAATTTGTACTGCGGTCTTGGTCTCAGCGCCTGGTTACACGTACTACGAAGTGATAATTGCGATAGTTTAATAAAAACTCCCGTTTATCGAAAATACGAGTTTTATTGATTTACCGAAACGAATATTGTATCGAAAATGTTGCGCCGGGACCCACGCTGGACAAACCGTATGCCGGATCGAAAAAGTCGAAATATGGAAAATGCTCAGAATATTACAATTAGGTTAGGAAGGTGTTCTCGGAAGAGTTTCGGGTTCCAAAAATGTAACAACGGGTGACGTCGGTTGGTTCCCGTTTATATAAAATAGATTTTAAATACCCGGAAAAAGATTTTATAAATTTCATATGATTCTTATAAATTCATAAATCAACATAAAAATAATTAGGAAGATATGACAATTATCTATATTTTATTTTGGACATATAAAAATTAAAATACTCAATTAATATTATTTTTGAATATCCAAATACCGATAACACTTAACAATTAATTCACAGAATAGATATTAGACACATATAATAATTATTTAATAGCAAAATAATTACACGATATATCCCGGATATTACAGTCATGCCGGGTCAAATTATGAGATTCCTGATTTGATTAGATTACTGATCTGCTGGACTTCTGGATTGATTGGGCTACTATATAAAGACTATTTAAAGACGTTTTTCATAACAAGACTAAGGAGAAGACGATGAGAAGACCTAGGAGCACAAATACAACGAAGGCGAAGAGGATCTAGTTTATTTTTTTGATTCTTTGTTTAAGTTGTAATCTTGGATGCTAGTTTTCTTGTTTGTTAAACATATTACTCTTGATTACGTACTTTGATTATTATTCAGTTTTATATAGACCTAGTTTATTATACCATGCTTTCATCGGAACCCACGGTGATGATGAGTTCAGTTATGAACTAATCATTATCATGGGGTTCTAACGGATTTACTTATGGATTTTATTAGTTAATTTGTTTTAGTAACTTAGTGTGTGGTGATTGTATGATATCCTAGTATTGGTTGTGCTTATTCGTCTTATGAGCGTCGCGAACTTATAAGATAGCGTGTTAATCTCTATTGAAGCGAAAGTGAATTTAAAGGTTTAGAACTTGCCATGCTAGCATAGGTTCATGTATTTGTTATGCATGATTCGTAGGTAATTTTAACGATCTTACTTGCCCTATGTAATCAAAATAGATAACTTGCGTATTAAACCTTTATGTTGTTAAATTCTATAGATATATAGGGTCTCAACATATTTGGTATCTATTCAACTTCTATCGCTTTTGCGGATTTCTGGTATTAGGGTATTCGTATGACAAAAGTTGGCGTTTACTAGTTTCGTGTGTCTGATTAGTTGTCATCATCATTACATGCTAATATTAAGAACAATGACTTTGAATGAAGTAGTAATGAAGTTAGATTGCCATGTTTGTCTCATATAGTAATCAACCCATTTAATCTCTTAATTAATTTTAGGTTAGATAATATATTAGTTATAAACAATCTCAAATTGTTATTCGCCTTAGCATTGAATAATAACCATACCATCGTTGCATAAGTACATTAATTGAAATTAACTTAAACTAGTCTCTGTGGGAACGAACTAGAAATAATTCTATATTACTTGCGATCACGTATACTTGCGTGAATATTAGCGCGTGTTTTCATCCTAACAAGTTTTTGGTGCCGCTGCTGGGGACTTGGTGTTAATTATTAGTTGATGTGCTTGTCATTAGTGGTCGTTAAAGTTCACTGACTCAGATATTTTACTTGTTTGCTTGTTGCTTTGTCCGGTACTCTGGAGAGCGTGTATGCTAACGCATTTTCAATTTCGCAAGAGAACACTGGATAAAGCGGAGGAAGTAGTTGAAGAAGTTTTTGTTGAGGAGAAAGTTGAAGAAGAAGAAGAAGCTCTAATGATAAAGGGAGATCAACCAGTTGCAAATTCGAAGGCTTTGATGGACTATTCTAAGCCAAAAATCAATGATATTTAGTCTAGCATTATCAGGCCAACCATCGCGGCTAACACCTTTGAAATCAAGTCGAGCACGATTCAGATGATACAGAATTCAGTTCACTTTGGGGGTTCTCCTATAGAAGATCCCAACATGCACATCAGAGATATCACCGAGATCTATGACACTTTCAAGTTCAATGAAGTTACTTAAGATGCTATAAAGTCGAGGCTTTTCCCATTCTCTCTGAGGTATAAGGCTAAGTGTTGGTTGCATTCTCTACCACCAGGCTTTATTACTACTTGGGAATATCTTGCTCAGAAGTTTCTCATTAAATTCTTCCCTATGGCAAAGACTGTTGCAATCATGAATGCTCTTACTCAATTTGCGCCGTAATTGGGAGAATCTTGGTGTGAGGCTTGGGATCATTACAAGTAGATGCTTAGGAAGTGTTCTCATAATGGGATACCTGACTGGATGATCATTAACTGCTTTTATAATGGGTTGGGTGCAACTTTTAGACCCATGCTTGATGCAACATCAGGTGGAGCCTTGTGGGCTAAGAGCTACGATGAAGTTTATGAGTTGATTGAGCTGATGGCTGCTAATGAATACCAGAAACCGACTCAGAGAATGCCTCAGGGTAAGGTAGCAGGAATTCTGGAAATGGATACAGCTACCGCTATAGCTGCTCAGCTTCAGGCTTTGATGATGAAGGTGGATTCTTTGGCTAATTATGGAGTTAAAAAGATCACTAGTGTATGTGAGCCTTGTGTTGGTGTGCATGAGACGGAGCAATATGCTATTTCTAGTGAATCAGCTCAGTTTGTGAGCAACTTTCAGAGGTCGCAGCAACCAGTTCCAGCCACCTATCATCCCAATAACCGCAATCATCCTAATTTCAGCTGGAGCAACACTCAGAATACGGTGCAACAGCCATATCAGCAGTATGCATCAAAGCAATACAACCCTCCTGGTTTTCAACAACTGCAATATGCACCAAGACAACAACTCCAACTTCAGTAGCTACCACAACCTAATGAAAAATCTGAATTGGAGGAATTGAGAATCATGTACAAGAGCCAAGTGGTTTCTATTAAGACCTTGGAGAATCAAATTGGGCAGATTGCCAATGCCTTGCTGAATCGACAACCTGGTACACTCCCTAGTGACACTGAAGTCCCAGGCAAGAGGGAAGCTAAGGAACAGGTTAAAGCAATCACACTGAGGTTTAGGAAGGTTGCAAATCCTGAAAAATCTCAAGTTCCAGAAGTTGAAGTTGTGGCTGAAGAAGATGTGCAAAAGGAAGCAGAGGTGGAACCAAGGAAGACAGCTGTTGTCAACACTCCTTTTGAGGATAATACGGGGAAAACAGGTCTATCCTCCACCTTCTTTTCCTAAGAGAGGTTGCAGAAGAAAAATCTGGATAAGTAATTTGCTAAGTTCTTGGAAGTTTTCAAGAAACATCATATCGACATACCTTTCGCTGAAGCCCTTGAACAAATGCCTAGTTATGTGAAGTTTATGAAAGGTATTCTCTCTCAGAAAGTGAAGCTCGATGACTTAGAGACCATTTCTCTTACGGAGGAATGCAGTGTTGTGCTATAACAGAAGTTGCCTCCGAAGCTTAAAGATCCTGGAAGCTTTATTATTCCTTGCACCATCGGAAACTTGTTATTCAGCAAGTATTTATGTGATTTGGGAGGTAGCATCAATCTGATGCCTTTGTCTGCCTTCAAGGAGTTGGATTTACCTCATCCAAAGCCTACTTATATGTGCTTGCAGTTGGCTGATCGTTCTATTACATATCCATGAGGAATTGTGGAGGATGTTTTGGTCAATGTGGATAAACTCATCTTTCCTGCTGATTTTGTAATTATTGATTTCGAGGATGATAAGAAGATTCCCATAATCTTGAGAAGACCATTTTTGGCTACTGGCCAAACCTTGATTGATGTGCAGAAGGGTGAGCTCACTATGCGAGTACTGGATCAAGATATGACTTTTAATGTTTTTAATGCCATGAAATTCCCTACTGATAATGAGGAATGCTTAAAGGTGGAATTGGTTGATTATGTGGTTACTTCAGAACTTGATCAAATGCTAAGGTCTGATGCCTTAGAGAAGGCCTTGTTGGGGAATTCTGATAGTGAAGATGATGAAGGTGATGAGCAAGTGTAGTATTTGAATGCTTCTCCTTGGAAGCGAAGACTGAACATGCCTTTTGAATCTCTTTGATTGGGAGAGCTGAAAAAGTCTCCAAAGCGCCTCAAGCCATCTATTGAGGAAGCTCCTACACTCGAGCTAAAACCATTGCCTGAACACTTAAGGGATGCTTTTTTAGGTGATGCATATACTTTGCCTATTATTATTGCATCTGAACTTTGGGGTAGTGATGAGGAAAACCTCTTGAGAATATTGAGAGAGTTCAAATCGGCAATTGGATGGACTATAGTTGAAAGGCATATGTCATAGCCTATTTATTTCTTCGAGGATTTAACTCAACTCAAATAAGAATGTAACAAGTAAATAGTGGATCTACCATCAAAGAGATCTCACAAAGTAACATCTGTCAAAGGATTCAGAAATAATATTCATCTACAGACTTGAGGAATTATTTCACTGGAAAAAGTTCAAGAAATTGATCAAGCCTCGGTGATATAAATCAAGATTGTCGATTTAATCAAGTGTCAGAGATCTTGTCAGGGTATCAGATAATTACAGGGATTTAATCTGAAGAAAATTAAGTTATCAAAGTCAAGACATGAAAAAACATCACGAAAGTTAGTCACTCATGAACCAGACAGTACATCGAGTGTCAACATTGAAGTGGTGGAATTGATTCATAATTTTCAGTGATTTTCAGAAGATTTTCAGAAGAGTGGTTGATGTTCAAGAGTAGTATTAATTCTCTATTAATTAATTAAGTCATATAATTTAATTAAGAAAATAAATTATATCTACAAAGATTAATTTATTGATTAATTAAATTAATTGATTAATTAATTCTGAATTAATATTATGATTTTTCAGAATTGATTTTGAATTTATATTCAATATTAATTCAGCATGACAATCAATTGAACTTGTATGACAATCAGATTGTCATACCGAAAGTCATACTAATTCAAATTGATTGTCATACCGAAAGTTCTACTAGCTATGGGATTGTCTTGCTAGTTCAGGAGATAGTCATGCCGATTGTCATGCTAGTTCAGGAGATAGTCATACCGATTGTCATGCTAGTTCAGGAGATTGTCTCACCGAAAGTCATGCCAATTCACAGATTGTCTTGCCAGTTCAATTGATTCTGTTAAAGTGAATTATTAAAGAGAAGCAGCAGAAGACATTCATATCACTCAATCACTCAGAACAGAACATAGCAGCTGCAGAACAAAACATCTCATATCTCAAACTGCAATTCAAGATCATATATTTCTAGTTTTTAAAGTTAAATCCAAACCACTAGAAATCATTCTCTTGTTCTTGTGTAACTATCTAGCAGATCATGATCCCTAGAAATTAATCTCAAATTGCTTATAGCATTTGATCTTTTTATTGCAAAAATAGAAAAAGTTCATGTCGAATTTATTTTAGATTTGTGATAATTTATTTGTGATTAATCCCTTGTAAACGATACCGTTGTTGTAACACCTTTCAATTTTAATAATTGTTTTATTTAACTTGAATTTTGTTTCACTTTTTTTATTTCGCATTAAATTCGATTAAACGGTATAGTTTGTATTCAACCCCCCTTCTACAAACATATTGGGACCTAACAATTGGTATCAGAGCATTCTGATTAACGAACAAATCAAGATCCTAGACTTTTGTGAGTTTTCAAATCCTTGAGTTTTTATTTATTCAAAAATTCATAATGACTTCACAAAAAGTTGGAACTGTTAAAATTCCACTATTCGATAAAGAGAATTATATTATGTGGAAGAAGAAGATGCTCTTGTTTTTACAAGTTGCAAATCCCAAATATCTGAACTAGTTAAAGAAGGGTCCAAAAATTCTGATGGTTATTGAACCAGAGGTTATAGTAGATAATGTTGTAAATACCAAAGCTAGAACCTATGTAAAAGATCCTCAGGATTTTACTCCTGCTGAACAGGAAGAAGCCTCCTTGGATGCCAGCCTTCAGTTAATTTTAGTTGATTCCCTCGATCCCTTGATGAACAGACATGTGATAAACTGTAAAAATTCCAAACACATCTGGGAAACTATTGAGGTGATTAACGAAGGCACAGAGGAAATTAGGGAGAACAAGTTAGAGATCCTAACCTCTGAATATGAACATTTTAAATCCAATCCAGGAGAAGGAATTACTAAAGTGTTCGAGAGGTACAATGCATTGATCAACAACCTGAACATAAATGGAATATATTATTCAATCAGGGAGATCAACAAAAAGTTCCTTTTAACACTGCCAACTCATCTTGAACATAGAATCACTACCATAAGAGAAGCTAGAGATCTGAGTGAGATTTCTTTGGATAGACTCTATGGTGTGTTAAAAACTTATGAGTTGGAGCAGATTCAGCAGAAGGAAGTCTACCGGAAAGATAGAGTGGTCAGCACATCTACTGCTCTGGTAGCTGAAGGTCAACAACAACAACAACAATCTCAACAGTCAGAGAGAATGGTACAGTCTTCCAAGGCTGAGGAAAATGTGTTAGTAGCAAAATATGATCCTCCTACTATAAATCAATATGGTGATGATTTTTACTCCTTGGAAGACTTGGAGCAATTGGAAGATGAGTCAATGGCCCAGATTGTTAGGAGATTCTCCAATGTTAGATTCAAGAGAAATCCCAAGTTCAAATACAAGTCCAACTACAACAGATTCCAGAAAGGTGGATCTTCATCCTCTAACACAAGAAGTGGTGGATACAAAACAGGGATGGTTTATCGGAGCACTATTCGATGCTTTAACTGCAATGAGTTGGGACACTTTGCCACAGAATCCAAGAAGCCAAAGCAAGTAAGGAAGAACTCTTATGATTCAAATCAGAAGAGTAACTCTGAAAGGGCTTATCTGGCAAAGGGAAGAAGATGGGATGATACTGATAGTAAAGTTGAAGAAGTTGGGAATCTTGCTCTTATGGCTATTGATGGAAATACTTCATCATCAAGAAAAGAGGTAAAATTTACTGATGCTGAATTAGTTTATCATCTAGGAGGTTCCTTAGATTGTGCTCGTCGTGATAATGAACTGTTAAGTCAGCAGATCAAAGACCTTGAGAAAGAGGTTAATGAATTAAGACTTGTGCACATTAATCAAGAAAAATTAAAAGAATAAGTATCTTTTCTAGAGAATAGAGTTAACTGTTATAGACAACTCGAAACTATTCTCAAAGACAAGATCACTGGTCTTGAGACTAAGGTTAAAGATTACTTTAATTCTTGTTCGAAGGTTAAAGAGTTCTACAATAAGCAAGTTGTTAATCAAACATATGGAATAGGTTTTGATTACAATGCTGGTATTGGAGAATTAGGCATAAACTCCCCTCCTCATGTCTTTGCTAAAGGTAGGGAAGTACCACATGTGCTTAAGGGTGTTGATAAACCCCTCTATAAAGGATCAATTGCTGAACCATTTGATGAGACCTCCTTTATTATTCAAGAAGAAATATGTGCTAAAGATCGTGCTAATGAGAAGGTTGTTTCCAAGCCAAGTGTGTCGAAAGTTCCAGTCAAAGTTGTGAAATCAACTGAGACTAACTCAGACATACGTGAGTTGGATAACAAAAATGCCATGTCTACCATGCATAATTTGCCTGTTGTTAATTCCACTCATAAAGTATGTGGTGTTCCTAATTGCATGTCTTGTGCTTTTAATTTGATGTATGCTCTTTTTAATGGTAAGCATGTTTCTAGTGATAAGAATACTCCTCGTCAGCATGTGAATAATAGGAAGCATGATAGGTCTAAGACTGCTAGTCCTTCTAAGGCTAGAAATGAGACATTTGTGCCTAAGCCTAAACAGAAATTTGTTAAGGCTATTTGCAAGGTCAAATGTCCAGTCATTGAGAAAGTTGAGAACATTAAAGTTAAGAATGTTGTTTTTCCTGACAAAGGTCAATCCTACAAGTATGTCGGGCCCAACCAAGTTTGGGTTCCGAAGAAGGTTTAATCCATTTGTATTGCAGGGCATTAAATAGGTGGAACCGGCAGTGTGGATTCTTGACAGTGGATCGTCAAGACATATGACCGGAGATAGAGCCCTGCTATCAAATGTGGTTTAGAAAGCTAGCCCAGTGGTTACCTTTGGAGATAACAACAAAGGTTTTGACTGAGGGATATGGCTGTTTGCAAGCTGGTAATGTTATCATTGAACTTGTTAATATTTTCTGTATTTTTGCTATATTAATATAAGTTTTTATTTGTACTTTCTGTAATTGTAAATATTATTTGAGATATTACAGTTGTTAGGAGTTAACAATTGTATGATATATGAAATTGAATGTTGATATCTCTTTGATAGATATTTGGTATTTAATTCATTGATGTTTATTTTTTAATTATACTAAAATAATATGCAACATAATTATTGGTATCTAAAGTACTTGACAAGTATCAGTCCATGATATATTGTTAATATTATGTTGCAGATAATTATGAGCTTTTGACATAAATGAGAATTACTTAGACTTTACCGTAAGTGATCAATGCTTTAACAAAAACTCATTCATATTGAAAGACAAATCTCCCTTTCTCTTCCTAATACTGCTAGGTCATCAGTCTGTGTCTTATCAAATCATTTATCTTTTTAGGCATAAAAACAGACTTTTGCACTCGAACAATTTTAGGAGAAAATCAAACTTCTTTCTACATTAGTGATTTCTTATTTCATTTTAAAATCTTTTAAAATCACTATTATACATCATTTCTCTCAAAAGATTAAATGTATGATTTTCATTCATTATGGATCTTAAGTACATTTTATCTCTATTGCCTTATGTTCTGTGATACAGGTTCAGCCTCCAATGGCCTTCTTTCATTGATAGTCATGAGGTTGAAAACCCATAACTTCTATCCCAGACTGTAAAGAAAAACATAGAAACAAAACCAACCAACACTCTCTTACCACTAAAATGTAATATGAATGAGCGTGAGGGAGATAGTGCCTTAGTGCACCACATAAGGAAGGTTCTGAAGTCAACCCAGCAGCTCTGTCTCCTACAAAGATGAGTAATATTTAAACCGAGACAACTGCTAGCCCCCATACATCTTCTCAAAAAGATGTAATGGACGAAAAGGCACAAAAACAGTTACTAGATTCATTCTCTCAACAGGGTGCGTCTATTGAAATTTGCTTGTCGGCCAAGGCATCCGATGTAGTGTCACCACCTCAAACATAAGCAATTCTTGATGCACAAGGAAAGGTCACACACACAAAGGATGAGTTGAGGGAAATAATAGTTTCGACCATTTTAAGGTCAGATTCGATTGTTCAAGGTTCTTTAATGGACCAATTGCCTTTACAGGTGTTAGGAGATGATACTGATCCAAAAGCCATATGTCAGTGGTCAGTGTCTACCTCCTCAGGCTTAAATCCCCTGGATGCATCTGCGGATAGTGGATTTGACATAGGCGCATATCGGCAACTTGTTGACAATGATTCAGATATTACCTGATGAGTCACAAGGAAATATCTTCACAGACATTAGAAGGGAACTTTGATCTTTATGCTAAATTCGTTGGATCATTGCTTACCTTCCCAGAATTCAAATCTGGAACCCTAAAAGGGAAACTAGCAACTTGTAGATTATGACTCAGATTCATTTGACGAGTTTAACAAGGATGGGGATTTGCGAACTCCCATTGCACCACATGTGACCTCCTTAAGGATGGCAAAGGTGATTTTCCTTGCAGGTACAGCTGAATTTTGGAGCTATGAAAGGAGTGATACACTTGTGAGAATGAGTGTAAACACGAGTGGAGAGAAGAGTGAAACACATGTGAGGTACACTAAATAGAATCAGACACTCACAGTAAGGAAGAAAGAGAAACTACTTGTTATTTCTTTTCCAACCAAGTGAAATATGAGAACTCCTTCAGACAACGGCATACATTCCTTCTCTAAGGGGGAGATAAAAGCTTAAGTAATAGTTTGGAGGATTCCTCAACTAAGGGGGAGAAATAGCATGGAAGGAAAGAAAAAGAAAAAGGTAAAGAATATGTACACTACACCACACCATTGTTGTTTGTAACTACGGATCCTATTGTACGGGAGAGGTGGTAAACACAAGGTGATCTCCTTTAAGCAGTTGATTCTCATAGGGGGAGAAGCAAGAGAGATATGCGCTTCTTAATAGGAAATATGGTTGTACAAAAGAAGATGAAACTACTTGAAGATATGTTCAGTCTAGAGGAACATCTATTCGGAATCTGAAAAATGTTAAATATAATCCAGAACTTTTCTACTATTTACTTTGCATTTCTGTTTACATCTTTTTCTTATTTGTTAGTTGAGTTATCCTCTAGGTATTTGTTGTTATTGTCTAACAAACAAATAGGGGGAGATTGAAAGGCATATGTCATATCCTATTTGTTTATTCGAGGATTTAACTCAACTCAAATAAGAATGTAACAAGTAAATAGTGGATCTACCATCAAAGAGATCTCACAAAGTAACATCTGTCAAAGGATTCAGAAACAATGTTCATCTACAGACTTGAGGAATTACTTCACTGGAAGAAGTTCAAGAAATTGATCAAGCCTCAGTGATATAAATCAAGCTTATGGATTTAAGCAAGTGTTAGAGATCTTGTCAGGGTATCAGATAATTACAGGGATTTAATCTGAAGAAAATCAAGTTATCAAATTTAAGACATGAAGAAACGTCACGAAAGTTAGTCACTCATGAACCAGACAGTACATCGAGTGTTAACATTGAAGTGGTGGAATTGATTCATAATTTTCAGTGATTTTCAGAAGAGTGGTTGATGTTGAAGAGTAGTATTAATTTTCTATTAATTAATTAAGTCATATAATTTAATTAAGAAAATAAATTATATCTGCAAAGATTAATTTATTGATTAATTGATTAATTAATTCTGAATTAATATTATGAATTTTCAGAATTGATTTTGAATTTATATTCAATATTAATTCAGCATGACAATTAATTGAACTGGTATGACAATCAGATTGTCATACCGAAAGTCATACTAATTCAAATTGATTGTCATACCAAAAGTTCTACTAGCTATGGGATTGTCTTGCTAGTTTAGGTGATAGTCATACCGATTGTCATGCTAGTTCAGGAGATAGTCATACCGATTGTCATGCTAGTTCAGGAGATTGTCTCACCGAAAGTCATGCCAATTCACAGATTGTCTTGCTAGTTCAATTGATTCTGTTGAAGTGAATTATTAAAGACAAGCAGTAGAACACATTCATATCACTCAATCACTCAAGAACAGAACATAGCAGCCGTAAAATAAAACATCTCATCTCTCAAACTGCAATTCAAGATCATATATTTCTAGCTTTTAAAGTTAAATCCAAACCACTAGAGATCATTCTCTTGTTTTGTGTAACTATCTAGCGGATCATAATCCCTAGAACATAATCTCAAATTTCTTTTAGCATTTAATCTTTTTATTGCAAAAATAGAAAAAGTTCATGTCAAATTTATTCTAGATTTGTGATAATTTATTTGAGATTAAACCCTTGTAAATGATACCGTTGTTGTAACACCTTTCAAGTTTAATAATAGTTTTATTTAACTTGAATTTTGTTTCACTTATTTTATTCCGCATTAAATTTGATTAAACGGTATAGTTTGTATTCAACCCCCCTTCTACAAACATATTGGGACCTAACAATAGTAGATATCAAGGGAATTATTCCTTCTTATTGCATGCATAAAATTCTTCTAGAGGAAGGAAGTAAGCCAACTGTTGAGCAACAAAGAAGGCTGAATCTGATCATGAAAGAGGTTATGAAGAAGGAAATTCTCAAGTCGCTAGATGCAGGGATCATCTATCCCATTTCTGACAGTTCTTGGGTGAGTCCAGTTCAGTGTGTGCCGAAGAAGGGAGGCATCACCGTGGTAGTTAATGAAAAGAATGAGCTCATTCCTACTCGAACAGTCACCGGGTGGAGAGTTTGTATGGATTACAGGAAGCTGAACAAGGCCACAACGAAGGATCACTTCCATCTTCCGTTAATTGATTAGATGTTTGACAAGTTGGTTGAACATGAATACTATTGTCTTCTGGATGGTTCTTCGGGCTTTAATCAGATTTGCATCGCTTCTGAAGATCAGGAAAAGACTACCTTCACATGTTTGTTCGGTACTTTTGCTTTCAGAAGAGTTTCTTTTGGGTTGTGTGGTGCACCTGCCACATCTCTGAGATGCATGATGGCTATTTTCTCTGACATGATTGGTCAGAATGTGGAGGTGTTTATTGATGACTTCTCTATGTTCGGTGATTCTTTTGACGAGTGCTTGCAAAATCTTGGCGCCTTTTTTAAAAGGTGTGTTGAGACCAATCTGGTTCTCAATTGGGAGAAATGTCACTTTATGGTACAGCAGGGCATCATTCTTGGGCACAAGGTCTCTATTAAGGGTCTTGAGGTGGAAAAAGCCAAGGTGGGGGTCATTGAAAACTTTCCTCCACCAATTTCTATTAAGGGAGTTCACAACTTTCTTGGTCATGCGGGTTTCTATCGGCGGTTCATCAAGGACTTCTCTAAAATATCTAAACCCTTGTGCAATCTGCTAGAGAAAGATGTCCCTTTCAAGTTTGATGATGAGTGCCTAGCTGCTTTTGAGAGTTTAAAGAAGAGTTTGATTACGACACCTGTCATAACTGCACCTGATTGGAATGAGCCATTTGAAATGATGTGCGATGCAAGTGACTATGCAGTTGGAGCAGTTCTTGGGCAAATGAAACATAATATATTTCATGTGGTCTACTATGCTAGTAAGACCCTCAATGGTGATCAACTGAACTATACTACTACTGAGAAGGAGCTATTGGCCATTGTCTATGGTTTTGAGAAGTTTTGATCTTATTTGCATGGGATGAAGGTGACAGTGTTCACTGATCATGCTGCGATTCGCTATCTCATCTCGAAGAAGGACTCGAAGTAGATTAATTCGATGGGTCTTTTACTTTAGGAGTTTGAGTTAGAGATCAAGGATAGGAAAGGTACTGAGAATCAAGTTAGTGAACATCTCTCTCGGTTAGAAGATCCAAGTGTAACTTCACAGGATAAGACATTGATAAATGAGTCTTTTCCCGATAAGCAATTGTTTGGGGTGCAAGAAGAAGAACCGTGGTTCGCAGACATTGTGAACTACCTTGTGAGCAACATTATGCCTTCAGACTTTTCTTTTGCTCAAAGGAAGAAGTTTCTTCATGAGGTGAAGTGGTACATGTGGGATGAGCCATTTTTGTTTCGGCAAGAAGCTGACCAAATAATCAGGAGAAGTATTCCGTATATCGAGATGGAGGGTATCTTGCGAGACTATCATTCGACTGTTTATGGAGGCCACTATGGTGGAGAAAAGACAGTAGCTCGTATCCTTCAAGCATGATTCTTTTGTCCTATATTGTTTAAGGATGCGCATCGGTTCGTTTTGAAGTATGATCGCTGCCAGTGTGTTGGTAATATGTCCAAGAGCTATGAGATGCCTCTTAATGTGCTTCTCGAGGTTGATGTTTTCGATGTTTGTGGAATTGACTTTATGGGGCCATTTTTCTCATCTTTTAATAATCAGTATATCTTGTTGGCGGTTTCTTATGTGTCGAAATGGGTGGAAGTCAAGGCTTTGCCAATGAATGATGCTAAGGTAGTGCTTAATTTTCTTCACAAGCAGATATTCACAAGATTTGGGACTCCAAGAGTCATAATCAGTGACGAGGGATCACATTTCTGCAATCTCAAGTTCACTGCCATGATGCAAAGGTATAATGTGAATCATCGCATTGCTACAGCCTACCATCCTCAGACTAATGATCAAATAAAGGTATCTGATAGAGAGATCAAGCGTAGTCTGGAGAAAGTTGTATGTTCATCAAGGAAGGATTGGTCTTTGAAGCTGGATGAAGCTATTTGGGCGTATCGCATAGCATTCAAGACTCCGCTAGGCATGTCACTGTTTCAATTGGTTTATGGGAAGGATGTCATTTGCCTGTGGAGCTAGAGCAAAAAGCATATTAGGCTTTGAAGAAATTGAACCTTGATATGGATACAGTTGGAAAGAAAAAGATGTTTCAATTGAATGAACTCGATGAGTTTTGACTTCAAGCGTATGAGAACAACAAAATGTATAATGAGAAAGTCAAGAGATGGCACGATAGGGACCTAGTGCTCAAATCATTTGTGCCAGGGCAATAAGTTCTTTTGTTCAACTCTCGTCTCCGTCTTTTTCTTGGAAAATTGAAGTCGAGGTGGTCAAGGCCGTTTGTTGTCAAAACTGTGTTTCCACATGGAGCGGTAGAGATTTTTGAGAATGATCCAGGCCAGTCGTTCAAGGTAAATGGACATCGATTGAAGCATTAATATGGGGATACAGAAAACCGTGATGTGGTTAGTGCCATTTTATTGTCCACTTGATCTCAGGATTCTACGTCAAGCTAGCGACGTAAACCAAGCGCTTCTTGGGAGGCAACCCAAGCTTGCTGTACATTAGTAGGAGTTAGAAGGAAGAAAAACAAGAAGAAAACACAAAAAAATCTAAAAAATCTAAAAAAATTTAGTGTCAACTAAGAAGCACGGCGCGCCGGCGCTGGGAAGCGGGACGGCCGTGCTGAAAAGTACAGTAACCGCGCTCACCCGCGTTGTCATGCGGGGCGACCGCGATGGAATTCCAGAAACACGGCGCGCCCATGCTGCCAGGCGGAACGGCCGCACTGCACCCCTGTAGTAGAAAAAAAAAAGAAAGCAAAAAACAAAAAATCAAAATAAATATTTGCGCCGAGCCGAAATTTACTCCTTCTACGTCCATATTTCCCTCTCCAAATCAATTCCAATAACCCCATTACTCCCACTATTTCCATAATCTTTTCCCACTCCTTTTCTAAACCTAATTCTAAACCCTATATATACAAACACTTATACACAATCATCTCCATCACTTTTCAATTCTCAAAACTCTAAATCTCTCTTATACACTTCTCTTTTCTCTCTTGTTCGAATTTAATGGCACCCAAGAGGCAAATGATCCAAGTTAGCAGCAGCACCACCGATTCTTCAAGTGTTGGAGGTGTAGGTTTGCTACTCTGGAAGCTAAAGCGGAGTATACGAGGATGCTATCGAAGCCCATAACGAAGGAGAGAAGTTTCCTGCCATCGGAAAGGGATGGTAAGCTTTTGGAGATGATTATAGAGATGGGTTGGGTTGCTTTTTGTGAGGCACCCGTTGTTGTGCCCATGAGTGTAGTTCACGAGTTTTACGCGAATGCGAAGGCGGAAAAGAACGGGTACTCGGTGGTTCGGGGGTTGAATGTGGACTATATTGTGGAGGCTATTCGTTAGGTGATTAACCAGCCCGAGATACAAGAGGGTCAGGATGATTGGGTGATGAAGACTGGTGAGGATTTTGATTTGGACATGATTGTTGCTACATAATGTGTACCTGAGACTCATTGGAAGCTCAAGCGGGGTACGAACGAGTATGCCACTTTCCCTGCCTCTTGCATGAACATGTTCGCTCGTGCATGGAACTCTTTTATATGTGTGAACGTTATGCCTTCTTCACGTGTGCACGATGTTAATATGGATCATGCCAAGTTGTTGTGGGGGATTCTACAGGGTAATTATGTGGATCTTGGCTCCATTATTTATCAGGGTATTCTAAGGTTTCTGTGTGGGAGCACTACGGGTTCTATTCCGTATGCGTTAATTGTGACAAAGTTGTGTGTGGCAGTTGGAATTCATTGGCCCACACATGAGTAGCTACAGTTGCCTAGTGCCCCTATTGACAGTTCGACGATAGCAGTGATGCAAGAATGGGGAGGAGGAAAGCCTGATGAGAAGGGGCTTGGCTACACTTATGTTCACTTTCCAGGTGGCCAGCCAGCTGATCAGATGTATGCTAGTGGTATGACCCAGCACGCAGAGTAGCCCGGAGTGCTCAGATGGGTGAGGCCAGTTCTTCACAGCAGCAGTAGTAGGAAGCAGAGAATGGTGCTGGTTTGAGTTCAGCGCAGTATAGGCGCTTGACGAGGCGAATGGACGCGTTGTATGACGTCCAAAGCAGGTTTGCATAGGATCTCATCCTTGCATCGGGGACAACTTTTAGAGCCACGGGAGTTGACATTCATTAACCAGTTTTTGGTGAGGATGTTGTGTACCCGCCTCCTGACACTGTACCCGCAGAGGGTGACCATCCTAATTCCGAGTAGGTATGCCTGATTCCCTATTATTACCTTCACTAAGAACAGTGAAAAATTTAAGTTTACGGGTGGTAGTTAAGGAATATGTTTGTGTGTGAGTCCATATAGTTTGCATATTCATGCTAGTTAGTTCATATAGTTTACTTATTTGTCATTAGTTTTTCTTATTTATCATGTTAGTATGTTGCATATAGTTGCATTTGCATTATATCATGATCCCTTAAGTTTGCTTTTCTGATTGATTTGTGATAGTCATTAAGTCTTATAGGTTGCTTGTGTGCTAGATCATGATCATGTCTTGTTTGTTTGTCGAGGTTTAATCACTTGTTTATATTTAGAATTTAGGATATTCTCTTAATGACAATATAACATGGATTTTAAAAATTGGATAAAAACATTGGATTTCATTGCTAGTTGTTGTGGCTAGGTGTCAAATGGCTAGTAGCCGGCTCATATTTATATGAGTAGTCTAGGGTTGAGCGAAATGCAGAGAAATGCACTCGTTCATAAATTGTTGAAAAAAATTGAAAAAAAGAGAAACAAATAAATAAATATATGTGTTTATGCATAATTGATCACGAGTGGGCTCTTTAGTACTCAAGTTATTAAGTTCTAGGGGACTTTGTGCCTAGTGACATAAGGCTTTTATAGTCTGGGATCCACTAACCTAACGCTCATGGGTATTATTGTGTAAGTCTTTTGTGGACCTCACTCATTGCAAGATCAAATAAGCATATTTGTGTTTGTTATGTGTGTCAATAAAAGCATGAATCCTTGTATAACTCCAATAAAATTGAAGTGTTGTCAATCATTTTGAGTTTAGAATTTATTCTATTTATAACCTTGTGATTGTCTTGATGAGTAGCGAGTCATGGTTATTGATCTGGTTGCGATAGTATATCTATTAAGCAATTGCAAACACGCACGTTTCTGGCTTATGAGTTGGTTTATGGGATTTGATTGATCTTTATGCGTCTAATTGCATTTGTTGAAATGTTGCTCATTGGTTGGATTAGTTATTCTGAGGGGATCATTGCATTCATGTTAGTAGCACTCATGCATTTATATTTCTTGTTATTTGAGTCTAATTATGCTTGAGGACAAACATCGGTTCAAGTTTGGGGGTGTGTTAAGTGGCATTTATATCCACTTAGAATGCTTTATAAAGGCTTGAATTGGTGTTTTGTACTCGAGTTGTTTATGTTTTTAATGTGTTTTGTAGTATTTTTGCATTTCAGGGAATAGTTGAAGGAAGGATATGGATTAACATTGTTTTGGTGCTAATTTTGTGTTAGGAAGGTCCCTCGGATGTTCGCCTGTTGATCGCCATAAAAAACTAGCAAATAAAACAGAAGTATGAAATTTTTCCAGAAGGCCAGCGCGCTCGCGCTGTGATAGCACGCAGCCGCGCCGGTTGGTCAGAGTTACAGCGCGCCCGTGCTGGGATAGCGCGCGCCCGCACCGGGTCGAATTCTGATATTCCTGATTTGAATAGAATACTGATCTGCTGGACTTCTGGATTGATTGGGGTGCTATATAAAGACTATCTAAAGATGTTTTTCATAACGAGACTAAGGAGAAGACGGCGAGAAGACCTAGGTATACCGACTCGTGTATTATTGAATTATTTAAATATGAGATTATTATGGAAATTATTAATTAAATAAAATATGTGTTTTGGTTTTGGCAGCAGTGTGTTAATATATACTATTTGTCTGTGATTTATTAGTGTAAAAGATTGGAATGTGTAGTTAAAAATTGAGTTATATTGTTCTGTTTTATTTCTAAAGGTGATTTTATTACAATTTTAAATCCGTAAATATTTAGATTGTCTCTAAAATTAGTTTTATGATTTTATAATTTCAATAATTATTTTTGGGATTTTATAAAATTTAGAAATCAATATTTTACTAATTATTTATCTTTAAATAATTTTCTAATTGCTTTTACTTGTAAAATTCGTATTTAATTCTAAAATTCTTCAAAAATTAAACTCATATTTGTTTAAGTTGGGGATATTCCGGGAATTTTAAAATTATTTTGGAAATTTTTGGGATTAATTTCAACCGCGCGTTGTTTCACTTAATTGTTAAAAGCGGTATAAAATTGTGTTTCAAACGTTATTCTTAAATTTCAAAATTTATGTTTTTGTAAACTCCGGGATATTTATGATATTTTAAAACTATTTTCGTAAATTTCAGGGGTTGTTTTATTCGCACCTTGTTCCGTTAATTTTGAATTTCGGGGCAAAATAGACCTTTAAATCTTCACAATTATCCCGAATGCAACGTGTCAGTTTCATAGAATATGTACTGCCACGTGTTGTTTGCTTGCTGGTTTAACAGAAAGGGTGAAATACAATAAAATCCATATGAAAACACACACAACCTCCGTGTGTGCATCTCGGTTCTTCTTCTCCTTTAACCCTTGATTCTCTCCTCTCACTCGATTCCATAGACTTCTGTTTCTTTCTCGACATCTCCGTTCTATTCTGTAAGTTCCTGGTTGCTGCCCCATTTTACCCGGCCCCTGTTTCTTCTTGTTCGGTCGCCGCCCATCGCCGTTTTCCGGTGAGGTGGTGGCGCGTGGTATATTGCCTGAGCGTGTGTTTTGTTTGTATACTCACTGTGTGTATATATTCTTGTGTGTGTGTGTAGTTGTGAGTGTGTGTGTGTGTGCGGGGTTGTGTTTTCTGTGTGCAGCCACCGCCTGTGTTGCTTATTTCCTGTTGTCTCGTCCATTTTCTGGTCATATTCTGGCCGTATGTTGCACGCGTGTCTCTGTGCAGTCGGGTTGTGAGTAGATTATTGCTCTGTTTTTCTTTCTGATTGGGCATTACTGATTGGGAATTCTTAATTATTTTATGCAGGAATTAAATGAATAAATATTTATGAAATAAATGTTTCGTGCGGGAACGAATTTTTATTTAATCGGTAGATTTTGCGTTTGACGCCCGGTTTATTCGGGAACTCTCGAAAATTTGCCGCCTTCGACGATGAGCCTCAGCGAGTCGACGGTGGGCGGTGATGAATTTATTCTGAGTCCTAATTTTTAAAAAATAAATAAAATGAGTCATGTAATTAGTTTCGTATGGGAATGGTTGTGGAATTGTGAAAACTGAATTGTGATTTGTGTTATTGACGTCGATGATGTTTCGACGGGTAGTCCGATAAACAAAGAGGACGCTGTCCGATTTCTGGGAAATCGAACTACGGAAAATACGGGATCGTATCCTAGGATTATCGGGATGTCGCCCGAGTATAAGTACATATATACGTATGTTTTATACAAACCTGATTGTATATTGTGTTGAATGTTCGGTCCAAAACTCAGTAACCCTAATTTCGTAAGATGACAAGTATACTTATTTTCTGAAAACAAGCACTGGACCGATTTCGAGAATGTGAACCCTGATTGTTGTCTGTGTTATTCTAATATGAATAATTACGAGTCGAAATATGCTATCGTATGGGTAGGTTGTAGCGAGGATATGTCAAGCATAACTGAGTGTTTAACATAGAGTATTTCACCCCTGTAGGTTCTAGTCGGGAAACCGAAAGTGGACGTTGGACTAAAGATGACCTAGTAGGCAGTCAACGAGCTCAGTAGAGTTTCAACAGAAAAACCTGAGTGTCGAAGCCGAATCTAATGTGATCTAGTGATTGGACGTTAAAGCCTGAGCGACAAAGTCGGCTCAGAGTTGATCAGTAATAGTAGTAAAGCCCTGTAAGGCAAGTACTTTTGAACTTTTATTCAAGATATATCGCAAATATTTTCGAACTGTTTCATAACATGTTGCTATTATTCAAAATAACTCATGTTTTATATTGCAAGTGTTTTAAACTATTTAACCTTGAACCTTGATTTTTCTTGATCTTGAGCCATAAGCCTTATTCTTTGTAAACCATCCTTTATTGATTTTCAGATACCAAACCACCCAAATATGATACTGCTCCCCAAATGTATAGCTACCAAACACCAAACACTGGAAGAAAATTGTTTGAAAACACAGAAACTTTTATACCCCAACCATTCTTTATAACATCAAAGAACTATAACTTGAAAAACCATTATTTGTCTAATACCTGATCCTTTTACAGGATGAAAACCGTTTCTCATACATACCTTGATATACCCTTGTGATACTCATGAATCGCACTACGCTTTTGTGCAAGTGTTTTATCAATGTTGATTATGATCTTGCTTATTGAGTTATATTGTTTATTATACTAAATTATTTTAGAATTTGATAGTTTTCTAAATGTGGACCAGATTCGTGGTCAGACCAGATTCGTGGTCAATTATAGGCCAATATGTGCCTTGGATCCAGTAACTAGAGCAGTGCTGTGTGCTTTGCTTGGGGTTAGTGCGTGACTGATCAACAACCTAACCTTTGTTTTAAAACTTAAAATGAATATCCAATTCTAATGATTGTTTAGCAATAAACTTGATTCCTCTGAATCATCTCGTTTGATCATTGATTAACCTCAATTATTGTCATTGTGACTTGCTGAGCTAGTTAGCTCACTCTTGCGAATCTTTTTATATATTTTACAGTTAAAAAGGATATGGATGATAGTGAAGTTCCGCAGTCCAAAGTGCGAGCTAGGATTCCAGTTTGAGTTGGATCGAGATAGCAGAAGCTTCATATGGTAGTGAGATAATAAGATTGTAAGAATAATTTCATTATCAGTTGTAAATTAAATTAGTTGGGATTTGGTACGTTGTAATAAAAATTAAGAGTGTGGCTTGTTTTCATACTTTAACCTGTTGCGATCCGTGGTTATATAGAGCAGGGCCATTGCAATTAATATTTCATATACAGGTTGATATATTGTGTTTGTGTTGTGGACCCCAAACTTCTGACCCGAGTTTGGAGGGAGCCACACTAGGAGCACAAAAAGGCGAAGATGATCTAGTTTATTCTTATGATACTTTGTTTAAGTTATAATATTGGATGCTAGTTTTCTTGTTTATTGAACCTATTACTCTTGATTACGTACTTTGATTAATATTCAGTTTTATAAAGACCTAGTTTATTATACCATGCTTTCATCGGAACCCACAGTGATGATGAGTTTTGTTATGAACTAATCGTTATCGTGGGGTTCTAACGGATTTACTTATGGATTTTATTAGTTAATTTTTTTCGATAACTTAGTGTGTGGTGATTGTATGATATCCTTGTATTGGTTGTGCTTATTCGACTTATGAGCATCGTGAACTTATAAGATAGCGTATTAATCTCTATTTAAGCGAAAGTGAATTTAGAGGTTTAGAACTTGCAATGCTAGCATAGGTTCATGTATTTGTTATGCATGATTTGTAGGTAATTTTAAGCATCTTAATTGCCCTATGTAATCACAATAGATAACTTGCGCATTTAACCTTTGTATTGTTCAATTCTATAGACATACAGGGTCTCAACATATTTGGTGTCTATTCAGCTTCTATCTCTTTTGTGGATATCTGGTAGTAGGGTATTCGTACAATGAAACTTGGCGTTTACTAGTTTCGTGTTGTCTGATTTGTTGTCATCACCATTACATGCTAAGATTAAGAACAATGACTTTGAATGAAGTGGTAATGAAGTTAGAATCCCATGTTTGTCTCATATAGTAATCAACCATTTTAATCTCTTAGTTAATTTTAGGTTAGATAATATCTTAGTTATAAACAACCTCAAATTGTTATTCATCTTAGCATTGAATAATAACCATACCATCGTTGCATAAGTACATTAATTGAAATTAACGTAAACCAGTCTCTATGGGAACGAACTAGAAATAATTCTATATTACTTGCGATCATGTATAATTGCATGAATAGTAGCGCGTGTTTTCGTCCTAACATCCACCTCCGCCATATCCTAAAAGACTTCAGAAGGAGAAGTTTGACAAGCAGTTTTCCAAGTTTCTGGAGGTTTTCAAGAAGTTTCACATCAACATACCTTTTGCAGAAACTCTAGAACAAATGTCGAGCTATACGAAGTTCATGAAAGGTATTCTCTCGCGGAAGGTAAAGCTTGAGGAGTTGGAAACCGTTGCTTTAACGGAGGATTGCAGTGTTGTACAACAACATAAGTTGCCTCCAAAGCTTAAAGATACTGGATGTTTCACTATCCTTGCACTATTGGGAACTTGTCTTTATACAAATACTTGTGTGATTTGGGAGCTAGCATCAATCTGATGCCCTTGTCTATCTTCAAGAAGCTTGGTCTACCTGATCCGAAACCGACATACATGTAATTGCAACTAGCTAATCGTACCATTACTTATCCACGAGATATAGTGGAGGATGTCTTGGTCAATGTGGAAAAACTCATCTTCCATGCTGATTTTGTAATTCTGGATTTTGAGGAAAATCAGAAGATTTCAATCATCTTGGGAAGACCATTCTTGGCTACAGGCCGAACTATGATCGATGTGCAAAAAGGAGAGCTTACGATGAAGGTTCAAGATCAGAAGGTCACTTTTAATGTGTTTAAGGAAATAAAGTTACCCATAGATAAAGAGGAGTGCTTTAAAGTAGAGCGGGTCGACTCCGTCGTGAATTCGGAGCTTGAGCAATTGCTAAAGTCAGATACCTTAGAGAGATCCTTAATAGGGGAATCAGTTATTGAAGTTGATGAAGAAGCAGAGCAACTGCAGGTTTTGAATGCACCTGCGTGGAAGAGGAAGTTGGATATGCCATTCGATTCTATTGGTTTAGCAGAGCTGAAAATTTCTCAGGAGCGTCTCGAGCCATCTATTGAAGAAGGTCCCACAATTGGGCTCAAACCGCTGTCAGATCATTTGAGTTATGCATTTTTAGGTGCAGCCCCTGATAAGGAGTTGGAATATATCTATGATAATTTAAGGGTGACCGGCCGGTTCCTCCCGTGCTTACAGTGTTAGTGTATACTGAAAATATTTATTTGAAGTATGTACATTTAATTCTGGCCAGTTTATTTGAGAATCATTTGAATGTTTACATGTTGTCTAATATTATATATTGTGAACAATCTAGTATCAAATGGGATACGAAATATTAGATTGTTAAATACGGTTATATAATATAATAAGGTTCACATCACATGTGGTGTTGGACAATCCACTTGTATGGCTGTAGTATTAGTTAGATTAGTTTATATTGACTAATAAATAATACTAGTATACTTTGTGTATATTGAATAGGATCAAATTTAGAATTGTTCCCTTAATACTGATTAGGAAGGAGAACTAAGATTTTACGTTATTATTAATGCTTAGGTTCTTAATCCGGAAATAGTAATTGACACGTGTATATTATTTACATGCTTTGATTTATATATGAAATAATTCTTTTGAATTATATCATTATATTATGGGTGATGGAATTATATACATGGTGGATATTATTTATTGAAGGAATCCATGTCCTGATAATATTCGGGTTAATGATGTCCCCTTGAAAGCTCAAAAAGATTTAATTATGTGAAACCCTGCAGGTGGAATTTATTCTGGCATAATTAAATAAAGGTTGAGTGGATGATCAAGGATAAAAGATATTAATTAAATGAATTATCAGTAATTTATTTAATTAATGGACATATGATATTTTAAACATGGGGAATTTAATAAGCAAATAATATTGTGTTATGGATAAAAAACCAAGGTTATTACTTGCTGTATTTAATACTAAGATTCGGGAGCTCAAGGCCTTTAATGGCTGCTCTCGTGTTTCGTGACTCAATCTGCCTTTACGAGATGCCTACGTATCTCTGTGAATTAGAGAATCAAGCCAAAAAACGTCGTTCTGATTGGTGGGGGTGAGACCCCTTATATAGATGTTGGGAGTCCTTGAATTGGACTTGGTATAGGAGACTTGGTGGGCAAGTCTCATAATTAGAATGGACTTTGGAGTCCTAGGTAGTAGAAAACTGATTCCTTATCTTTTTAGGTCCCCTTGAGGCTAATCTCCAAGGATTTATATCCTTATCGGGACTGTTTTCAACATCTGATTTGTCCCTTATTAATTAATTACGAAATTAATTAATAATCAGGGCTTTTGGGCCTTTTTTATTCCATCAGGCCTGATCTGGTCCATCAGGCTTAACCTTTCTGGTCTGAGTATCATATATCTTTTTATTGGGCCTAGCAGCCCACAGCTTGTACAATTAATGCAGTATTTAATTATACAATCATAATTTATTTATCCCTATCATATTGGAACCGAATTAATTAAATTACCGTATTAGGAAAGGTAGTGCAAATATTAATTCTTTAGTGGATTGAATTAATATTTAATTACATTGGGCTAGGCTCAAGATGTAATTAGAAGGCCCAACCTAATTATCCATGGTCCCTATTGTAGCCTATATATATTCTTATTCTCTTCTTGCTTGGAATTGTGTGAAAACATATTATATCCACCAAGGAGCAAGAAGAGAGGATAACTTGAGAAGACGGAGGACATACTTCGCTCAAGGGAATTTGGGAATACAATAGAAGAGCGTGGAATCAACCATTAACAAGTTAATCCTCTTTTCGTAATCTTTATCGTAAAACGTAGTAACACCCTAAGTCCGTGGTTCCCAACAATTGGTATCAGAGCCTGGTAATGGGTTCTACATTTTATGATATAATGTCCATGTCGTAATTATATATGCGTGTATATAGTGTTTTGCTTGTATTGGTTTTGATGCAGGTTGTTAATCCACTATTATGGCCATGTATATTTTAATTATGTGTTTGGATCCCACGTGGTTTAATCGTGGTTAATTTTTGTTTTGGTTTCCACGTGGTTTAATCGTGGTTGTAATTTACACGAGGGTTGATCGTGTTGGAATAGATTTTACAAAATTAGTTTTGTATTAGATCTATTTTTTTGTAATTGTTCCGGGTATTTTGTAATAGTTATGTGCGATCGAAAATCAATTCCGGTAGTTTTTTTTTGTTCCGCTGTGCGATTACATGGGGCTGCTGGGGGCTGGGGCTGCTGGGGCTGCGGGGGCTGCGGGGGCTGCCGGGGCTGCCGGGGCTGCCGGGGCTGCCGGGGCTGCCGGGGCTGCCGGGGCTGCCGGGGCTGCCGGGGCTGCTGGGGGCGTTGGGGCGCGCTTGGGGCAGTTTTTTTTTAGAGCTGGATTTTTTTTCAAGGGCCATAATAGTGAAAATTTTATTTTAATTTTTTCCATTAAATTTTAATTATTGCTTTAATTTATTGATTATGTGTGTCGTTAATTATGTGTGTAATTCTTTTAAAATTGCATGTTTAACTTAATTAGGACGACATGGACATAAATTTTATTTATTGCTTTAATTAAATGTTATATGTTGCTAAAATTATGTGTGTATTTTGAATGCATGTTTAGACATAATTATAACAACATAGGGCCCCATTTAATTTTAAAATTCCTCAATTTTAATAAAAAAAATTAAGTGGGAGAGGGAATTAATATGAAATTAAATCCCATGGTCTCCATTATTGGTTGTAGGTAATTTAACATAAAGACAAATATAAATTATATATACATCACCCATCGTGGCATGTAATTTATGGTGTCTAGAATGTTATAGAAATTACTAGAACAAACTTCTTAAATTAGTAAATTTTAAAAGGAATAAATACGGATTTTCTTTATTTCTGATTTGGGGCGATTTTGTCAAAAACGGGTTCATCGAACTTGTAAGGCTGTGGGTTTTAAGCGAGACCGATGTGACTCCTCCACTACCTGGAAATCAAACCATTGATGAATATTGAATTGAAGTATTCTATTCAAGGCAAAAGTACGAATATTGGAAGGTATACACGCCACCCATCGTGGCGTACCAAGTTAGCTATAGATTTCGAATAATTTAAGATTTGATGATGGTACACACTTAGCTATGAAAAATAATATAGTCCACCCCAACGTGGCATATTGTTTAGTAATAGGACCGAAGTAACATTTAAACAAAATTAGGTGGTATACATGTCACACATCGTGGCGTACCAGAAACTTATGGTATTTAGATGTTAGTGCATTTAATTTTAAATAATTGTTAGAGGAATCAATAGCTCTTAATAATTAATGCACCCTTATTTATGTGATGTTTTTATGCATGATTCTCAGGATAAAATGGGCTTTAATCCACTATTCACCATACTTAAGGATAACAAACTTACCGGACCTAACTATATTGAATGGAAACGAAATTTGGACATTGTGTTGACTGCTGAGGAGTACAAGTTTTGCACTTATGAACCCAAGCCTAAACAGCCTGCTGCTGATGCTCCTGAAGATGAGAAAGAGTATTATAAACGGTGGATTAAGGCTGATGAGATGTCGCGATATTACATTCTGGCAGCAATGTCGGGTGTTTTGCAGCATCAGCATCAGTCTATGGCCACTGCTTCGGATATGCTCTTTAATCTTAAGGAACTTTTTGGAGATCAGAATAGGGCTGCTAGGCAAGTAGCCATGAAGGCTTTAATGAACACTCAGATGGCTGAAGGCACACCTTTAAGGGATCATGTTCTCAAGATGATGTCGCATCTGAATGAGATAAAGATCCTTGGTGCTGAACTTGACGGGGAAACCCAGATTGACATTATCCTTATGAGCTTGTCCAAGAGTTTTGAGCAGTTCCGCTTGAATTACAACATGAACAAGAGGCAGTATAGTCTCGCGGAACTGCTGACAGAACTTCAGGCAGCTGAAGGATTATTTCGGCAGAGTGTTCAAGTGAATGTGGCTGAGAAAGGTTCTTCCTCTAAGCCGAAAGGTATTAAGAAGAAGAAAAAGGCTCAGACACAGAAAGCTGTGAAGGCAGTGGGAGTTCAAGGTGGTGTGAAAAAGCCTAAGGGAAAGTGCTTCAGATGCAAACAGTCAGGTCACTGGAAACAGGATTGTCCTCTTCCTAAGAAGACAAACAATACTGGTATGTCTCTTTCTCTAGTTATAGAAACATTTATAGCGGCTATATCTATGAGCACTTGGTGTGTAGATACAGGAGCCACTGATCATGTTTGTAATTCTATGCAGGGATTCCAACTATCCAGAATGCTTAGAGATGGTGAGATATACGTGTTCATGGGAGATGCTACGAAAGTAGCAGTAGTTACAGTAGGAGTTATTTATTTATCTTTTGGTTCTGATAGGATTTTGGTTTTGAACAATTGTCTTTATGTACCTTCTTTTAGAAGGAATTTAATTTCGGTTTCTAAACTTGCTTTGGATGGTTATAATGTTTGTTTAGATCGTAATGTTTCTATTATGATGAATAAACGAATTATATGTTCTGGTACATTGCAAGATAATTTGTATATAATTAATCCTAGTCAACCTGCACTGCAACTGCAATTTAGGGAATTGAAGAACACATCTTCTAACTCTACTAAAAGAAAGGAACCTTCTAGTTTGAACCAAACATATCTTTGGCACTTGAGATTAGGTCATATTAACTTGAGGAGGATTCAAAGACTGGTAGTAGATGGGCCTTTAAGCTCATTGGCAGTGGAGCCATTTCCAGTTTGTGAATCCTGCTTGGAAGGTAAAATGACTAATAGGCCTTTCAAGGCAAAAGGGAATAGAGCCAAACAACTGTTAGAATTGGTTCAGTCTGATTTATGTGGACCCATGAATATCCAAGCAAGAGGTGGTTATAAATATTTCGTCACTTTCATTGATGATTATTCTAGATATGGGTACATTTATTTGTTGCACCGTAAGTCTGAGTGCTTTGATAAGTTCAAAGAGTACAAAGCTAAAACGGAGAAGCGACTTAATTAAAGTATCAAGTCACTACGATCAGATCGTGGTGGCGAATACTTGCTTGGAGAATTTAGGGAATATTTATCAGAAAATGGGATAGAATCCCAGTTAACTGCACCAGGCACACCCCAGCAGAACGGTGTAGCAGAGAGAAGGAACCGGACTCTTTAAGAGAGTGTTAGATCGATGATGAGTTATTCGGATTTACCCAAGTCATTTTGGGGACATGCCTTAGAGACATCAGCTTATCTTCTGAACTTAGTACCTTCTAAGTCGGTTCCTAAAACCCCCTTAGAATTGTGGACCGGGGGTAAACCGAGTCTAAGACATATTCGAATATGGGGTTGTCCAGCATATGTGCTGAACAAGAACGCGACTAAGTTAGAATCTCGTACAGAAGTAAGGTTGTTTGTAGGCTACCCCATGGGAACGAAAGGATATTTATTTTATAGTCCGACGAATCGGGATGTCATTGTTAGCACCAATGCAAGATTCTTAGAGGAGGAATATATAATGAATCACAAACCCATCAGTAGTGTCGTTTTAGAGGAACTAGTGGGAGGGACAAATAATACCCATGAAGCTGTAGTACAAGTAGAACAACCACAACATAATGTACAACCTGTCACTAATATCGCACCAGTGCCTCGTCGTAGTGGGAGGGTTGTTCAACAGCCTGATAGATTCATGTTTTTGGGAGAGTCTTCAGACTTGGTCTCTGGTGAACATGATGATGATCCCCGTATATACAAAGAGGCAGTACAAGACAAAGATGCAGATCTTTGGCAAAAGGCGATGGAATCTGAGATAGAATTAATGTATTCTAATCAGGTATGGGAGCTCGTGGAACCACCCAAAGGTATAAAACCTATTGGATGTAAGTGGATCTACAAGAAAAAGAGGGGATTAGATAAAAAGGTGAAAGCCTGGAAAGCAAGACTTGTTGCGAAAGGGTATACTCAGAAAGAATGTATCGATTATGAGGAAACCTTTTCACCGGTAGTCATGCTTAAGTCAATCCGTATTCTTTTATCTATAGCAGCTCATCTCGATTATGAGATTTGGCAAATGGATGTCAAGATAGCTTTTCTTAATGGAAGTCTTGAAGAAACCATTTATATGCAGCAACCAAAAGGATTCATTAAAGAAGGCCAAGAGCATCTGGTATGTAAGCTTAAGAGGTTTATTTATGGACTTAAACAAGCTTCTAGAGACTGGAATATTCGTTTTGATCAAGCAGTCCAGTCATATGGATTTGATCAAAGTCCAAGCGAATCGTGCGTGTATAAGAGAAGTGAAGATAATGTAGTGGTTTTTCTAGTACTATATGTAGATGACATTTTACTCATTGGAAACAATGTTGAGATGTTGTCATCAGTAAAGGCATGGTTGTTCAAACAATTTGACATGAATGACTTAGGTGAAGCGGCATACATCCTTGGGATCAAAGTTATAAGGGATCGCAAGAAAAGGATGTTGGCTTTATCTCAAGAGCCCTACATTGATGAAGTATTAGCTCGTTTTAACATGCAGAACTCCAAGAAAGGTTTTCTACCTTTTAAGCGTGGAAATGCTCTATCTAAGAAGCAGTGTCCTTCGATACCTAAGGATATAGAGAGCATGAAAGCAGTTCCTTATGCTTCAACATGTGGAAGCTTAATGTATGCTATGTTATGTACGAGGCCTGACATCTGCTTTGCTGTAGGCATGGTTAGTAGATATCAGTCGAACCCAGGTCAGGAACATTGGAGTGCAGTAAAAACTATACTCAAGTACCTGAGAAGGACTAAGGAGTATATGTTAATTTACAAGGCCTCAGATCTATTTCCTTTGGGATATACTGATCCAGATTTCCAATCAGATAGGGATAAAAGGAAATCAACCTCGGGATATATTTTTACTTTGGGAGGTGGAGCCGTTATATGGAGGAGTGTAAAGCAGAAATGCATTGCAGACTCCACCATGGAGGCCGAGTACGTGGCGGCCTCTTAGGCTGCCAAGGAGGCTGTATGGTTGGACACATAGATTTTTATGTAATAGTGGATTAAATAAACACTGATGTACACATAGAATATTTTGAGTATAAGTGGGAGATTGTTAGTGTATACTGAAAATATTTATTTGAAGTATGTACATTTATTTCTGGCCAGTTTATTTGAGAATCATTTGAATGTTTACATGTTATCTAATATTATATATTGTGAACAATCTAGTATCAAATGGGATGCAGAATATTAGATTGTTAAATACGGTTATATAATATAATAAGGTTCACAACACATGTGGTGTTGGACAATCCACTGGTATGGCTGTAGTATTATTTAGATTAGTTTATATTGACTAATAAATAATACTAGTATACTTTGGGTATATTGAACATGATCAAATTTAGAATTGTTCCCTTAATACTGATTAAGAAGGAGAACTAAGATTTTATGTTATTATTAATGCTTAGGTTCTTAATCTGGAAATAGTAATTGACACGTGTATATTATTTACATGCTTTGATTTATATATGAAATAATTCTTTTGAATTATATCATTATATTTTGGGTGATGGAATTATATACATGGTGGATATTATTTATTGATGGAATCCATGTCCTGATAATATTCGGGTTAATGATGTCCCCTTGAAAGCTCAAAAAGATTTAATTATGTGAAACCCTGCAGGTGGAATTTATTATGGCATAATTAAATAAATGTTGAGTGGATGATCAAGGATAAAATATATTAATTAAATAAATTATCAGTAATTTATTTAATTAATGGACATATGATATTTTAAACATGGGGAATTTAATAAGCAAATAATATTGGAACCGAATTAATTAAATTACGGTATTAGGAAAGGTAGTGCAAATATTAATTCTTTAGTGGATTGAATTAATATTTAATTACATTGGGCTAGGCTCAAGATGTAATTAGAAGGCCCAACCTAATTATCCATGGTCCCTATTGTAGCCTATATATATTCTTATTCTCTTCTTGCTTGGAATTGTGTGAAAACATATTGTAGCCACCAAGGAGCAAGAAGAGAGGATAACTTGAGAAGACGGAGGCCACACTTCGCTCAAGAGAATTTGGGAATACAATAGAAGAGCGTGGAATCAACCATTAACAAGGTAATCCTCTTTTCGTAATCTTTATCGTAAAACGTAGTAACACCCTAAGTCCGTGGTTCCCAACATACAGAGGGTCCCTCTCGTGCACCACAGGCAGTTGATAGTTTTGGTCTCGGTGATGCGCAATATAGAAGGTTAATTAGGCGTATTGAGGTCATGCATGACATCTACCGACATTTTACTGAAGATTTGACACACACTCTCGGTACTGTTTGTCGAGACACTGGTTTCAAGGTTGATTGTCCACCCGATCCTCCACACGAAAAGGGTGATCCTCCCGCTAACTAGGTTTTCCTTGAATCTTTATTATTACCTTCAATGAGGACATTGAATATTTTAAGTTTGGGGGTGATAATGTAAGGATTAGTTTGTGTTGTGTCCATATAGGTTCATATTGTATGTTTAGTGTATTTCATTCATATTTTTGCATGATTGTTCATTTAGGTCATTTTTGTTTGCATTTTTGTTCGTGTTATTATGTGAGTCCATTTAGTTGAATTTGCATGCATATAACATGATCCCTTAGGTTGAGCTGTTTCTGATTGATTGGTTAATGTTGATTTGAGTGAAGTGATATTGAATAGAGGGATGTTTTGAGTCTTAATGAATCGATTTGTATGCCCAAAAAAAAATCACAAGTCTTATATGTTGCTTTTGATCTAGATCATGATCATACTTGTTTATTTGTTGAGATTTAATCACTTGGTTATACTTAAAAAAATTTCTATTCTCGTATTGACGTAGGAGCACTAATTTTTAAACTGGAGAAAAGCAGGATTTCATTGCTAGTTGTGAATAAGGCTAGGCGTCAAATGGCTAGTAGCCGGCTCATATTTTTATTAGTAGTCTAAGGTTGAATGAGATGGAGCGAAGCGCACTCATTCAGAAATCATTGAAAAGAAAAAAAAGAAAAAGAAAAAGAAAAGAAAAAAATATATGTGTTGATGCATAATTGACCAAGGGTGAGCTCTTTAATACTCGAGTTATTAAGTTCTAGGGGAATTTGTGCCTAGCGACCTAAGGCTTTGATAGTCTGGGATTCGCTAACCTAACGCTCGCTACATGGGTATTATTATATAAGTCCTGTGGTACCTCATTCATTGCACGGTCAAATAAGCATTTTTGTGATGTGTTCAATAATATGGCATGAATCCATTTATAACTCTAGTAAAAATGAGGTGTTGTAAGTCATTATGTGTTTAACGTCTATTCTATTTATAAACTTGTAATTGTTTTGATGAAAGATGAGTTATGGTTATTGATCTAGTATTGGAAGGATATATATTAAGCATCGCACACACGCACGTTTCTGGGTTGTAAGTTAGTTTGTGGGATTTGTTTGAACTCTGTTTAAAGTCATTGCATTCTTAGAGACATTCGCTTATTGGTTGGTTATGGTTATTCTGAGGGGATCATTGAATTTTCACGTAGTTGCATTCATGCATTTGCTTTGTTGTAGTTTTGAGTCTGTTTATGCTTCAGGACAATCATCGATTTATGTTTGGAGGTCTGGTAAGTGGATTTTATATCTACTTAGAACGCTTCATTATCGACTTAATTTGGTGTTTTGAACTCAAGTATATGGTATTTCTGACGTATTTTTGTGTAATTACATTGCAGGTCATTAGTTGTAGGAGGAAAGGGCTTTACAAGGATTTCATGCTGATAAAAGATCAGATTCTGAAGTCTAGTCCATTTTCAAGTTTTAGAGAATCTCGTTATCTTCACGTGGGCAGTTGAATCGCCTAATTCTGACAAGCAGAACTCAAGATACGGCCAAAAGAAAAATTCTTAGAAAATCAGCAGATGGCAGGCATGCCCGCGCCAGAACCAGCGCGCCCGCGCCCCAGAAATCAGTAAACCAGCATGCCCGCGCCGATTTGAGCGCGCCCGCGCTACCCTTTTTACCCTATAATCCTGTTTTTAGTGGAATTTGATGATTTTAAGAGTCCAGTTCCACTAGGGGCTTATATATATAGTGATAAAAAGACGTTTTTAACAACAAGGAGTCAAGGGAGAACAGTGAGAAGACCTAGAGAGCACAAGATGGCTACGGAGAAGAAGACTTTTATATTCTTTAATATAGTCGATACTTTGGATGCTTGTTTTCGATTTGTCTAAAACCCTAATACTCTTATATTCATTATCATGTTTTCATTGGAACCCATGGTGACGATGAATTTGATTATGAACTAATCATTGTCATGGGGTTCTAGCGGATTTACTTATGGATTTCAGTAGTTAATTGTTCTAATTCTTTAGTGTATGGTGAATTATGATTTCCTAGTTTGGTTGTGCTTATTCATCTTTGATGTGTAGCTAACATCTAAGATTGTTTGTTAATCACTATTGAAGCGACAGTGAATATTGAGGTTTAGAAGTTGCCATGCTAGCATAGGTTTTATATGAATTGACATTCTTAATTCGTGGGTAATTTTAACCATCTTATTCACCCTATGTAATCACGTTGGATAACTTGCTCTTAAACCGTTATGTTTTCAAATCTTATAGACATATAGGGTCTAAGCAGAACTGGTGTGTGCGATCTTCTATCTTAATTGTGGATGCATAGTAGTAGGGTATACATATAACGAATGTTAGCGTATACTAATTTCATGTTATCTGATTAGTTGTCATCACCATCACATGCTAGGATTAAAGACATAAACTTTGAATGAAGTATTTAATGAAGTTAGAATCCCTTGTTTATTCTCATATAAGTAATTCAATCTTAATTTTCTTAGTTCATGCATGTCAGTATAATCTCTTATAATTAGTTGAACAACTCAAATTGTTATTGTCTTAGCATTGAATGATAATCATACATTGTTGCATAAGTGCATAATCTGAACTTAACCTAAATCGATTCTTTGTGGGAACAAACTTGAATTGAATCTTATACTACTTATGATTGCATATGCTTGCGTGTATTTTCCCATTTGAATTACAACGAACAAGTTTTTGGCGCCGCTGCCGGGGATTCAATGTTAATTTTAGTTTATGTGTTTGTCATCAGTAGTCGTTAAAGTTCATTGACTCATATTATTTTCTTACGAGGTTTATTTTGTTAGTGTGTTTTAGGTACTCTAGAGAGCGTGTATGCGAATGCGTTCTCAATCTCGTAAGAAAACACTAGACGAAGTTGAAGAAGAAGTAAAATAAGTTTTTGAAGAAGAAGTTTTTATTGCAATGGGAGAACCAGTTGCAGAAACGAATGCATTGATGGATTATTCTCAACCGAAAATCAATGACATTCAGTATAACATTGTCAAACTAGCCATTGCTGCTAATACCTTTGAAATTAAGTATAGCACGATTCAAATGGTACATAATTCAGTCTAGTTTGGGGGTTCTCCAATGGAAGATCCCAACATGCACATTAGGGATTTCATCGAGATCTATGATACCTTCAAGTTCAACAATGTTTCTGAATATGCTGTGAAGCTGAGACTTTTCCATTTTTCTCTGAAGGATAAAGCTAAGTTCTGGTTACATTCTCTACCAGCAGGTTCTATCACTACTTGGGAGGATCTCACTCAGAAATTTCCTACTAAATTTTTCCCTATGGTAAAAACAGCTACAATCAGGAACCCTCTTACTCAATTTGCACAGCAATAGGGAGAATCATTATGTGAAGCTTGGGAGCGATACAAGGAGATGCTTAGGAAGTGTCCTCATCATTGAATGCCTGATTGGATGATCATAAATTGCTTTTATAATGCATTGAGAGAATAATCAAGACCCATGCACGATGCAACATCAAGTGGAGCCTTATGGGCTAAGAGCTATAATGAAGCTTAAGAGCTAAATGAATTGATGGCTGCTAATGAATATCAAAATCCAGCTCATAGACAACCACAAGGCAAGGTAGCAGGAATTCTGGAGGTGGATACAGCTACGGCTATCACTGCTCAACTAAAGACATTGTCTATGAAGATCGATTCTCTGACCAACTATGGAGTTCATCAGAGGACAAGTGTTTGTGAGCTTTTTGCAGGTTCACATGCGACGGAGCAATGCGCTATATCTAGTGAATCAGCTCAATTTGTGAGCAACTTTCAGAGATCGCAACAACAAGTTCCAGACACTTATCATCCTGATAATCGGAATCACCCTAACTTCAGCTGGAGAAACAATCAGAATGCGATGCAATGGTCGTACCAGCAGTTTGGAAAAAAAGCAATTCAATCCTTCTGGTTTTCAGCAACAATTTGCACCAAGGCAACAATTTAAGCCAATGGGAATGCAACAGCAAACTCATGGAGGTGCAGGTCAATCTTCGAATGAAAAATTCGAATTGGAGGAGTTGAGGATTATGTGCAAAAGACAGGCTATTTCTATCAAGACTCTGGGGAACCAAATAGGGCAAATTTCTAACACCTTATTGAATCGACAACCAGGAACAATTCCTAGCGATATAGAAGCCAATCCAAGAAAGAGGGAAGTCAAGGAACATGTAAAAGCAATCACCTTGAGGTCTGGAAAGGTCACTAACCCTAAAAATGAAGAAAACAAAAAATCTGAAGAAAAAAATTCCAGAATGTGGGTGCGCCCGTGCCCTATAGAAGCGCGCCTACGCCCTCCATTTTTCCAGAAAGTCAAGATTTGGTAGAAAAGGTTGTGCAGAAGGATGACGAGGTGGAACCGAAGAAAAAGTCAACTGAAAAAACTCCTCTTGAAAATAATACAGGGGATAAACAAGTCTATCCACCTCCGCCATATCCTAAAAGACTTCAGAAGCAGAAGTTCGACAAGGAGTTTTCCAAGTCTCTGGAGGTTTTCAAGAAGTTGCACATCAACATACCTTTTGCAGAAGCTCTAGAACAAATGCCGAGCTATGCAAAGTTCATGAAAGGTATTCTCTCGCGGAATGTGAAGCTTGAGGAGTTAGAAACCATTGCTCTAACGGAGGAGTGCAGTGTTGTGCTACAACAGAAGTTGCCTCCGAAGTTTAAAAATCCTTGAAGTTTCACTATTCCTTGCACTATTAGGAACTTGTCTTTCGACAAATGCTTGTGTGATTTGGGAGCTAGCATCAATCCGATGCCCTTGTCTATCTTCAAGAAGTTGGTCTACCTTATCCAAAACCGACTTACATGTCATTACAACTAGCTGATCGGACCATCACTTATCCACGAGGCATAATGGAGGATGTCTTGGTCAAGGTGTATGAACTCATCTTCCCTGTTGATTTTATAATTCTGGATTTCGAGGAAGATGAAAAGATTCCCATCATTTTGGGAAGACCATTCTTAACTACAGGCCGAACTATAATCGATGTGCAAAAAGGAGAGCTTACAATGAAGGTTCAAGATCGGAAGGTCACTTTTAATGTGTTCAAGGCAATAAAGTTACCCACGGATAAAGATGAGTGCTATAAAGTAGAGCGGGTCGACTCTGTCATGAATTCGGAGCTTCAGCAATTGTCAAAGTCAGATACCTTAGAGAGATCCTTAATAGAGGAATCAGTTATTAAAGATGAAGAAGGAGCAGAGCAACTACAGGTTTTGAATGCAACTTCGTGGAAGAGGAAGTTGGATATTCCATTCGATTCTCTTACGTTAGCAGAGCTAAAAATTTCTCTGGAGCGTCTTGAGCCATCTATTGAAGAAGCTCCCACACTTGGGCTCAAACTGTTGTCAGATCATTTGAGTTATAAATTTTTAGGTGCACCCCGTGACAAGGGGTTGGAATATATCTATGATAATCTAAAGGGTTACCGGCCGGTTCCTCCCGTGCTTACAGAGGGTCCCTCTCATGCACCACAGACAGTTGTTAGGTTTGTTCATGGTGATGCGCAGTAGAGAAGGTTGATTTGGCGTATTGAGGTCATGCATGACCTCCACCGACGTTTTGCTGAAGATTTGACACACGCTCTCGTTACTGTTTTCCGAGACACTGATGTCGAGGTTGATTGGAAACCTGATTCTCCACCCGAAGAGGGTGATCCTCCCGCTAACTAGGTATGCCTTCAATCCTCATTATTACTTTCAATGAGGACATTGAATATTTTAAGCTTGGGGGTGATAATGTAAGGATTAGTTTGTGTTGTTTCCATATAGATTCATATTGCATGTTTAGTGTATTACATTCATATTTTTGCATGATTGTTCATTTAGGTCATTTTTGTTTGCATTTTTGTTTGTGTTATTATGTGAGTCCATTTAGTTGCATTTGCATGCATATAACATGATCCCTTAGGTTGAGCTGTTTCTGATTGATTGGTTGATGTTGATTTGAGTGTAGTGATGTCGAATAGAGGGATGTTTTAAGTCTTAAGGAATTGATTTGCATACCCAGAAGAGAAAAATTCACAAGTCTTATATGTTTCTTTTAATCTAGATCATGATCATTCTTGTTTATTTGTTGAGATTTATTCACTTGGTTATATTTAGAATTTTTTTATTCTCGTAATGACGAAGGAGCACTAATTTTAAAACTAGAGAAAAGCAAGATTTCATTACTAGTTGTAAATAAGGCTAGGCGTCAAATAGCTAGTAGCCGACTCATATTTTTATGAGTAGTCTAGGATTGAATAAGATTGAGCGAAGCGCACTCATTCTGAAATCATTGAAAAGAAAAAAAGAAAGAAAAGAAAAAAACTATATATGTGTTGATGCATAATTGACCAAAGGTGAGGTCTTTAATACTTGAGTTATTCAGTTCTAGAAGACTTTGTGCCTAATGACCTAAGGCTTTGATAGTCTTGGATCCGCTAAGCTAACACTCACAACATGTGTATTATTATATAAGTCTTGTGGGATCTCATTCATTACATGGTCAAATAAGCATTTTTGTGATGTGTTTAATAATATGGCATGAATCCTTGTATAACTCTAGTAAAAATGAGGTGTTGTGAGTCATTATGTGTTTAACGTCTATTCTATTTATAAACTTGTGATTGTTTTTATGAAAGATGAGTTATGGTTATTGATCTAGTATTGAGAGGATATCTGTTAAACATCGCGTACACGCACGTTTCTAGGTTGTAAGTTAGTTTGTGGGTTTTGCTTGAACTCTATTTAAATTCATTGAATTATTAGAGATATTCGCTTATTGGTTGGTTATGGTTATTCTGAGGGGATCGTTGCATTTTCACGTAGTTGCATTCATGCATTTACTTTGTCGTAGTTTTGACTCTGTTTATGCTTGAGCACATGCATCGATTCAAGTTTGGTGGTGTGATAAGTGGATTTTATATCTACTTGGAACGCTTCATTATCGGCTTAAGTTGGTGTTTTAGACTCAACTATGTGGTATTTTTGATGTATTTTTATGTAATTGTATTGCAGGGCATTAGTTGTAGGAGAAAAGGGCGTTACTAGGATTTTATGCTGACAAGAGATCAGATTTTGAAGTCTAGGCTATTGTCAAGTTGTAGAGAATCTCGGTATCTTAGTGTGGGCAGTTGAATCGCCTAATTCTGATGAACAGAACTCAAGATACGGCCAAAAGAAGAATTGCCAAACAATCATAAGAAAGATGGCGCGCCCACGCCCCAGAAATCAGTAAACCAGTGCGCCCGCGCTGATTTGAGCGCGCCCGCACTGATTTGAGCGCGCCAACACCACCCTTTTTGCCCCAGAATCCTGTTTTGAGTGGAATTTGATGTTTTTAAGAGTTCAGGTCCCCTAGGGGCTTATATATAGTGATAAAAAATATTTTTAACAATAAGGAGCCAATGGAGAACATTGAGAAGACCTAGAGAGCACAAGACGGCTACAGATAAGAAGACTTTTGTATTCTTTAATATAGTCGATACTTTGGATGCTTGTTTTCGACTTGTCTGAAACCCTAATTGTAATAACCCCAATTTTTGGGAAATTTTAAAACCCTTATGAATAGTGTTTTTGCTGAATGAGAAAACTTTTCATGCCACACTATATAGGGGTTCTGATATGGATATTCTGAGATTTTATTAGTACTTTATATGGGATATAAGTGTATGTAAAGATCGTCAGAATCCAAATCCGAATACTTTGATTTTTCCCGGAAATCCAATAGATACGGAAAGAATTGAGTATAAGGTAACAGGATAAAAGGATTTAAATTAAAGGATTATAATAGAGGATCATAAAAAGGAATATAATGTATTGAGAAAGGTTAAGGGAACCTAAGTAATAAGATCCCGGGTATGATCCCTCAAACGATAAACGAAAACGAAAGTTAAGCGAACAGTATAACAGATCAGCGGTCATTAGGCAAACAATTAGGAAGTTAATCAAAGGGATTAGAGAGGATGATGTCACCCAACCAATGAGAAGAGGACAAGGTGGGGAGGATGACATCATGAGGATGATACAAGCATGATATGGGAAGGAAGGAGATGTGGTGGCTTTTTAACCACACAAAATCAAGGGCAACTAGGTAATTTACTAAAACAAACACAAAAATCAAACCAACCAAGCCAAGCATATCATTTTTCATCAAAATCAAAAAGAAACCAAGGCATTGTTCTTCATGCTCTCGGCCAAAACAGAACCAGCACACTAAAACTGCTGTATCTCCTTCATTTCTCACTCAAATATTGTGTTCTATAGCTCATTGGAAAGGTATTGAGATGACCTACAACTCTTGTTCACAAGTCTCGTCCAAATAATCATGGTAAGACCCTCATTATTACAGTTCTTTAAATCGGACTTTTAGAAACTTCAAAGCCTAACTTTGTGTTCTTGATTTCTTTGGAAAGATCAAGCTTGTAGGAGGCTCCCTAAGGCTTCCTAGCAACTTAACACCTCCCAAGGAAGGTATAAACTTCAAACCCTAGCCTTTACTTTATTTGTTAGTAAGTTTAATGGTTGGTTTTGTGAAATGAGAAGCATGGATTGTGATTATTAGTAGTTTGGTTTGATTTGGAAGTGTTTTGGTAATTGAAGCTTGATTATAGTTCATAGGTCTTGATTGTGGTTGTTTGAGTTGAAAACCTTGGAGATTATGGACTGATGTGGTATGGTTTCGGTGAAGTTTTGTTGTATTGATGGTTATGAGTTGGTTGGTGGTTAATTGGAGTAATTTAAACATTGGTAATCTCGTAAATATAGCCGTCGTAATGTCCGATTTACTTTAGACTGCTTTTGTTCATAACATTTGGACCCGAGAACTCCCTGCTAGATTATGACCATTGCCATTTTTAGATAGTTCATGTTACGAGCTTCGTTTTGATATGTAGTTCGTTTGATTCCGATGTACGGTTTAGGAGAAACGACCGTTTCAAGTAACGGCGTTTCGCGAACGAATCATTTCCCCTCGCCTTACTTTGAAACATAGGTTAAAGACCAAAAATGGTTAATTAATATATGAAACAATTATGGTAAGAGTGTTTGGAAGTTGGTAAGACACTCGCGAAGGAATCGCTTTAAAACTCGTAATGGTTAATTTATTAAAAATGGTGGAGCCGAGGGTACTCGAGTGACTTAAGAGAATCAATAAGCGCAAAACAAGCGTTAGAGTCTAAGTTAGTTAAAGTATAGATTTACAAGTGACTTTGGTTTAATTCCAACTTACTTATTGTTTATAGGTTACCAGACTCGTCCCGAGCCTTTTATCACCCCAAGTCGCTCAGGCAAGTTTTCTACCCGTTATAACTGTTGTTGTGATGAATATATGTATTTGCATTATCTTGCGATAGAGGCATGTTGGTTAATTTGCAAATGATGCAATATATTGAAGCATGCTGCTATGGTATATATATATGCATGCCTGTTTCGCATTCTTTCCATATATATCTGTTGATTCAGTTGATAATACCTATGCTAGAGGATAGCGGTAATTTGCATATACCCTTAGTACAGGGACCCAAAGGTGAAAATATTTTCTAAAACCGGGAGTCGAGGATCTCGAGTAGATTTTGTATATATGGATATAAATATATATATATATATATACTTATATATATATATGGTCATAGTTTTCAAAACTATTAATCGAATAAGGTTTATTCGATAACTTTAACTTTATTTTATTATTGAATATTATTTCGAATATTATTCGAAGGCGTATGACTCCTTTATATTAAATGAATATTATTTTGAATATTCATTCGGGGACTTATGACTCCTTTTATTTATTTATCTGAATATTATTTGAATATTCATTCGAGGGCTTATGACTCTTTTATATTATTTATTGAATATTATTTTGAATATTCATTCGGGGACTTATGACTCCTTTTATTTATTTATCTGAATATTATTTGAATATTCATTCGAGGGCTTATGACCCTTTTATTTATTTATCTGAATATTATTTAAATATTCATTCGAGGGCTTATGACTCTTTTATATTATTTATTGAATATTATTTGAATATTCATTCGAGGGCTTATGACTCAGTTTATATTATTTAATTAATATTATTTAAATATTCATTTGAGGATCTATGACTCCGATTATTTGCTGAGGTATATTCTTTATTTTATTAAAGAATAAGGTGTCAATAATCAAACTTATTTTTGATTATTCAAATAAAGATAGTACTTTCATATAAGTATATCTTTGGTTATTTAATACTCGTTTCAAGTATAAGTTTTAATACTTCTACTTCAATTATTTTTATAAAGATTATTCTTTATGAGAATATTATTTAAATAATAATATTCAGTCATTTTCTAAATATTCTGGGGAATGATTTACTTCATTAAATCAGCTTTACTCCAAACACTCTATAAAGTGTTTTCGAGTCTTCAAAATGATTTTTAAAAGTTAGAGCGGATCCCAAAACTCATTTTTATATTTAAGATCTTCCTTTTTAAGGGGATTTAAATACTCGCTCAAAACCTGAGGGATCCGGCTCTGTGGTGTATTTTATATTCGCAACAAGGTTGCAGTTTTGGTAAATGAATTGATTACTTACCCAACGTTCGGGAAGTAAGTCCATCTATTGAGTCGGCATAAGCAACATGGGCTCAGTGGGCGTCCATGATAGTGTAAGTGGCTCAGTGGGAGTCCATCAAATGCATAAGTGGCTGAGTGGCAGTCCAGCATAAGGTCCTATTACGACCAGGGTGATGACCAGTGGGGAATTCGTCCATCTACTAGTAGAAAAGGTTACTTATGGGTATCTTTGCCTGATCAGCAAGATATCTGGTTTATGCCAAATTCTTTTCCTTTCCAAATTTATTGGATATTGCAATTCTGTTCATACTTTACATGACAGAGGTTTTCAGGAAATGTATAAAGAAGATGTATATGTGGATATATTTATATATATCAGAACTAAATGAAGTATATCATAACTTCATTTCCTTTAATAATATTTCAAAGATTTAATCTATTCAAATCCTCTCTGGTAGTCTCATCTATGTGATGAACTGTTGAAAGCTCATTATACTTTGAACAGTGGTAGTTCAAGTAGCTTTATAAATGATATAAGTATAGTGAAGTATTTGGTAACTTCATCCCTTGTTTTTACTTATATTTAGTAAGTAATTATCTTACTCATGATAAAAGATTCTAGTAAGTATCCATTTAGATACTTATATTATTGTTATCACTATATATTATCTTGCGAGCTATAAGGCTCACTCTTGCTTTATTTCTTCATCACACAACAACAGTTAGGAAAGATGGCCAGACTCCAGCAGACCCAGCGCAAGCGCGTGGGAAGCGTCCCGCGTCTTCCCGATGATGTTGTGGCTGCTATAGCTGCAGAGGTAGATCTATTGGTAGATCAGGCATTCTATTTTTGAGAATCAAATTATGTATAATTATAACTTGTGGCAGATAATGGCAATTAACTGTAAATTTATCAAGTAATCATTTTGGGTTGTAATAACTTTTAAATTGTGGATTCAAAGACTTGTACTTATTTAAATTTCATCTCTGAGACTATAACGGGTTGTGGTGTGTGTTAGTGTGGGGTCACAGCATAAGGTTATTATTATTAATTAAGTGAAGTGATATTGTGGAAAGAAAGACCGTGACGACCCGGATCCCCGACCCCGGATCTGGGGGTGTTACAGAAGTGGTATCAGAGCTAAGCGTTATAAACCTCAGAGATGATGTGACGTTAAGATAATAAGTTCACAAAGATAATAAGAACTCTTGCCAAGTTCATAGTCGGGCTACCTAACGTAGTACTGACAGTTAAAACCATTATGGGAACCCTTATAAATATCGTGATAGGAGCGTAGTTCGTTATCGTATATGGTAGCGGGACTCCGAACCCTGAGGTTGAGGAGCAACAGCGCGATGATGTTTTATTACTAATTGGAGATCGGATTGTGGATCCGATAGAGTGTCCTAATGCAGGACCGGATGATGTTGATAGTGAGGATGTAGCGGTTGAGGATGTTGTCCTAGAAGGGATAGTTGTTGAGGAGGATCCCATGGAGGATCTTGACAAGATTGGATAAAGGACCACTGATGAATTGATGACCATGGTTAGGTCGACTACTAGAGGTAGGATTGGCCGGTCACTACCGGAGGTTCGTTCAAGTTTGTAAAGATAGTAACCCCTTTAACGCGGCTTACTCGTAAGACTGAGAAGTTCGAATGGACAGAGAAATGCGAGAACAGCTTTCAAGAACTGAAGCAGAGGTTGGTGATGGCCCCTATGCTGGCATTGCCGGATGGAAAAGGAGATTTTGTGAAGTGTAGTGACGCTTCGCACAAGGGCTTAGGGTGCGTGCTTATGCAGCACGGTAAGGTAATCGCGTACATGTCAAGACAATTAAGGTAATATGAAATTCGATATCCCCGCCCATGAGCTTAGGCTCGTGGCAATAGTTTTACCCTAAAGATTGGAGGCACTACTTGTATGGAGAGAAGTGCGAGAATTACCTAAGCCATAAGTGCTCTAGTACATTTTCACGTAGAAAGAGCTCAACATATGCCAGAGGAGGCAGTTAGAGCTAATCAAGAATAATGATTGGGAGATTCTTTATCATTCGGGGAAAGCCAATGTGGTGGCTGTTGCCCTTAGTAAAAAGGAGAGACTCAAGATGATAATGTCTTTGGGAGAGTTTATAAGAGATTTTGGAAATAGTAGTGAAGGTAACTGGAGCCGGTACCGAAAAGCTGTTTGAGATTGCAATAGAGACCGAATTATTGGAAAAGAGCATACGGTGCCAGAGAAAGATGATAAGGGAATAATGAGGTATTCCTATAGAATTTGGGTTCCGAAAGTTCAAGAGCGTAAGGATGAGAACTTAGATGAGAGCCATAGTTTGACGAATAAGATTTAGAGCAAACCCTGAACGTGATAGTCAGGGAGGTCGCCATCAAGATAGAAGGAACCCATGACATAATGGAGTGGAAAATGAGGATTTTAAATTAAAAGATGACCCCAATTATGGGGAGTAGGATGAAACATTTCATACTAAGGAAACAGAAAGTCGAGTAAGGAAAGGAGACCCGAGACGGTACTCCTATACGGCAATTCATGGACCTGTCTAGACAGAACTTAGACTATTATCCCCAACCACCACCTTGAGGAAACAATGCGATAGGAAATTCTTTCAGGACCTTTAAGTCTCTAAGCTCTCAGAGTTCCAAGGAACAGGTTGACCTAGTCGAGGCAAGAGCCTGGCTAAAGGAAATAGAGGAATCATTTGAGATTCTGAATGATTGACGAACCACAAAAGACTGTTTTTGTCACTTACCCTCCTAAGAGAGAGACCACCCGCTGGTGAAAGACCAAGAAAGGCACGGAGCCAGAGGTTAGAATAAACTGATTTAAGTTCAGTCAATTGTTTTCGGGAAAGTAATTCCCAAAGATAAGGAGATAGTGTAAAAGCTTTGGAGCTAGAACAAAAGTGGATGAGTATGATGAATTATGAATCTAAGTTGTAAAAGTTATCAAGATTCATTCTGAGGACACGAATCCAGAATGACGGGATGTTTGGAATCAATACTTATGTTGTGTTAGTTCATGAAATAATGATAAGAGAAAGGAAAATAAAAAGAAACTGAAGTGGAAAGGAATATAAAGGCAATAGAGTTTGAGGTATGATAAGGGAGTTGGGTATGAGGAAACCCTAAAGACTCGTAGCAATAGACATAGAAAAGTATGTAATCGTCAGGATGAGGGTGATTCACCATGAGTTAAAGTTGATGGTTGAAGGCATACGAGTTATGTACATTTTATCCCCTTTAAGTTGGGAGGATTCAAGGAAACCTTTAGATAGTTCGAAGGATAAATAATAAGACGCGGATAGACTAAGGAGACAAGAAAGTAAGAAAGTAGGAAAATTGGATGAAGGAAGTGACCTTCAATAATGTGAAATGTAAGACCGGTGGCTCGATACTCAGAAAGGGAGACGCCAGGTATGAGAGGTATCCCAACATTGAGGTGACTGTTGAGATAAACAACCAAAGTAAATAAGGAATTATTAAGAAGAAGTTCACGTTGAACATGACCAATATCTTCCAGAACATCCATATTATCATTACCAAATCAGGAAAGAAAAGCGGATGACCATTGTTATCTTTTGGAGGCCATATGGATTGACCTCAATTTGAATAAGGATGCTATTATGAAGTTAGGTATAGACTATCGAGGTGGGAATGATGAAGAAGATAATCTATCAAGGATATATGACTTGGTTTATCCATGGATGGATGCATGTACCTTTTCAAAGGTGGAATTAAGGATAGAACATCGGTAACTTAAAATGAATCCTAGGGGAATGCATAAAGGTTGGCATTTCACCCTTAATAGGGATAGTATGAAATTTGACAGTATGAATTGGAAAGGATTAAGGTAATAACAACCTTTAAAGAATCAGTGGAGAATTTTTTTTTCAAAAGTATATAGACAATGATTCTAGTATTAGTATTTGGTATTTTGATATGCCCTGTATCTAAGGAATACAGGAGGAACGATTCAAGGATAACCTTAGAGGTTTTATAAGGAGAAAGGTAATATTCAAAATTCTCAAGAATAGAAATGTGGATAAAGGAAATATGACGTAATTATAGTGTTGCCAAGTGGGGCACGTGTTAAACCACGAGAAAGTATGGATCGAACCAGTAATGGTCGAAATTATTCAGGGCAATTAGGACTTAAGATAAAAGATGTTCTAATTATGATTGAGAGTCAGTCATGACAGTGATTAACCTCTAAAGACTGAGGCAATAACTTATGGAAAAATGGTGATTTTTTTTTTACTTATCAGATTTTAAGAAAAGCATTTTCACAAAAGCAGTGATTGAAATAAGGTAGAAAATTTATTTGGAGGTGGTTAAAATGACATTGACTGTAAGGAAATTTTACCATCAGGAAAGGCCAACGAGGTGGCCGACACTTTAAATGTAAGAGGATAATTATAGGCGCTCGTGCGAGAGGAATACAATGATGATGGTTGAAGCCGGGAAGGTTGTATTACGGTTCGGAAGATTGACATTCCTTCTGATGATTGTGCAATACTCAACCGTAATAGTAGTTTGGTAAAGGTTTAATTTGTGTAATCGCCATGAGTGGGCTATTTATCTTAGAAGGTCTTGTCTTGAGATAAGCCAGGACCATGTTTCAAAAAGGACTAGACGAACCTTTGAGTTAAGTCTTCTATTTAAGGCATATGATTAAGAATGGTATTAACCTGCTATCGTTGCTTTGATTGAAACTCTTCTGCAATTTTATCTACTTCATGTCATGAAAGTACGTCAGAGTTTGGAGTGTTCTTCATGAATTGTGATTGGTGGTTATGTTAACTCCTTAGGAGAATTAGATACGAGATGTATGGACTCCGTATGGTTAGCTATTAAGACTTCATGGAAAATGAATGACTACAGTAGGTCAGTGGTGGACCATAGTAAGGCAGCAATGATTCTGCGAGTAATGAGTTGATTACAACCGTGAGAGTTGTATTGGAATGGGTGTTGAGATTGAGTACCACTAATCGGGTCGTGGTAGTGTATAAGTTATCATTGATAGACTAATTAAGTAGAGTATCTACCTAGTGAATTATTATTCTTTCTTATCAATAGAGAGTCGTATTATTATACGAGGAAGGTTGCGGTGCAAGCATAGAATTCTAGTAACGATGATGTATAGAATGAGATCCCAGATTCGATTTTCGATGTCGAGGGAGTTTCAAAGGTGATTGTGTATAAGCTCGAGGAAGAGCATGGGTCCATAGAATGATGGACGGAATAGCAAAAATATTTAGGCATGTGAAATAGGATGCTATAATACTTGATGTTGATATAAATACATATATGTTTTGTTCTCCTATGACAAACCTCTATAGTTCAGAGGTAGGTTCCAAACCAGATATTTTGTGGCAGTATATTTTTTTTATATATACAATTCTCTTCAGTTCGTTCTTTTCTCTTCTTTTCATTTCATGTAAGTTGAGAAGAACAACCCTTCCAGAAGGGGAGGTATTGCCGAATGACTGTCTATCTGTGTGATAGAAGCCTAGTAGGATACCAATTATTGTTTAATTGCTTGTCAAGTACTAAAGGCTGGCCACCTTCTGTACTAACTATGCGAGATAACAAGTGTTCATGATCATAGTGATCTCTCAACAAATTCCTTTACTTCTATATGATTGATCAAACTTTGGGAAATAGAAACAGCTGAAAAAGGAGTAATAAAGTTGTGGTAGTATTCGGAATGGAAACACATTCGTGATACTAAGGTTGACGTGGTTATTAAAAGGTTATAGAACGCTAACGAGCAAAAGTATAACTAGTATAATATTAGGAATGGAAGATAGTAGCGACTACGAACTGGGAAAAAGGATGGGTAGTGAGAAGCAAAAGCTCTAATGCTAAAAGCTATAATGAGAGTCTGTGAAATAGACTTGAAAGAAATTGGAATGATCACTTAACACGGGTTGAGTTTTCTTACGACAATAGATCATATGTCAGTATTGAGGTATCGCCTTATGAGATCCTTGAGGGAAGACAATGTCGATCTCCCTTATGTTAGGATGAAGTTGTAGAGCGCAAGATGCTCGGACCCGCAGTAGTCCAAAGGACCAAGGATATGATAGATCTAATCAGAGGACTGCTGGTAGTAGCCCAAGATGGACATGATAAGTATGTTGATTTGACACGAAAGGAAAAAGAGTATGAAATAGGGGACCTAGTGTTGTTATAGGTATTTCCTTGGAAAGGAATGATGAGGTTCGGAAAGAAATGAAAGCTAAGTCCACGAATTGTTGGACCCTTGGATATATTAAGACGTATTGGGAGGATAGCATAAGAGCTAGCCCTAACCCCGAACATGTAGCAGGTCGTAACGTGTCTCACGTATCAGTGTTAAGGAAGTGTAATTCAGATGCCATATAAATAGGGGCATATGAGCGCATAGATATGCAACCCGACGTAACCTATATGGAGCAACCAGGAAGGGTTGTAGAGTGAAAAGGGAACAAGTGCTTAGGAGAAGGGTTATCAAACTATTCAGAGTTTGATGGAAGAACCACAATGTGGGAAAATTTATTTGAGAGTTAGAAAGTGTAATGCTAAGAAAGTATCCCAATTCATTTTCTATCTGATTCCGGGACGGAATCCTTTTAAGGAGGGGAGACTGTAATAACCCCAATTTTTGGGAAATTTTGAAACCCTTATGAATAGTGTTTTTGCTGAATGAGAAAACTTTTCATGCCACACTATATAGGGGTTCTGATATGGATATTCTGAGATTTTATTAGTACTTTATATGGGATATAAGTGTATGTAAAGATCGTCAGAATCCAAATCCGAATACTTTGATTTTTCCCGGAAATCCAATAGATACGGAAAGAATTGAGTATAAGGTAACAGGATAAAAGGATTTAAATTAAAGGATTATAATAGAGGATCATAAAAAGGAATATAATATATTGAGAAAGGTTAAGGGAACCTAAGTAATAAGATCCCGGGTATGATCCCTCAAACGATAAACGAAAATGAAAGTTAAGCGAACATTATAACAGATCAGCGGTCATTAGACAAACAATTAGGAAGTTAATCAAAGGGATTAGAGAGGATGATGTCACCCAACCAATGAGAAGAGGACAAGGAGGGGAGGATGACATCATGAGGATGATACAAGCATGACATGGGAAAGAAGGAGATGTGGTGGCTTTTTAACCACACAAAATCAAGGGCAACCAGGTAATTTACTAAAACAAACACAAAAATCAAACCAACCAAGCCAAGCATATCATTTTTCATCAAAATCAAAAAGAAACCAAGGCATTGTTCTTCATGCTCTCGGCCAAAACAGAACCAGCACACTAAAACTGCTGTATCTCCTTCATTTTTCACTCAAATATTGTGTTCTATAGCTCATTGGAAAGGTATTGAGATGACCTACAACTCTTGTTCACAAGTCTCGTCTAAATAATCAGGGCAAGACCCTCATTTTTACAGTTCTTTAAATCGGACTTTTAGAAACTTCAAAGCCTAACTTTGTGTTCTTGATTTCTTTGGAAAGATCAAGCTTGTAGGAGGCTCCCTAAGGCTTCCTAGCAACTTAACACCTCCCAAGGAAGGTATAAATTCAAACCCTAGCCTTTACTTTATTTGTTAGTAAGTTTAATGGTTGGTTTTGTGAAATGAGAAGCATGGATTGTGATTATTAGTAGTTTGGTTTGATTTGGAAGTGTTTTGGTAATTGAAGCTTGATTATAGTTCATAGGTCTTGATTGTGGTTGTTTGAGTTGAAAACCTTGGAGATTATGGACTGATGTGGTATGGTTTCGGTGAAGTTTTGTTGTATTGATGGTTATGAGTTGGTTGGTGGTTAATTGGAGTAATTTAAACATTGGTAATCTCGTAAATATAGCCGTCGTAATGTCCGATTTACTTTAGACTGCTTTTGTTCATAACATTTGGACCCGAGAACTCCCTGCTAGATTATGACCATTGCCATTTTTAGATAGTTCATGTTACGAGCTTCGTTTTGATATGTAGTTCGTTTGATTCCGATGTACGGTTTAGGATAAACGACCGTTTCAAGTAACGGCGTTTCGCGAACGAATCATTTCCCCTCGCCTTACTTTGAAACATAGGTTAAAGACCAAAAAGGGTTAATTAATGTATGAAACAATTATGGTAAGAGTGTTAGGCAGTTGGTAAGACACTCGCGAAGGAATCGCTTTAAAACTCGTAATGGTTAATTTATTAAAAATGGTGGAGCCGAGGGTACTCGAGTGACTTAAGAGAATCAATAAGAGCAAAACAAGCGTTAGAGTCTAAGTTAGTTAAAGTATAGATTTACAAGTGACTTTGGTTTAATTCCAACTTACTTATTGTTTATAGGTTGCCAGACTCGTCCCGATCCTTTTATCACCCCAAGTCGCTCAGGCAAGTTTTCTACCCGTTATAACTGTTGTTGTGATGAATATATGTATTTGCATTATCTTGCGATAGAGGCATGTTGGTTAATTAGCAAATGATGCAATATATTGAAGCATGCTGCTATGGTATATATATATGCATGCCTGTTTCGCATTTTTTCCATATATATCTGTTGATTCAGTTGATAATACCTATGCTAGAGGATAGCGGTAATTTGCATATACCCTTAGTACAGGGACCCAAAGGTGAAAATATTTTCTAAAACCGGGAGTCGAGGATCCCGAGTAGATTTTGTATATATGGATATAAATATATATATATATATACTTATATATATATATGGTCATAGTTTTCAAAACTATTAATCGAATAAGGTTTATTCGATAACTTTAACTTTATTTTATTATTGAATATTATTTCGAATATTATTCGAAGGCGTATGACTCCTTTATATTAAATGAATATTATTTTGAATATTCATTTGGGGACTTATGACTCCTTTTATTTATTTATCTGAATATTATTTGAATATTCATTCGAGGGCTTATGACTCTTTTATATTATTTATTGAATATTATTTTGAATATTCATTCAGGGACTTATGACTCCTTTTATTTATTTATCTGAATATTATTTGAATATTCATTCGAGGGCTTATGACCCTTTTATTTATTTATCTGAATATTATTTGAATATTCATTCGAGGGCTTATGACTCTTTTATATTATTTATTGAATATTATTTGAATATTCATTCGAGGGCTTATGATTCAGTTTATATTATTTAATGAATATTATTTGAATATTCATTTGAGGATCTATGACTCCGATTATTTGCTGAGGTATATTCTTTATTTTATTAAAGAATAAAGTGTCAATAATCAAACTTATTTTCGATTATTCAAATAAAGATAGTACTTTCATATAAGTATATCTTTGGTTATTTAATACTCGTTTCAAGTATAAGTTTTAATACTTCTACTTCAATTATTTTTATAAAGATTATTCTTTATGGGAATATTATTTAAATAATAATATTCAGTCATTTTCTAAATATTCTGGGGACTGATTTACTTCATTAAATCAGCTTTACTCCAAACACTCTATAAAGTGTTTTCGAGTCTTCAAAATGATTTTTAAAAGTTAGAGCGGATCCCAAAACTCATTTTTATATTTAAGATCTTCCTTTTTAAGGGGATTTAAATACTCGCTCAAAACCTGAGGGATCCGGCTCTGTGGTGTATTTTATATTCGTAACAAGGTTGCAGTTTTGGTAAATGAATTGATTACTTACCCAACGTTCGGGAAGTAAGTCCATCTATTGAGTCGGCATAAGCAACATGGGCTCAGTGGGCGTCCATGATAGTGTAAGTGGCTCAGTGGGAGTCCATCAAATGCATAAGTGGCTGAGTGGCAGTCCAGCATAAGGTCCTATTACGACCAGGGTGATGACCAGTGGGGAATTCGTCCATCTACTAGTAGAAAAGGTTACTTATGGGTATCTTTGCCTGATCAGCAAGATATCTGGTTTATGCCAAATTCTTTTCCTTTCCAAATTTATTGGATATTGCAATTCTGTTCATACTTTACATGACAGAGGTTTTCAGGAAATGTATAAAGAAGATGTATATGTGGATATATTTATATATATCAGAACTAAATGAAGTATATCATAACTTCATTTCCTTTAATAATATTTCAAAGATTTAATCTATTCAAATCTTCTCTGGTAGTCTCATCTATGTGATGAACTGTTGAAAGCTCATTATACTTTGAACAGTGGTAGTTCAAGTAGCTTTATAAATGATATAAGTATAGTGAAGTATTTGGTAACTTCATCCCTTGTTTTTACTTATATTTAGTAAGTAATTATCTTACTCATGATAAAAGATTCTAGTAAGTATCCATTTAGATACTTATATTATTGTTATCACTATATATTATCTTGCGAGCTGTAAGGCTCACTCTTGCTTTATTTCTTCATCACACAACAACAGTTAGGAAAGATGGCCAGACTCCAGCAGACCCAGCGCAAGCGCGTGGGAAGCGTCCCGCATCTTCCCGATGATGTTGTGGCTGCTATAGCTGCAGAGGTAGATCTATTGGTAGATCAGGCATTCTATTTTTGAGAATCAAATTATGTATAATTATAACTTGTGGCAGATAATGGCAATTAACTGTAAATTTATCAAGTAATCATTTTGGGTTGTAATAACTTTTAAATTGTGGATTCAAAGACTTGTACTTATTTAAATTTCATCTCTGAGACTATAACGGGTTGTGGTGTGTGTTAGTGTGGGGTCACAGCATAAGGTTATTATTATTAATTAAGTGAAGTGATATTGTGGAAAGAAAGACCGTGACGACCCGGATCCCCGACCCCGGATCTGGGGGTGTTACACTAATACTCTTATATTCATTATCATGTTTTCATTGGAACCCATGGTGACGATGAGTTCGATTATGAACTAATCGTTGTCATGGGGTTCTAGCGGATTTATCTATGGATTTCAATAGTTAATTGTTCTAATTCTTTAGTGTGTGGTAAAATATGATTTCCTAGTTTGGTTATGCTTATTCGTCTTTGATGCGTAGCCAACATCTAAGATTGTTTGTTAATCTCTATTGAAGCGACAATGAATATTGAGGTTTAGAACTTGCCATGCTAGCATAGTACTACTAGAAAAAATAGAATAGACATCGCCTCTTAGACATCAGTTGCTTCCGGAGCCGATGTAAAAGGTGTTTTCTACATCGGTTTTAACCAACCGATGTCTTTTGTCATTATAAACATCAGTGTTTTAGCCCAACTGATGTTAAAAGTCTGTTTTGAAAATTTTAATCTGCGCGGCTTCCCCATTTTTCCCCTTAGCCAAATAATTAATTCCCTTATTGTTTCCCCCCCCTATTTTCTGCCTTAGCAAAATTCCCCCTCTTTTCACACGGATCTTCCCCCTCTTTTTAATTAAAAAAATTAGAAATTAAAATAAAAAATATAAAATAAAACATAAAACACAGATCTTAAAATTATATGCATCCTCTCTCATCTCTCACTTTAGTCGAATGTGCTCTCATCCAAGAACACCCACCACTCTCTCTGAGGAATGTTGTCTTTTTTTGTTCTCTCTAATCTCTCTCTGCGCTCTCATATCTCTCTCCTCTCTCTCTTTGTTGAAGTTTAAAGCTTGAATTTGGTAAGTTCTAAATCCTAATTTTAGAATTGGGGGTTTCAATTCGAAACCCTAATTTTTAAATTTTTAATTGGTTCTTATTAAGCTAAGTTCTATGCTCGTTAATTATAGAATTTTAAATTGTTGATTTTTCACTATGAAGGTTTGTGATAAAATGGCGGATGAAAAGAAATAGCAAAGCTTAGTACTGAGGCATGGGCTCAACCTAATTACATCGTCGCCGCCTCTAGTGACGGCTCCATCACTTCCTATTCCATCTCCTCCTTACTTTCTGTATAAATATATGTATATATATCCCTTCTTCCTTTTTATTTATTGAATTCCATACATTTTTTATATTTTCATTTTTCTTATCCTCTTCTAAGCAATCTTATGCCAGGAATGGTTTTTATTATGGCAAAGCGACTTAATGAGTCTTTGTTTAAGCATATTAATTGTTATTTGTCTTTGTTTAATAATTGTTAACGCTTGTAACATATGTAAAAGCATATAAGAAACTTAACAAAATTTGATAAAAGAAAGGTTGAGAGAGGAATATTAAAAAAATGAAGTGCAAAATATTTGTAATAAGATTTGTAAAGAAGAAATTGAGTTTGAAAAAAAATTTAGAACATCCAAAATCAGTAGGATTGATTTGTCTTGTAAATTTATCTAATTAAAAGGACTAGTTGATAAAATTACGAGTACTGATTTTAAATGTATTACAATTTCATTATAATCCTATCTAGTTTTATCTCATCCACCAAAAATTGTGTGATGTGTCACTCTCTTGCCTGATTCTTGTAGTTGTAAGGTGAATATCTGTAGATTTTGGTTACTAATTTCGTATATACTGTAGGATAGTGATATAAATAGGTTTGCAAGAGTGTTAGAGGCTGCTGCTACACCAAATAAGACTGTTATTATGATAACATCAATATTACACATCCTCACCGGTATGGACTCTCTCCCTGTCAACCTCCGTGAATTTATGTTTCGAGATAGTGTACGTTTGATCTCGATAAATTAATTAAATTCTCTCTGCGCTGGTCAATATATCATATGTGTTAATGTACATTACATGAAATTTGGGTTTCATCGACAAAAAATTCATAGATTTTTTATAATTAGTGATCTTCCTTTTAATTGATTACATTTTCTTAGATGCAAAATGTTACTAATATTTAGTAATTGTAGTATTCTAAATTTAAGCATATTAAGTGTTATTTGTCTTTGTTTAATAAACCTTAACGCTTGCAACATGTGTAAAAACGTATAAGAAACTTAACAAAATTTGATAAAAGAAAGGTTGAGAGAGGAAGATTAAAAAAATGAAATGCAAAATTTTTGTAATAAGATTTGTAAAGAAGAAATTGAGTTTGAAGCAAAATTTAGAACATCCAGAATCAGTAGGATTGATTTGTCTTATAAATTTATGTAATTAAAAGGACTAGTTGATGAAATTAAATACTGATTTTAAAAAGATTACAATTTTCATTATAATTCTATCTAGTTTTATCTCATCCACCAAAAATTGTGTGATGTGTCACTCTCTTTCCTGATTCTTGTAGTTGTAAGGTGAATATCTATAGATTTTGGTTACTAATTTCGTATATACTGTAGGAAAGTGATATGAATAGGCTTGCAAGAGTGTTAGAGGATGCTGCTATAGCAAATATTTGTACAACTTTTATACAATTTCTAACAATCTCAATATTTGTTAAGTGCTTCTAAGTGCCCCTTTGTAGCAGGGCTCTTCCTACCATTACATGAAGAGACAACTAAGTCATCAAATAAATCATCAAAATTCTCATATATAGGATCCAGGTTTAAGGTAATTTCTATTTTTAATGGCCTATGATTGCAGAATTTTTTACATCAGCAAGCTAGTCAGTGGGAAACGACTTTATTGAATAAGTGAACTTCATTCTTCATAAATCCTAAAACTGACATTCCTTTAACATCGAAACTGAAGTTCCCAAATATTCTGTAGGTACAACTTCAGCAATCGATGGAAACACTTAATTATAGAGAACCCCATTACGTTAGATTTGTGAAGCCTAACAATCTTCTTAAGCCCTCAATATTTGAGAATGTCAATATTATGCAACAGCTGCGCTGTGTATGAGTACAAATCTGAAATCTAAATATCAAATTAGATATTTAGTCAATACTATTCATTTATTGTTTTATATGAGTCTTTATAAAAAAATGCGAAAAATAATGTTTATTCAAGGCATGTAGTTCATTACAATATTTCAGTTTCTATTTAAGCATTGGTATCTTCTTGTACATACATGGATACTCTGATAATATAGTATCAGATATAGTATCAGATATAGTATTACCTCTATATAGCTATTGCATCATGCTGGATGGTTTAACATTCAAGAGAAACTGGCAGAACAAGATGAAAGCTCTTGAAAAACCACACGACAAACCCAACACTGTCATCGGTGCTAATGTTCAGGTACTAATTACACTTTTAGCTTCAACCCAGCTAGTCTGCACTTTTCCGCAATTGCAGGGAACTTGTGTTACTATTTTATATTTGTTATCTGACATTACGGTATCTGGTTTACATGACATTGAAACGTAGGCAGGAAAAAATAATTGAAACATTTGCCTCGGACAACAATGTATTTAATTGGTCATTTGGACCGAGCGTATGTGTATTAATTTTATTAGGTTGATATGAAATGCATTTGCTAAGAAATATTTCAAATCTAAAACATGAATCATTTGTTTTTATATTTAATTTATCATATAATCAGAAAGCTGCCTCTTTTATCAAGAAAAATGTTTTAGTACAATGAGAGTCATAAGCAAGAACCAAGGAAGTCTTCATGAATTGTCAATTATAGGGCATCAATTCTTTGTTAATCCTAACATGACCTTGGTCTGCAGGTGTATTGGGAGAAGTTTGCAAGGTACTTTGAAGTGGAGCTGAAGGAGGTGAAGTTAAGAGACGACTACTATGTGATGGACCCCGAAAAGGTTATAAAAATGGTGAATGAGAACACCATCTATGTAGCAGCCATTCTAGGATCCACTCTTAATGGAGAATTTGAAGATATTAAGCGCTTGAATGAACTCTTGGTTACGAAGAATGCAGAAACTGGGTAATCTGTTGTTTTTGGCTTCCTAAGTTATACAATTTTATTTGGTAACTTGCTAGTAATTTCTCTAATATATTTCAATTTTCTTCTAGTAGATGGGATACACCATTTCATGTGGATGCTGCTAGCGGAGGGTTCATTGCACCATTTCTTTACCCAGAATTGGAGTGGGATTTTAGGTTGCCACTAGTGAAGAGTATCAATGTTGGTGGCCACAAGCATGGACTTGTATATGCTGGAATTGGCCGGGTTTCTGTTGTTAGTATTGTCGGTATCAAGTCAAATTCTCTTTATAGACAGTAGTAGAATAGATGGATGGATATGTGTAGTATTTGATGTTCGGATTAGATGAATCTGTTGTATCGGATGTTTGAATATAGGTTGTTAGATTTATAGATAACTGGTATTATGCAGCAATTGGTTTTGGTAGTTTATTGGTTTGGAAAATTTTTGGTATCTCTATTTTTAAAATATATATTAATAAAACAAGTACATACATCATTACAGTAGAAAAAGACATTTGTCAAAGCTTAATACATCAGATTTAGTTGAACATTGACATCAGTAATACCGATTAAAACCGATGTTAAATACTACAACAAAAAAATCTTAAAACAGAAAACAGATTTTATTAAGCTTTATAGAACATCGGTTTGTCATCAATAGATATCAGTTTGAAATAAATAACCGATGTCAAAAGTTATGTTTACATCGGTTTATCTTGAAAATCGTTGTTACTGGTATTAGTGACATCAGTTTAATGGGTAAATGGAAATATTTTGCTTATCTCATATATGTTTAAATTGATAAAAATGCCATATTATGATAATATCTGAAGATTAGATATGTGTTAAAAATTTAACATCTTTAAAAACTGATGTTATCTGTCTTCTTTAACATCAGTTTAAAACTGATGTTAAATGGGGGGTCTTTAACATCACCCACGAAGACATCGGATTTTTTTGTTCATGCACATCGATTTTTAGCCGATATTTATTCTACTTTTTCTAGTAGTGTAGGTTTATGTATGAATTGACATGCATAATTTGTGGGTAATTTTAACCATCTTATTCACCCTATGTAATCACGATAGATAAATTGCTCTTAAACCGTTATGTTTTCAAATCTTATAGACATATAGGGTCTAAGCATAACTGTGTCTGCTATTTTCTATCTCAATTGTGGATGCTTAGTAGTAGGGTATACGTATAATGAATGTTAGCGTATACTAATTTCGTGTTATCTGATTAGTTGTCATCACCATCACATGCTAGGATTAAAGACATAAACTTTGAATGAAGTATTTAATGAAGTTAGAATCCTATATTTATTCTCATATAAGTAATTCAATCTTTATTCTCTTAGTTAATGCATGTTAGTGTAATCTCTTATAATTAGTTAAACAACTCAAATTGTTATTGTCTTAGCATTGAACGATAATCATACATTGTTGCATAAGTGCATAATCTGAACTTAACCTAAACTGATTCTCTGTGGGAACGAACTTGAATTGAATCTTATACTACTTGTGATCGCGTACGCTTGCATGTATTTTCGCGTTTGAATTACAGCGAACAATATCTTCCGGAATACTCTTACGTTTTTTATGTGTAGGAGCTTCTTTCTTTTCACCATGTTTATCTTATACTTCATAATTTTCTAAAATGCCATTTTGATACCAGTGAAGTTCAATAATTTCATCACTCATCCATGTCCCATTTCATATTTGTTACATGGACATAATATTTTTCTGGATACCATCCCATTTGCATGGGCAAATTTCAAAAAAAATTCCACATCGTCCCAATAAGCGTTTTTTGATGAAAGTTAGACATGTTCGAATCGTAACTTCATTCAATCCCATATTTAATTAGACATCTACCAATGCAAAAAAAATATGTGTATTGAATATGTAATTTATTTTTAATTTTAACATGAAAATAAAATAATATTCATTTAATACAACCAAAACATTAATCATAAATCAAAAAGAACAAATTATTTAAGCAAGACATTTGCATACATGGTATACATGTTGTAATAATTTCAAAATAATCATGTAGGTACAAGTTATGTGTGTATATATATATAGACACACACACACATTTTTAAATTGAGCAAACTTTTAAAATTCAAGTAATAATATGCTTCACATTTAAAACTTATAATCAATGAGCTTTAGATCCTCTTTAATTTTTATCTTCAAGATTTTCACTCTTTACCCACTTTTCTCCCCCTTTTTAACTCAAGAAATAAATGAAGAATAAAAGAGAAAAGAAGGCAGATCAAATATTAATTGTATATTTTAATCCGACCATATCAATCGGTTTAATTAAAGCACTGTTTCCCTCCTAGATGATGGGTATTTTTGGTAGTTGAAAGTATTAACTGCGATCTAAAACAAATGACAGGAAGGCGGTTTCACACGGTCAGGTTCAGTGGTCGGGTTTGACATTCGATTTAACTCTACGTGGCATTGGCAAATGCGGTTAAAAGAAATGGTCGGTTTTTCTGGTCAATTTAGGTTGGCAAAGCAGTCAGTTCATGGAGGTCGAGTTTATCGGTCGGAATAGGCGGTCAGTTTCAGTTGACGTGGCAGAAGTCAAACTTATTCGCCCAAAAATAAGCCAGGAAAAAGCTTCGATCGGCTTCATTTGATTAGTTTATTCATAAAACCCATTGTTTCACAAACGGTCGGGTTTATCCCTTGACCAGCAATGGCCGGTTAAGCCTCGGTCGGTTTAAACTCTGTTTCTTATAGTGATCGGAGTATTACGCTTCACTTTAGGTAAATTTTTTCATAATTGTTGTTTTATCATCTTTTAGCTAACAATTCTTGTAATTATCATTGGAGATGCTCTTAAAAAAAATATTTTTAAGAAAATCCATTCAAATCGAGAGGCATAAAAATCTATAAATATCTACTTTGTATGTAGTAACATACAAAATTATTTCAATAAAATCCATTAAAATTTATAGAAATAAGAAATTGTTAATATCTACTTTAAATATAACTAAAAAAATAGAATCAAAAAATTTAATAATTGCATAAATAAATCTTCCAGATAATTACCATTTATTATAATTATTAAACGTCTCAAATTCTTCCACTATATATACGTGAGGTCGAGTGACCACCATTTTCATCTTGCAACAATTACATAGTTAATATACATACATATTACTATTATAACTTTGAAGCTACTACTCTTACGAAATATGAAGTCACAAACAAAAAGTCTTATGATGACCTTATTTCTAGTTTTCATTTCTAGTGTTTCAGGTTTGCACGGACCAGTAGGAACATGTCAAAGAGCTGCGGATTGTTATGCAATGTGTCCGTTCGGGGTTGTATCCTTCTGCTCTGGTGGATATTGTTATTGCGCTTATGCACAAGAAGAAAAAATTGAACGACTACCATTCGCGCCTCAAAGATGCCTAACTGCTTGTGATTGCCAACGATTTTGCTCTCCATCAACCGGTTCACCAGTTTGTCATATGAGTGTTTGTGGATGTCTTGCCCATCCTACTTATAGCCCCCCTTATTGTACCCAAAATAATTACGTTTAGAAGTTTTGATTTTTCGTGGTATCAACGACAATTGCACGAAATTCATTTGTTCATGTCGTTGTCATATGATGGTTTTTATATGAAGGATATGAATTATTTTTATTTACCAATATGAATCATTTTTATTGGCATTATAGTGTTGCAAACTAGTGTCTACCAGCAATAAAGAATGAGCATTGTCAACACCTTACAAAAAAATACTTACTTGTTCATATAATTTGTTCATCAAGATAAGAAGAACATCAGAAAAGATAAGGGTATAGAAATTGAATAATATATATCATATTTGCAAAGTAACGTATATTATAATATAATTAACTAATATTAGTAAAACAACAAATAGATTCGGAAACATGTGTAATAAATTATGTAATATGCATTTGTTGATAAAGATGTAATTTATAAGAAATCTGATAATTTGTTAGATATGTATTGGGATTTATTGTATCTACTATTTAATTGCCTTCATGAGTATATACGAAATAAATTGACATGAATTGAATGGAGGAAGTCTTTTGTAGTATTTCTCCACCAACATTATCAAATTTTGAACTGGTACGTATCGTTGAGAAGCTTGACTTATTTAGATATATGAATCAACCACATTCTAATACGTAAGTGGATTTTTATGAAAAATTGACAAATATAATCGGTTTAGTATCAAATTATACTAAAATGAGTCTGTTTTGCATCATTTAAAGATTCTGTACAAATGACAAATGACTACTTCTACGACATCCTTTTGTATTTCTATAATTACATAAATTATGTAATAATATACAAAATTTGTGTACATTTATAAAGAAAAATAATCTTTAAGTTTAGGTCTGTAAATATTTTCTTAATATCTAATATCTTAAAAACTAAAATTTAGAAGATCTACTTGTTATATTAAAATTTTATTTTAGTATCAAAAATATATAAAATGAAATATTTTTGATTAGTCAAAGATATTTATTTAGTCACCCTTTGATTTTCCTCTATTTCCTAGACATCATTTATACTTTGGGTTAAATGGCAAATTCATCACTATATTGATGAATAACTCTAAAGTAGCCTATTGAGCGAAAAAAAGCTTTCAAACAAATCACTAACTAATTAGAAACTTTCAAATAGGTAATTTTGTTAGCCTCTTTAACTATTTGATGAAAAATTCAAAAAAATAAATAAAAATTGAGCAAATAATTCAAAAAATATAAAAAAAGATCAAATATTTGGAAAAAAATATTTTAAAAAAAAACATAAAAACTTCTTCAAATTTTTTTTTTAAAAAAAGGTAAAAATTCTTGTAAATCTAAGAAATGGAAAAAGAGTAAAGTTACCATTTTAATTCAATGAAAATTTTGAAAAATCTAAAGATATGAAAAATTGGAAAAAAAAATTAAAAATGGAATCATTACTTATACCAAAATTTTACTAGGATTACAAGTTATAATATATATTAAATATGTAAAACTATTATACTTCAAACTCTTTCAAAATTTATATAATCTATGCTTACATAAAATATTATATAAACTCTACTTATTAAATTTATATATTATATAATCTTATCTTATATAATCACTACTTATTAAATTTATATATTATATAATCTTATCTTATATAAAAAATTTAACAATGTTTTTATTTTAATATTTTTATATTTTCATATTCACACTACATGTACTTGTGAATTTAAGTGTTATTTTTTAATATTTTAATATTTTAGTATGTCAAATATTTCATATATTTCATGTTTTCAAATTTTTCAAAATATTCAGAATATTTTTCAGAATTTTTACGACTTATTTTTCAAATTCTCAAATTTTTTTCCTTATTTTTGTATTTTTTTTTCAAATTTTTAAGATTTTTTAATTATTTATTTTTAAATTTTTGATTAAGGAGGTGCCATTAAGAAGTTGTACCACTAAAGAGTTGTCATTAAAATATTGCATAAGTGGCACGATTCCTTAGTTCAGTGTTTTCACACTTTAATAAAATTACTGTTCCTAAATTGTATAAGTACAAGTTTTGTTTATATCTATTATGACTAGCATGCAGCTTTGTTTTTGTTAGTTAGATATAGGCTAAGAAAATTTATGATAATTTACAACAATCTAAGGAATCGTATGAAACTACAAATTGTGTATCTTCTAGCCTTTTAATATGTTAAGTTATTTATAAAAATTTAGGCCCCTATATTTTCTAGTGATTGTTGGAGTTCGAGTTGCGGTGAGCCATTTATTTGTGTTACCGTTCATTGGATTGATTCAGATTATTTTTACAAAAATGAATAAATGCCTTTGATGTTATGGATGAGTCACACACGGGTTATAACATAAAGACGCGAATAGTCGATACTATTAACGAATTTAATTTGCAACACAAGGTGTTTACTATTTCTGTAGATAATGCTTCGGCAAATGATAAAGATATTTAATATATTGCACAAGATATTCCTACTACTTTAGATGGTGTTTTCTTGCATTTAGATGTTGTGCACACATAATCAACTTATCGGCTCAAAAGGGTATTCAACAAATAACCGAATTTTAGCACCCATTAGTGATATGGATAAATAAATCCTGATTATATAATTAAATATTACATGATTTGGGCTGCTAGGCCCAATTAAAAGATGTATGACATTCAGACCAGAAAGGTTAATACATTGATCAGGTCTGATGGACCAGATCAGGTCTGATGGAAAGAAGGCCCAAAAACCCTGAATATTAATTAATTTCGTAATTAATTAATAAAGGAAAAATCAGCTATTAAAAAGAGTCCCAATGAGTACATGAATCCTTGCAAATTAGCCTTTAAGGGACCTAGAAGGATAAGGAATCAGTTTCCTACTATTTAGGACTCCAAAGTCCATCCTAATTTAGAGACTTGACCACCAAGTCTCCTATACCAAGTCCAATTCAAGGACTCCCACGTCTATATAAGGGGCCTCACCCTACAGATCAAAACTACGTTTTTTGGCTTGATTATCTAATTCACAGAGATATGTAGGCATCTCGTAAAGACAGAGTTAAGCTATGAAACACGAGAGCAGCCCTTAAAGGCCTTGAGCTCCCGAACCTTAGTAATAAATACAGCAAATAATAACCTTAGTTTTTAATCCATAACATTTGGCGCCGTCTGTGGGAACGACACAACAATAACCATGGCGAGAACACGGAGAACAGTTAGAGCTCTGGAGGAAGGAACACCATCGGGGACAACCCAGGTGATTTCGTCCACCGTGGAGATACCTCCTCACTCAACTTATGCACCTACCCAAGGGGAAGCCCAGATAGGGGCAACTCAACCTCAGCCACAAGAGATGATTCCCCCGGCTATTCAAGGTACGAATCCCCAAGTTCAACAACTACATGCACCTGTGAATTCTTGACCCATTGGGTACGATTATTTAGCTATTGTAACCACTAACCCCCCTTATGGGATGCCCCTTTACCCTGAGGTTGGAGGCAGTGGACATGCTGGACGGAGTGAAGCACGAGGGCGATCACCCCCTACATACGAGGTTTAGCTCCTATTCCTGATGATCGGGAATTTTCTGGTCCTTACACTAGAGAGACTCCGAATCTTCGGATGATGAAGTAGCCCCAAGAAGGAGACGTGCTGGCAAAGAACCGATGGCTGATGGAAGCCAACGTCCCCAAAGCACCCAAGGGACGAATCCCCAAGAAGTGCAGGAAATGATCAGGGCTCATGAGGCTGAGATTCAAAGGCTTAGGCACGACTTGGAGGCGCATCAGACTTCTAGACCCCCAGTACCTCCTAGGGGGAGAAATCCTCCTCCTATCATAGACCTGGATGGTCCAGTATAGAGAAGGGTTGCTGTCCCAAGGGCTGATCCAAGCAATCTTCTTCCCCTTGGAGATCCTGATGATCCTACTCTGCCCTTCATTGAAGAAATAATGAATGCCCATATCTCAACAAAGTTCAAGATGCCAACTATCAAATCCTATGATGGCACGGGAGATCCCGCTAATCATGTTAGGACATTCTCTAATGCATTGCTGCTACAACCCGTGAATGACGCTATTAAGTGTCGAGGCTTCCCTCAAACCCTGTCGGGTATGGATCAAAGGTGGTATAGTCGCTTGCCCCCAAACTCTATTGGGCGTTCAGAGAATTAAGTCAGCCTTTTATTAAGCAATTCATCAGTAGGAGAGTTCATGAGAAAAGTTCAGCATCTCTTATGAGCATTGTGCAGGGAACAAAGGAATCCTTGAGAGATTACCTGAATCGTTTCACAAAGGAGGCTTTAAAAGTCCCAGACCTTGATGATAAGGTAGTCATGATAGCACTGCAACAAGGAACTAGAGATGAGTTTTTTAAGATCTCCTTGGCCAAACGTCCCTCTGAAAGCATGTTGCAGCTCCAGGATAGGGCAGGGAAGTATATCAAGGTTGAAAAGAGCATGAGGAAGACCGTAGTGAGTAATGAGCCCACTGGAGCCAAGAAGCGGAAAACTGATCTGGAGTATATCGCCAAGGACAAGTATCCTAGAACCGAACAAAACCCTGATTCAACCCCCAAAAGTTCACCGAGTACGCTAAGCTGAATGCTCCTAGAAGCCAGATCTTGATGGAAATTGAGAAAGATCGGGATATTCGTTGGCCTAAGCCCCTGAAGGCTGATCCTGCCAAGCCAGACAAGAGTAAGTATTGCAGATTTCACAAAGATGTTGGTCACGACACCGATTAGTGTAGGCGGCTGAAAGATGAAATTGAGTTCCTCATTCGAAAAGGAAGATTGAGCAAATACACTGGAGGAGGGGACAGGAATAATAATGGAAGGAAGAACTTTGAAGATCGTAGGAGGGACCAAGATGATCAGGGGTGAAATCCCCAGCCTAGAGGACCAGTTATAAACACAATTTATGGAGGGTCGCGGCCTCGAGGGCCTCTGATAAACACAATCTTTGGAGGTCCAACTGCTGCTGGATTATCCAAAAACTCCAGAAAAGCATATACTAGAGAGGTTATGCATATTGTTGGAGAAGCCCCGAAGAGGGCGAGGATAGAAGTAACATTGGCTTTTGATGATTCAGACCTAGAGGGTGTGAAGTTTCCTCATGACGACCCGTTGGTCATAACACCGATAATAGGAAATAGCCCGGTCAAGAGGGTCCTTGTAGATAATGGTGCTTCAGTGGATATCTTGCTCTATGACGCCTTTCTAAGGATGGGGTATAACGACTCCCAGTTGACCCTAACCGACATGCCGATATATGGATTTGCAGGAGTAAAATGTCCCGTGGAAGGGATAATCAAGTTGCCAATCACCATAGGTCAGGAACCAAGGCAAGCAACGCAGATGTTGGACTTTGTGGTGGTAAAGGCTAGTTCAACTTATAATGCTATCATGGGGAGAACAGGGATACATGCCTTCAAGGCAGTCCCTTCTTCCTACCATTCAGTTATGAAGTTTCCCACCCGAAATGGGATTGGAGAGGAGAGAAGAGATCAAAAAATGGCTAGAAGCTGTTATGTAGCCTCCTTGAGGGCAGATGGAGTTGGGGGGGCAGGTTCTTCCTATTGAAGATCTGGATATCCGAGAGAATGATGAAAAAAGAGGAAAGCCAGGAGAAGACTTGGTTTCAATTCCTTTGGCCCCTGAAGATCCTGGGAAGGTGACTTTTATTGGAGTAACGCTCGAGGAGCCCCTTAGAGGGAAGTTGGTGAAATTTTTGCAAGAAAATAGTGATGTTTTTGCATGGTCAGCAGCTGATATGCCAGGCATAGACTCGAAACTGATTACTCACAAGTTGAATGTGGACCCAAATCGGAAGACAGGAAAACAAAAGAAAAGAAGTTTTGCTCCAGAAAGGCAAGAAGCTATAAAACAGGAAGTGGAGAAGCTCTTGGAGGCTGGTTTTATTAAGGAGATTCAATTTACAGAATGGTTAGCAAATCCTATAATGGTAAAGATGGCTAATGGAAAATGGAGGATGTGTGGGGACTTCACTGATCTAAATGATGCCTGTCCTAAGGATTGTTTTCCGTTACCAAGGATCGATACTTTGATAGATGCCACTGCTGGGCATGAAATGCTGAGCTTCATGGATGGATTTAGTGGATACAATCAGATCAAGATGCACAAGGACGACATTCCAAAGGTATCATTCATCACTGACTTTGGTGTTTATTGGTATCTTGTTATGGCGTTTGGTCTCAAGAATGCAGGAGCCACCTATGAAAGGTTGGTAAATAAAAAATTTTAAGGATCTTATTGGCAAGACTATGGAAGTTTATGTTGATGACATGTTAGTCAAAAGTCTAGTAAAGACTGATCATATAACCCATTTAAGGGAAGCTTTTGAGGTCCTGAGGTACCACAAAATGATGTTAAATCCTACAAAGTGTGCATTCGGAGTAGGATCTGGAAATTTTTTGGGATTGATGGTCTCCAAGAGAGGGATTGAGGCTAACCCCGATAAAATAAAGGCAATCCTGGACATGGAACCACCAAAAACTATTAAGGATGTTCAGAAGCTCACAGGAAGGGTTGCTGCATTGGGACGATTCATCTCCAAGTCAGGAGACAAGTGCCTATCATTCTTCAAGTCACTAAAAAACATTAAGGACTTTGTATGGAGTGAGGAAAACCAAAAGGCTTTCGAAGAGTTGAAGAAATATATGGCGCAGGCCCCGTTGTTGGCCAAGCCAGTTTTGAATGAAGTTTTATTCTTGTACTTAGCTGTTACAGAGAGTGCCTTGAGCGCTGTATTGGTTAAGGAGGAACTGAAAGTCTAGAAACCCGTATACTATGTCAGCAAAATTCAGCATGGTGCTGAGTTGAATTATTCAACTATTGAGAAATTTGCTCTAGCCTTAGTGATGGCTTCAAGAAAGTTACGTCCCTACTTTCAGGCTTATCAAATTGATGTGCTAACAAGTCAGCCCCAGAGAAATATCATTCACAGTCCCAAGGCTAGTGGGAGGTTGATCAAGTGGGCAATAGAGCTGGGAGAATTCGACATTAAGTACAAGCCACATACAGCAATAAAAGCCCAAGCATTAGCTGACTTCGTGGTGGAATGTACCATAGCCAACCAAGAAGTCGGGGGGCAGGAAGATACCAATTGCGTCATATAACAACTTTAGAAGGTACACTGGAATGCCTTCGCAATTAGGCATTATGGTAGGTTCCTGTTTGTCACGTCTTGCATTTTTAACATCGCACCTACATGTATAATACTTTAGAAATTCGATCATAATGATGTTCTTACCAGATAACCTCGAGTGTCCTCCTCTTTAATTTGGGATAACCATGAATTATTCAACATAGCGATCCTTTTGTTAATAATCTTCTTCTTTTCGAAAGGTCTAGAAATCTTCCCAATCTCCTTCGATCACGCCCAGGCTCTTTTTAAATCAATGAATTCTTTAAACTCTAATGGTCTCTGCAACTGGATAAATAATTACTCCGTACACGGATTTTGTTATTAACCTTGTTAAACAATGTTTGCACCTTGCCGTTAGGAATAATCAACTTCTTCATAATCGCAAGTTACTCTATTCTCTGAATTGACAATACTAAGTCTGAAACAAGTATCCTTCCAGATGATCCGGGTCTTATAGCAAACAAGAAACTCAAGTAGTAACTTGACAACCAATGTTTAAAACTTATTTTATTCAAAAACGCTTTTGAAAATTTTGTAAGGGAAAATCTTTTTCAAAAACTTATTTTTTTTAAAAAAAATTGAAAATCTCAAATCTGGTTGTCCTTACTATATGAGTTGGTTGTTGTCCTTCTTAGCTATAACAAGGTACCATATTAAAGAAACAATCACATAAAAGTCCGTTTACTCCAATCTACCTTTTCTCCTTTATCATGTCCATTTGCCTTCCGTAATCGACGAAAACTTCAATTGTCGTTGCATGTTATCTTATTCGTAGCTTCACATCAAAGCTTCATACTGGTAATATTCCCGACATTATGGTTGCAGTAGTTAAGTAGAACAGGTTATCCAATAGTCAACAAGTCTATTTCATAGAACAAAGTTTGCTCGTATCACATCACATCACTACTTTACATATCGCATTTATCATAACACCATCATTTAATTCCACCAAAAATTCCAGATTTATACCTTTCTCTCTAACTCTTTCAAAATTCATCTAATTGATCCCACAACTACTCACGGGTGGCTTACTCACTAATGGCTTCTTTTAATCTGGTAGAAGCTATCCTCCGGAACACTTGAATCTTCTTTCTAAACTTCTTCTCACCTTTATTAATATCTCATGCATTAACCATTTACTGTAGCTATCGAATCAATCTTCATAAATACTGTTGCTCCATAAAATAGGTTTTAAACTGAGGGCATAGAGTAGGATGTAAAGTAAACTAAAGAGATACACTCACAGCCGAATGTCCAGTAAAACAAGAATAAATAAATGGAGGTTCTTAAATAGGTAGTCTCGTATCAAGAGGTGGTAAAATAGCGTCGAATAACTTGAAAAGGTGCAACTGTCATAACGGAAGGTAGTACCTTTAATACTGATGGAGGAACAAGGTGCAAATTAAAATTGGGAGAAGATGACGATCCTCGAACGGAAAGCTCCAAACGAACAGATGATGCAGGGAAATCAGGATCTACCATTGTCGTTGTCTAGAAATCACGTCGTAATGTTAAGAATCCCGAATCGTAATACGAACCGTGCTGGAGACCTACTATACAATCGCACTCAACCTCACAACGTCTTATCTTTCTATTTCCTATTCCTAATCCTAACCCTCTACCCAATCCCGACAATCTAGGCTTGTTTCAGTGACTTATAACCTGTAGCTCTGATACCAACCTGTGGCGCCCTCCAAACCTGGGTCAAAAGTTTGGGGTCCACAACACAAACACAATATATCAACCTTATATGAAATATTAATTGCAATGACCCTGCTCTATATAACCACGGATCGCAACAGATTAAAGTATAAAAACAAGCCACAACCTTAACTTTTATTACAACGTACTAAATCCCAACTAATTTAACTTACAACTGATAATAAAATTATTCTTACAAACTTACTATCTCACTACCGTAATAAGCTCCTGCTAGCTCGATCCAACTCAATCTGGAATCCTAGCTCGTACATTGAACTGGGAAACCTCGCTATCAACCGTATCCTTCTTAACTGTAGAATACATAAAAATATTCACAAGAATGAGCTAACTAGCTCAGCAAGTCATAATAACGATAACTGAGGTTAAATAATGATCAAGTGAGATAATTCAGATGAATCAAGTTTCTTTTTAACTAATCATTAGAATTGGATATTCATTTTAAGTTTTAAAACCAAGGTTAGGCTGCTGATTAGTCACGCACTAACCCCGAGCAAAGCACACAGCACTGCTCTAATTACTCGATCCAAGGCACACATTGGCCTAATTCGACCACGAATCTGGTCTGACCACGAATCTGGTCTGACCACGAATCTGGTCCACATAAGAAAACTATCTAAATCTAAAACAATTCAGTGTAATAAACAATGTAATTCAATAAACAAGATCATAATCAACATTGATAAAGCATTTGTACAAAAGCGTAATGCGATTCATGAGTATCATAAGGGTATATCAAGGTATGTACGAGAACCGATTTTCAGCCTGTAAAAGGATCAGGTATTAGACAAATAATGGTTTTCCAAGGTATAGTTCTTTGATGTTATAAAGAATGGTGGGAGTATAAAAGTTTCTGTGTTTTCAAACAATTTTGTTTCAGTGTTTGGTGTTTGGTAGTTATACATTTGGGGAGTAGTATCATATTTGTGTGATTTGGTATCTGAGGATCAACAAAGGGTGGTTTACAAAGAATAAGGCTTACGACTCAATATCAAGAAAAAAATCAGGGTTCAAGGGTAAATAGTCTAAAGCACTTGCAATATAAAACATGAGTTATTTGAAATAATAAGGATATGTTATGAAACAGTTCGAAAATATTTGCGATGTATTTTGGAGAAAAGTTCAGAAATACTTGCCTTACAGGGCTTTACAACTATTACTGATTAATTCTGAGCTGACTCTGTCGCTCAGGCTTTAACGTCCGATCACTAGATCCCGTTGGATTCGACTTTGATACTCAAGTTTTTCTGTTGAAATTCTACTGAGCTCGTCGACTGACTACTAGGTCATCTCTAGTCCATCGTCCACTTTCAAGTTCCCGATTATAACCTATAGGGTCGAAATACCGTACGTTAGACGTCTAGGTACGTTCGACATATCCTCGATATTAATTCTTACCCAACGATATTCAAACCCGACTCATAATTATGAATATTATAATAACACACGCAACAAATAGGGTTCACAATCTCGAAGATCGGTTCGGTTTTTGTTTTCGGAAAATATATATATATATACTCTTTATTTGACGAAATCAGGTTATCGATTTGGCAAAATATTTCAGTACATCGTACATCCAAGTTTCGTATATAAAACATACACATATACATATAGTCACTCGACGTGCCGATAATCATTGGATGCATTCCCGTATTTCCGTAGTTCGATTTCCCGGAAATTGGGCAGCGTCTCCTTTGTTTATCGGACTACCCATCGAAACACAACGACGTCAAACCAAAAATAATCAATCTCTCAACAATCAACATTCACAATTTCCCAAACGCCAATTCAATACTACTATTATTTATTATTCGCATTTTACAATTATTTAATAAATTAGGACTCAGATAATAATCATCACGGTCCACCGTTCGCTCGTAACGAGTCATCGCGAATGGCGGCAAAATTTCGCGGGTACCTGATTAATTCTCGGGTTTCCAATGGGAAATTTCGCCAATTATTCCTTAAAATAATTCTGCACAGACAATTAATATCATAAATATTAATCAAAACCTGCAGAAAATAGTTATATTAATTAAAAATCTAACAGCTTACGCGCACAAGCACGCGCAACCACACAGACACAATCGGAAAAATCCAAGGCGGCTGGAAACATAGAACTGCCAACATGAAATGGGGAAATACATAGCCATCAACACATACACACATATGTATGTATAATCAATACTATTCGATCAAAAGAGAACAGAATAGGGGAAGTTTGCCGGAAACAAGCCGGCGGCTTACCGAAACATAGAGCAACACTGAACAAAGGTTTCGGCCTGCACACACTCGCACACATAGATACACACACAAGGCTTTAGAATGATATAGAGGAGAGCAAGCCCAATTGATTCCAACCGGAATCAAGAAAAACAAGCAAGAATAGAAAGAGAACGAAACCCCGCAAGGTTGATACCAACGAGGAAAGAAAGAAGACGGTGCTGTGATGCTGTGTGTTTGTGTTTTACTTTTATTTTATTCCTAGCAACAAATTAACAGTAGCCATGTATCAATTGAAGTGCTAAAAACGTGACACGTGCAGTGCTTCTCTGTATATCCCCATTTTCGTAACGATTTATTTGATATAACGAAATAAAGTGTGATTTAATAGTAACCAAAATAATTTTAAATTAATTTTAAAATGATAGAAATATCCCGAAGATAATAAAAATGTAAATTTCGTAATTTTTAAATAAATTTTGAAAATGCAACTTATACCCGCATTTACAGTTAACGAACCGAGTTGCACTTAAAATAAATTCAGAAAATCACGGAAACAGTATTAAAATGTTAGAAATATCACGAAATTTATAAAAACGTTATTTTTGAAATTTTAAAAAAATTCCTAAAACGCATTTTATACCCGCTTTTATCAATTAAACGAATCGACGCACGGGTGAAACTAACTCCGAAAATTCCCGATTTTTTTTAAAATTCTCAGAATATTTCAAACTTAAATAAATATGAATTTCATAATTTTTAAAGAATTCTAGAATTAAATACAGATTTTTACAAATAAATACAATCAGAAAATCATACAGGGCTAAATAATTAATTAGATATTGATTTCTAAATTTTATAAAATCCCAAAAATAAATATTGTAATTGTAAAATCATAAAAACAATTTTAGAGACATTTCAAATATTTATACAAATAAATTTGCACTAAATTCACTTTTAAAAGTGCAAACAATTCAATATACTCAATAATTAACTACACGAACCACCCTGTATACCATAAATCACACATAAATAATAATAAAACAACATCGAGCTGACAAAAACTATACACATACTTTATTTATTTAACACTTCCACAATGACATATTTAAATAATTCAAAAATACACGGGTCGTTCTAGGGATAACTGAAGAGACCCTACATAAGAAGGGAGTGGAGCTTTTTCTTTGACTGCATCACCAGAGCTTTTGCCAACAAATGCTCAAATTTTGATGCCATTCCAATTATGAGTCAGCAAATAGGGTATGCACTTCTTAATCAAACTCATTTTGATTATGCTACTGCTATTTTGGGTTTTATTGGGGATAGGATGCAGGAGGACCCAAATATTGTTTATTTTGCTAGATTTTGTCAACTCATTTACAGTTTTTGTTGTTCTGATAAGCCCCAAAACATTAGTGAGTCAATTCAACCTTTTAAACTTGCTAAAAGGGCTTTCACGACTTGTTATCTACTGATAATAAGAAAACCTTAATAAGACCCCTTCAAATTCCTGAATCTGTACAACATTTCTTAGTAAACTCTGTGTGACGGCCTCAACCCCGGGGTCAGGAGTTGACGACATCAACAACAATAATACAATCATAATTCAATCTAAATCATTAATAATACATAACTACGACCCCTTTACCAAGACCTTTTCCAGGTTTAAGTATGATTTAGGTTACAACTAAGACGAACCAACTTATGATAATCGTCCTGACGCAGCTAACTTAACAAATCAACTCAACAGACCACCCTTGGTCCAACACAACCAGCTCAGAGGAGTCTGACACGAAGGGAACTGGAAATCTGCCCTGACTACCGCACAAGAATCTCCTAGGCATCTGCAATACATATAAAATATTCTGCAAGGGTGAGCAATTGCTTGCTCAGTAGCACCACTATATGAATAACAAGTAAAACAGTTTAAAGTAAAGCAGTTATAGGAATAGAATTCATAATTCGTTAGAAACATGTAAAACATGTATAAACTGGATATCAAAACTAGCATGCTCTGTAAAACAATAACATCAGTAGTGTGCTGTGTATAAATACCAGAGAATAATTCTAGCATGCCATTCTCATTTCCAAATCCGCTGTATAACTCACTTGCTCAGTTACGAGAATCACAAAGCCAAATCAGATACGTAGCGGATATGTGAAGACAGCTGATCAGGCTATCAACACCAGACGGCTCTAACTGCCATCCCATTTACCTGTTCCGGAACTCAGAGACTAGCTAGGTCTCTGGCCTGCTGGACTAATCGGTTATACAGTGCGCACAACCGAATTAGCCTCTTACGCCACCTCAATAGGCCTACTCTGTCCCCAACGTATCCCATATCTGGTCATTTTATCTAGTTTTCAAAATCACTTTTACCTATCTCTTTTCCAAATCAATTCTGTCACAGCACACTATTCAAATCCTCTTTCCATTTTAATCACGTTTAGAGATAGGTGTTTTCAGAAGTTACTTTTCCCCAAAACATAATTTTAAACAACATTTTCAAATACAGGGGATACGTAACTTAAAACGTTTCTGTTCCATTACGAAAATAAAGCATTTAGCTATTCATATGCATTGAACCATAAAAGAATGGTCAGGCGTACTTGCCTTGTAGAGCATTACAATTATCTCTGATTGACCCTGAACCGATTCGGGACACTCGGCTTTATTGCTTTACTATTTGACTATCCTGGATCGGACTTCAACGCTCGGGTCCTTTGCTTAGGAACCTCGCTGCGCTTGTCAACTGATCACTAGGTTATCTTAGTTCGATATCAATTCTTGAGTCCTTCGACTAGAACCTACAGAGTCGAAATACCCTATGTTAGGCGTCTAGGTATGCTTGACATATCCTCGATACCAATTTTCCCAACGATATTCAAACCCGACTTGTAATTATATACATTATTATAATACAATAACACACCCAACAGTCAAGGCTCACGTTCTCGAGAAATCGGTCGGTGTTCGTTTCTAGAAAATACGTATACTTGTCATTTTATGAAATTGGGGTTATTGGGTTTTAACAAAACATTCACCACAACATACAATCACGTTCCGCACAGAACATATGTATATACTTATTTATACTCGTTCGACGTTCCGACAATTACAGGGTATGTCCCGAATTTCCGAATTTAATTTCTAGAAATTCAGGCAGCACTTTCTCTGTTTATCGGCCTACCCGTCGAATAACTCGACGTCAAATCACAACCAATCAATTCAGTCCAAACCAATCTACATTTCACAATTTCTCAACCACCGATTTAAATCAACTAATTATTATTATTATTATTCGTATTCTATTTTTATTTATCTTAAAATATTAGGACTCAGAACCGCGTCATCACAGTCCACTGTCGACTCGTTAAAAGTCATCGTCAACAACGGCAAAATTTTATTGGTGCCCGATAAAATTCGGGTTTCCAAATAAATTCCACCGATAAATTTACAATCATTTCCCGCACGAAATATGTGTTATTTCACAAATATTACTCAAGTAAATTTATAGCACGCGCTAATCGGAAAAACAGGACATGATCGTGAAACAGAAGGCAACAAACAACCAGCCACCAACAGGAACAGACACAACACAATTACAGGGGCACATACACGCACAATACATCCCCACAGCACGCACATACACTGGTTAACTAACATACACATTTACACACACTTAACACACACTACACACATATACAGGACATACACATATATGTATATATACAATTAGAGGTTAATATCACTGAAGCCAAGCAAGAATCCGGCAAAAACGGCCGGAAAACAAGCCTTACCACAGCAACGAGACTGCAGGAGAGAAACGGGGAGAAGAAAGGGAAACAAGAACCAAAACCAGAGAAGCACAGGTTCGTGAGAGGGAGAGATTTCGTGAGAGAAAGTTACTGAGAGATCGGAAGAAACTGATCGGAGAGATTCCAGATGAAACGGCAAAGGAAATGAGTAAAAAAAAACTACCAGAAGATGAGGGAAAAAGGAGGATAAAAGATAAGGAGATAAGAACAATAATATTTATCTGATTATTATCCTGATCCGACTACGCAATTTCACGATTTAATAAAAAATGCAAGGTTAGACATAACCCGAAAATTGCGAGAATAGCTAAGAATTCACGAGATAATTGAAAACTGATAAAATATAAATTACCAAGCAAATTTTTAAATTGTTTTTAAAACGTGCTTTGAACCCGAAATTCAATTTTAGCAAACCGAGTCGCACCTAAAATTAATTCAGAAAATTACCGAAACAGTCTTAAAATGTTATAAATATCCCGAAGTTAATAAAAACGTAAATCTCGAAATTTTAAAACAATTTCTGAAACGCCATTTATACCCGCTTTTATTGATTAAACGAATCAACACGCGGACGAAATTAATCCCAAAAATTCCTGAAATAATTTTAAAATTCCCGGAGTATTCCCAACTTAAATAAGTATGAGTTCCATAATTTTTAAATAATTCGGGAATTAAATACATATTTTACGAATAAGTGCAATCAGAAAATCATACAGGGCTAAATAATTTATAAAATACTGATTTCTCAATTTTATAAAGTCCTAAAAATAATTATTGAAATTATAAAGTCATAAATTTTTTTTAGAGATAATCCACATATTTACAAAAATAAACTTGTATTAAATCCACTTTTAAAAGTGAAAACAATTCAATACAAATCCGTAATTAATTACACGAACGACCCTATGCCTCATAAATCACACATAAATAATAATCCAACAACACATAGTGGTCAAAACCAATACACATATTTTATTTAATAATTCCATAATTATGTATTTAAATAATATTGAAATACACGAGTCATTATATCTTTCCCCCTTAAAAAGATTCTGTCCTCAGAATCTGATCTAATTAAACAAGTGAGGATATTTGTCAAGCATATCTGACTCTAATTCTAAAGTAAACTCTTCGACTCAAGGATTTATTCAAAGCATACTCAATATGAATATAACTCATTACTAAGGACTCGCTCTTAACTATCTAGGATTTGGATCGATTATTCCGCGCAGAACAAATTTGGATGAGAGCCCATTGGCTCCTAATCAATGACTTGGTTCGAATCAGATACGTATCACCTTAATATTAATATGCAGAACACATTATATACATATACTGCAACTACAGCGGCAACATCAACTCATGGGCAACTTTACTTATATTTATTTATATCTCTAACGGTTCAATACATTTAGGACTCTACTTGTCCCTCCTACTTAAACTTAACCAATCTCTTTCAAGGTAAAACTTTCGCCTATACCCCGATCCTCATTCTATATATTCATATTCTCTCGAGGCAAATCCGTTTTCTCTCTTTGTCTATCCCGAGCTATTTCAACTCTTTTCTGAGTCAACACCACCACACTCTGGATGTATTGAATTAGTTCAGGACTTAATACTATCTCTATTCCCATTTTATCTTAATAGAGTGAGGACCCACGCTTATGTCCATACACCTTTCGCAAAGTAACATTTTCTTACTAACATGATAGCTATTAACATAGAAAACTCAATTCACAATAGGTGATTACTTCAGTTTCCTTTGTCAACCCAACACATATACTCTCCACATTTCTTATATTGTCCGAATCATCTTCTCACTTTGACCCTTCATCTTAAGATGATAAGTAGTACTCATTTTCAACCTAGTTCCAACATTCAAACACCTCTTACTCATTCTCATCCGTCTAGGCTAGAAAGTAATTTCATATTTCACTTTGTATCACCTTTCGGCATTCGAATCCCAATTTTCACTCTTTTCAAATTCCTCAGGAATCTTAATCACGTTCAATTCTTGATTCATAACTTCTTCTTAACACTTCTTGATTCTTCACATTCCTTCTGATTGAAAAGTGATCTCATACACTTACTCTTCATTACTTCCAGGTACTTGAATCTTCAATTCCTAACTTCGACTATTCTCCCGCTAACTCTTCAATAATCTTAATAATATTCAATTTTCTTTTCTACTCAAGACATTTATCCCTGAATGGACCCTTCTTGGTGGGTAATCACTTAAACAACCATGGCTCATAATCAATTTTGATCAAATTCTCATACTTTTGAAGCTTAGTATTCAATTGCTACTTCTCAACCTTTCGCAGGCATTTCTTTAGGTTTTCAACTTAGCCTTCCTTAACCCTTAGATAGGCGAGGATCTTATCAATAAATACCTTCATACCATCCAAATACTCCTTATACACCATGTCCTTAATTCCTTATAGTTAACTGATACACTTATTACTCCACATATTATCACCAGAACTTGTAACATTCATAACCCACTCTCATCGCAATCTTTGATATGTCCCGGGCTGGATCTTATGTCATTCTTCGAGAAATAACAAACTCTTTGAATTAAATCACATAGGTAATTAATTCTTAATAGGGGTTGCTTATTCTTATTCGTCATTTTGTTAAACTCCCAATAATCGGTACACAACCTCATAATTCCATCCCTCTTCTCCAACAACATCACTGGTGCACCCCAATGGGCTATTCTGGTATGCTCACATTCCTTCTTTCAATAACTTCTACAATTATCGAACTAATTATTTCATTCCACTGGCCTCCAAGACCCCAGGGAATTAATTCATTACTCAAATTCCCCCACAGCTTAAGTATTTTCTCCTTCGTATCCTTACACCTGGGGGATCTACCTTATATTCTTAACTTAGTACTCCTTTTCTCGTATGATTGGAGGAACTTCTTATATTGCTTCTTCTGGTAATCAATCATTGCCCTGGTTCTTTATCATAGTTTTGGGCAGCTGAACTTTTAATCATATTACAAGTCTTAGTCTTGGCTGTACTGGATGTCAAACCTTTCGATGCACTACCTCCCATGCTATTTCGAGAAGCACTTCTACACTTCTTGGCAACATGCCTCACCTTTCCACAGTGGTAATAGATGACTCCTGGGTTTTCCACCTTACATTCTGACACGTAGTGTCCTTTCTGTCCACACCTGAAACATTTAGCATTTACCTTACACCTTCCATCATGCCTCTTACCACATTGCTTATACTCCAATATAGGCGACTTAACCGACTTGGCTTGATTAGAGCTGGCTGAGGTATTACTAATCATGTTTAAAGAAATTCTTTTCCCTCTAAATTTTTTATTCTTACTTCTTCCAACCTTTTTCTGAGACTTTTGGCTGGATCCTTCTTGACCTAATGCTTCTTTCATATCATCAATCTTTCGCTTCTTACCTTCTGTTTCTCTAGTGGCTAACTTCTGACCAAATTCAATTACTAAGGCGGCCTGAACTACGGAAGGATACGTCTTGAATTGCAATGCCACCACTCCACTACGAATTTCAGGCTTCAATCCTTGTTGAAACCTCCTTGCCTTCTGAGCTTCAGAGCACACATAATCTAGTACAATCTAGTCAACTCTGCGAACTTAGCCTCATAATCAGCTACACTTCTGTCACCTTACTTCAGTTCTAGAAACTCAATCTCCATTCGATTCCTCACACAGTCAGGAAAATACTTTTCCAAAAATAACTCAGTGAACCTAGCCCATGGAACAGGGCCTTCTCCTTCTAACGCTCGGGTTGACTCCCACCAATAATTCGCTTCATTTTCAAGAAATAACTTGCATATCCATTCTTAAAATTATCACTTACTCGGAAAAGGTTGAAAACTTTCTCTCTCTCTTTTAACCATGCTCCCGCAATCACTATATTAGGTCCACCTTCAAAATCAGGGGTTTAACATTCTGGAAAGATTTAAAATTAACATTTTTGGTCCACTCTTTGCTGCTGCTGAACCTGTTGGATTAACTGCTACTATTGTCCTTACTGCTGGCACAATAAATCTATAATTTCATTTATAACTGGACCCACAACAACACTACTACTATTTTCTTTAGACTGGGTAGCTTTCTTGGGTGGCATCTTCCTGTATCAGAAAAATGCTGCCCAATCCAAATACCCATGTCCTTAATATCAGGGTCCATTTATAATAGAAATCTAGATTAACAGCACTAGCAACTATAGCAACGATGACAGTAGCAGAATCAACTACAGTACAGGAAAACTGAGTTATAAAGAAACTAATCACCGTAGCATTGCTCCTCAACACTACAGCAACTAACTAACTTCCCATCACTACTCAGTTACCATATCACGCCAATTTGATATACTACGAGACTTGGTTGGCTATATCAACCACCAATTACATAGAACAAATTGATAAATCAAGTCAACTTAAGGAATGCTGGACTCTTCTAGGCACCCTAGTCCAAATTTCAATCAAACTTTCTCCAGGGATGATTTCTTATCACCCTCAATGGATTCATCAATCACTGAATTACCTTTCCTGAGACTATAACTCCATCCTTAGATCCTGAACTCTCACGGTTACCATTACTCTTAAATAACATCCTGATATAGGACTCTCATTCTTCTCAACATTCGCTCTTACTTGCTTTCAATAACGAGGACCATCTAATCACGGAAATTCATTACATAGAAAATCCAATAAAATTTTCGGCTCAAGGGAATCGAATAAGAAGAAATAGTGAGGAAGATGTAGGTATGAATGAGAGCAACCATACAAGTACATAAGATGGCCAGTCTTAGTACCATACGGTCACAATACATAACTCGGTGGCATCCCACCAGACCCTTTTGTCACATAGACAAATGGTCAATTCATATGCATTGTTTGCCCCAATCAACCGAAAAGTCACCAAGGAAAGAAACAATACTCAGGCAAGAAATTCACAAATAGAAAAGAAAGAATTTGATTTGTAAGGAGATCAACAGAATCCTAAGTAGCTTACCTCGGGTTCACAACTTTCTCACAAGAAAGATAAACAACTTATGAAATAGGAAATAATTACTCTGGAGATAAAATACATTTAAAGGAAGAAATAAAAGAGTTCAAAGATATCACCTCCCGTTCTGATCCACATTCACTACCAAACTTAGTCGTTATAACAGCCCCTAACTATTATCACGCTATCCGAACTCACCAAGGTCACATATTAGTCCCATAACATTCCTTGACATAGAAAATGCGATATTTAGAAATAACAGGGGCGTCACTTTAGCTGACACATCACGGGTATGCTCAGAAGCTGACTTTTCTCAATCAGACTCAAATTCTCGAAAGAAAAACCAGGAATATCTATCAGACATTACTTATAATACATATACGAAGGAGACGTACTCTAAACTAGGGCAGTTCCAGGAAATCCTCAATAAGCGTCAGGGTTACACCTCCGAAACCCTTGACTGAACTCCTAAACTCGCTCCTCTGATTGAGTTGCTAACTCACATATATATAAACCGTCTTGCACTCTTTTAACTCTACTCTTAACCTAAATCAGGGACTCAAACCTGTAGCTCTGATACCAACTGTGACGGCCTCAACCCCAGGGTCAGGAGTTGACGTCATCAATAACAATAATACAATCATAATTCAATCTAAATCATTAATAATACATAACTACGACCCCTTTACCAAGACCTTTTCCAGGTTTAAGTATGTTTTAGGTTACAACTAACACGAACCAACTTATTACAATCGTCCTGATGCTGCTAACTTAACACAACAACTCAACAGACCACCCTTGGTCCAACATAACCAGCTCAGAGGAGTCTGACACGAAGGGAACTGGAACTCTGCCCTGACTACCGCGCAAGAATCTCCTAGGCATCTGCAATACATATAAAATATTATGCAAGGGTGAGCAATTGCTTGCTCAGCAGCACCACTATATGAATAACAAGTAAAATAGTTTAAAGTAAAGCAGTTTTAGGAACAAAATTCATAATTCGTTAGAAACATGTAAAACAGGTATAAACTGGATATCAAAACTAGCATGCTCTGTAAAACAATAACATCAGTAGTGTGCTTTGTATAAATACCGGAGAATAATTCTAGCATGCCATTCTCATTTCCAAATCCGATGTATAACTCACTTGCTCAGTTACGAGAATCACAAAGCCAAATCAGATACGTAGCGGATATGTGAAGACAGCTGATCAGGCTATCAACACCAGACGGCTCTAAATACCATCCCATTTAATTCTGTCACATCACACTATTCAAATCCTTTTTCCATTTTAATCACGTTTAGAGATAGGTGTTTTCAGATGTTACTTTTCCCCAAAATATAATTTTAAACAACATTTTCAAATACAGGGGATACGTAACTTAAAATGTTTCTTTTCCATTACGAAAATAAAGCATTTAGCTATTCATATGCACAGAACCATAAAAGAATGGTCAGGGGTACTTGCCTTGCAGAGCGTTACAACTATCTCTGATTGACCCTGAACCGATTCGGGACACTCGGCTTTATTGCTTTACTATTTGACTATCCTGGATCTGACTTCAACAATCGGGTCCTTCGCTGAGGAAACTCGCTGCGCTTGTCAACTGATCACTAGGTTATCTTAGTTCGATATCAATTCTTGAGTCCTTCGACTAGAACCTAGAGAGTCGAAATACCCTACGTTAGGCGTCTAGGTTTGCTTGACATATCCTCGATACCAATTTTACCCAACGATATTCAAACCCGACTTGTAATTATATACATTATTACAATACAATAACACACCCAACAGTCAAGGTTCACGTTCTCGAGAAATCGGTTTGGTGTTCGTTTCTAGAAAATACGTATACTTGTCATTTTACGAAATTAGGGTTATTGGATTTTAACAAAACATTCACCACAACATACAATCACGTTCCGCACAGAACATATGTATGTCCCGAATTTCCGAATTTAATTTCTAGAAATTCGGGCAACATTTCCTCTGTTTATCGGCCTACCCGTTGAACAACTTGACGTCAAATCACAACCAATCAATTCAGTCCAAACCAATATACATTTCACAATTTCTCAACCACCGATTTAAATCAACTAATTATTATTATTATTTTTATTCGTATTTTATTTTTATTTATCTTAAAATATTAGGACTCAGAACCGCGTCATCATAGTACACTGTCGACTCGTTAAAAGTCATCGTCAACAGCGGCAAATTTTATTGGTGCCCGATAAAATTCGGGTTTCCAAATAAATTCCACCGATAAATTTACAATCATTTCCCGCACAAAATATGTGTTATTTCACAAATATTACTCAAGTAAATTTTCTGCAGGGAATAAAAATAAAAATAAAACTCAGCCAAACAGGCACGCGCACAGCACGCGCTAATCGGAAAAACAGGACATGATCGTGAAACAGAAGGCAACAAACAACTAGCCACCAACAGGAACAGACACAACACAATTACAGGGGCACATACAAGCACAATACATCCCCACAACATGCACACACACTAGTTAACTCACACACACATTTACACACACTTAACACACACTACACACATATACAGTACACACACATATATGTATATATACAATTAGAGGTTAATATCACTGAAGCCAAGCAAGAATCCGGTAAAAACGGCCGGAAAACAAGCCTTACCGCAGCAACGAGACCGCAGGGGAGAAACAGGGAGAAGAAAGGGAAACAAGAACTAAAACCAGAGAAGCAGAGGTTCGTGAGAGGGAGAGATTTCGTGAGAGAAAGTTACTGAGAGATCGAAAGAAACTGATCGGAGAGATTCCAGATGAAACGACAAAGGAAATGAGTAAAAAAAACTGCCAGGAGATGAGGGAAAAAGGAGGATAAGAGATAAGGAGATAAGAACAATAATATTTATCCGATTAATATCCTGATCCGACTCCGCAATTTTACGATTTAATAAACAATGCTTGGTTAGACATAACCCGAAAATTGCGAGAATAGCTAAGAATTCTCGAGATAATTGAAAACTGATAAAATATAAATTTCCAAGCAAATTTTTAAATTGTTTTTAAAACGTGCTTTGAACCCGAAATTCAATTTTAGCGAACCGAGTCGCACCTAAAATTAATTCAGAAAATTACGAAAACAGTCTTAAAATGTTATAAATATCCCGAAGTTAATAAAAACGTAAATCTTGAAATTTTAAAACAATTTCTGAAACGCCATTTATACCCGCTTTTATCGATTAAACGAATCAACACGCGGGCGAAATTAATCCCGAAAATTCCTGAAATAATTTTAAAATTCCCGGAGTATTCCCAACTTAAATAAATATGAGTTCCATAATTTTTAAAGAATTCGGGAATTAAATACAGATTTTACGAATAAGTGCAATCAGAAAATCATAAAGGGCTAAATAATTGATAAAATACTGATTTCTCAATTTTATAAAGTCCTAAAAATAATTATTGAAATTATAAAGTCATAAAAACAATTTTAGAGATAATCCACATATTTACACAAATAAACTTGTATTAAATCCACTTTTAAAAGTGTAAACAATTCAATACAAGTCCGTAATTAATTACACGAACGACCCTATGCCTCATAAATCACACATAAATAATAATCCAACAACACATAGTGGTCAAAACCAATACACATATTTTATTTAATAATTCCATAATTATGTATTTAAATAATACCGAAATACACGAGTCGTTATACTCTGACCCCAACACACACAGCCAAATCTCCTGAAGTTGCACCCTCTTAACCTCCACCAACACAACCTTCCAACTCTCAACCACAGCCTACCATCAGAACCTATTTCCAACCAGCACAATCTTCTCAACCACAACCATTAGCACCTACTACCAAACCAACCTCTGGTACTTCCCAAAAGGTGCCAGTTGTAAAATCTGCTACAACATCCAGACCCAAATCTTCAAGAGCAAAATCTAATCCTCAATCTCCACCAAGGAGAAAGAGAAAATTGATTCTTAGAGATGAATCAGATGAAGATAAGCAAGTCCAGGTTCATGCATCCGAACCTGTGATAATAGCAGCTGAAGAGGTAACTCCTCAGAAGGAGAATGAAGCTGAGGGTTCTAGTATTTTAAAAAGGAAAAGAACTTCAAGTTCTGATGTTGTTCAAGCAACTCCTCCACCATCCAGAAGATCAAAGAAGAAGAGAGCAGGTGTGAAAATTACACAAGCTCAATATGAAGAAGCTGAGGAAGGGGATCAGGAATCTCTGATCTCATCAGAACCAATAGTGATTGAAGCTTTGCCACCTCCACCTCAAGCTGAAGACACTGTTCAAGATACAGTGATCATACCTCATGTCTCTCCAATCAAAGACACTGTTACAGTTGAAGATTCAGGATTAAGTCCTGAAATTGATATTCACAGGATGAACATTCCAACTGTCTTGTATCTGGAAGCACCAGCAAAAGAGACAACTCCACCTATCTTCACTAAATACTGAAGTTTCTACCACACCAATTCTGGATGTGGAAACAGATGAAGTTGTACCAGAATCACCTTCAGTGACACACACTTTAGTACTGTCAGAAGATGATGAGATTCACTCAAGTTCTGGAGACAGTGCTCCAGTAAATGCTCCAATTCTTAGAAATGAGGCATTGTTAAAATTTGTTGAAGAAGCTGCTCATGTTCCTTGGGAAGAAACTCATAGAGGAGTTGAGTGGACCAAGAAGTGGAATGATCCTGACTTCATTCCAAGCTCCAAAGTTCTGACAGATCATATTTCAAAAGCTGATGAGTTGTTGACAAGTTCTGATCTCAAAAGTCAACTTAAAGTCACAGCTCTCAGTACTAAAAGTCTTCAAGGTCAACACTCCATTACTCATGCCAAGGTTGATAAACTTCAGGAAAATGCTGATAAACTGGACTTGATGCTCAAGCTAAACAAGAATAGGTTTATCAGACCAATTCATGAGAAAGTGGAAGCTATTGAAAAAGTTCAAGAAAAGCAGCAGGCCCAACTGGATGAGGTCCAATCTTCAGTGGAACTTCTTCTCTGTCTACCCCTATCAGATGATGCCAAAAAGGGGGAGAAAGTAGTTAAGTCCAAATGCTCAACTATTCAAGTACTGAAGAAGAAGGATGATAAAGGAGATGACCAAGGAAACCCTAGCAAGGGAAAAGGTCAAGGTCAAGGGCAAAGCAGCAAAGTTTCTTCACAGAAACTAATTTTTGATTCTAGCAAATCTTCTACACAGAAGAATACATGTTCTTAAGCTGTGAATGCTCAAGTTCTGAAAGCAAGTTTTGATGATCAAAGTCTGATGACAAAGCCTGATATTCTGATTCAGTCTGGAAGTCAAGACTCTCAGAAGTTTTTTATAAACTATGAAACTTAAGGGAATGGAGACTATTGTCTACTATAAAGATCCCAAGATTCAGACACTTGATGAAGAAATTGCTAGAAGATTGTTTCTCAAGGATAATCCTGGAATGGATTTAGAGACTCTAAAGGAGAAAGAAGCTAGATTTGCAGCTGAGAAAACAAATCCTAAGTCTAAAGCTTCTAATGCAGAGAAACCTCCTAGGCCTAAGGAAAAAGGCATTGTAATCAAGGAAAGGTCAACTTCTGAGGCTTCAAAGCCCAAGACAAGATCATAAGTTGAAATTGATCCCAAAGCAAAAGGGAAAGGAAAGATTGATGAACCAACAAAGAAATAGGATATGAAGATTACTCAAATCCTGATGAAACCTGTGTATAAAATGGTTCAAGTTTTTGATGATACAGCTGCAGAAGATGAAACTGTTGAAACTCTGAAAAAGAAGAAAGATATCAGAAGAATCTAAAACAACCTCTGACATAGCTCAAGTTGTTCAGAGTGAAGCTACAGAAGAATCTACAAATCCTGAACATGTCATCAAGACATCAACCTCTGACAGAGCTCAAGTTGATTTGAACAAGATGACAGTTACTGATAAGAGGAAACTTCTATAGAAAAATGTTAATCCATCAGATCCTAAGAAAAGTCAACTGCTATCTGATTTCATGAATGTTGGATTGAAAGCAAGAGACAGAGCTGGATTAGGTTCTGAAGAAGCCAAGATCAAAATAGGAGTTGAAGTAATTACCAGAGATCCATTTTTAGTAACAGACAAACCACTTGAGGAAGTTACACATGAATACCTTGACAAGGTTATATCTGCTCAAGTGGTACTAGATGCTCTTGATAAGAGTAATGTGAGGGAAAAGTTGATTCTGTTTCTTGAAAATAGAAGAACATACAGAATGTCAGAATCAGATGTGCTGAATAAATCCTTGAAAGAACTTCAATTCTTTCATTATCTTTTGGAGATAAAGTCTGAGATTACCAGAAGATGGTCAAATTTCATAATGAAGACCAAAAGGGATAAAGTCGGAATCTCTGGATCAAGGGTTGCAGAATTTATTCCAAAGATAGTTGAAGATGATGGAAGTGAAATTCCAATGAAGAAGAATTCTGCTAAACTTAAAGTTATTCTGAAAGAGAAATGTTTATGCTATAATGAAGACTCATCTCATCCAAGGGTAATCAGACCTGATGATGGATTGGAAATAAATCACATCTCATCACTTAGAACTGCAATCTACCAGATTGGAAGTCAAGATGAAGAACTGAAGCAAGTCAAGTCTACATTAGCTCAAGTCCTGAGAAATGCAGAAGAGAAGCTGATATCAAACTTTGTCAAGAATCATTTTGGATTCAGATTGATTCAGTAAGATTGGTAAAAGCTGCAAGGACTGTAAGTTGTAGTTAGTTGTCTAAATAAACTCTCATTGTATTTGTACTTAAATGTTTTTGACATCATCAAATCTATTAACTTGTATATTTTTCATAATTTACAAGTTGGGGGAGATTGTTAGATATATTTGAGATGTCATGTCTAATCTGTTGTGTTTAATTTCAGAACTTAATATCAAGACTTATCAGGACTTACTGGAAATCAGAACTTACTGAAGTCAAAAATTATATCAGAACTTAAGGCCGTCAGGATTTATATCAGGACTTAAGTGCGGGAACTTCAGATAAGGAATGCAGCTGATTTACAGGAGAGGATCTGGACTAAAACAAAAGAAGATATGCATGAAGAGTTGGACAGTTAGAAGACTTGTAGAAGATAATATTTGATTGATATATTTTAGGAGATAGAAATATATTTCATATCAATTAGAAGATATCTTGTAACTGTGTAGTATATAAACACTGCTTAAGATTTACACTATATATGTTATCATTCACGAGAACATTATTCATTGTAACCTAGCAGCTCTTAGTGATATTGTTCATCACTGAGAGAGTAGTTAAACCTACTTTATAACAGAGCTTATTATATTGAATAAACTTGATTAATGTTACATACTTGTGTTCTAAATTGATTTGATTGTATAAACACTATATTCAACCCCCTTATATAATGTTGTGTGACCTAACACGTGGTACTAAGATATTTTCTTATGTTCACGAGCCAAATGTACATCTTGTTATTATTGAGTGCGTTAATATTGTTACTACTTTAAAAGCATATGAAACTGATCCTGTGCAATTACTATTGAGATGAAAAAAAAGGATAGAATATTTTACCGAATTTCCTTTTATTTATGGTGTTGCATGTCTTCTTGATCCCGGTGTTAGAAAGGAAGGTTTAGAAAATATGTTAGAACATTATTAATCGGTGTTAGGAGTTTTATATAATCACGTGCTTGATGTTACTCAGTGTTGAGATTTATTACACCGTCTTATAGATCTATATACTCCTAGAACTCAAAATGTTATACCACCTAAGACTACTAATTCTAGTAGGTTTAATAGTGCAATGCTTGGTATCCTAACTAAAAAAACTAGAGGCTAAAATTTCCACTACATCATCTACTACCCTGCAACTTCATTTAGCATGAATAGAGAGTTTTTTTCATATAACTATGAGTTGGATGAGGATTTTTTAATACTAACATGGTGGAAGAATCATGAGAAACAATTTCCGGTATTTGCTAAAATTACAAGGGACATTTTAGTAGTTTCTGCCTCTACAATTGCTTCTGAGTCCGCTTTTTGTGCCGGTAGAAGAGTGTTGGATGAGAGAAGATCAAGTCTTGCACCAGACGTGGTCAAGATATGTGTTTGCAAAAAGGATTGGGATCAAGCGGGAAAGAGACAACAAGGGATGAAAAAGATGACTCAGACGAAGAAGAGGATACTTGGATGACGATGGACACTTCATCAGAATCGGGCATGTCAGGGAACGATCCACAAGAATAAGAAGAATTTGAATAGTTGATAAAATATTTTTGCCATGTATTTTTAGAATTTGTTATGTTCTGTATTTTATTTAATATGTAAACACGGTTTGTTCCATTTTTTAGAGAGTAGTCCTCTAAAATCAATTGTAATTTTTTTTAATTAATAAAATTTATAGAGGTACCGTCCTCTTTTCGTTAATAACATGCCAGTTTTACAAATTCGGAAACAAAAACACAATTTTGAAAAGAAAAATTGAAGATAAAAAAATTTAAAAATAACACATTTTTTCTGCAGTTTCTAATTTCTGTAACTAATTTTGGTTTTGAATTATTTTTCAAAACCTAACTTTTTAAAAATATGATTTAAAATAAAATTTTACTATTTTATCAAATAATAAAATGTTAAAAATGTTGAAATATATTAAAAATTGATGATAATCTTTTTCAATATAAGAAAATGTTAAAAAAAACAGAAAACCAAAAAAAAAACAGAAATTCACAGAAACATAAATGCAAAAATATAGTTGACTGTACAATTAAAAAATAAAACATAAAAAAGAGGTGGTCCAGGCACGTGGCACGTTGTCTCCACGCCACATCCATACCTGACCTGACAGAACACAACCACAACTCCACAAGTTGTATTCGTTATTCTAATTCGCCTATTCATACGTTATTCGCCTATTCATTCGTTTATTTGCCAGAACGCCAAATTTGTTCTATTCACGAGCCGTTCACGGCTACATTTCCTGTCTAACCGGCCCGGCACGGCAAGGCACACTTAGCTTTACGTTTCGTCCATGAGTTACCTGACTATTGAACCGACCCGCTGGGAATTCGGCCCGGCCCGCACAGACCGACCGTTTGGCCAGCTCTAATGACCACTCACATCCCTTATGTTTTTCTCTCCCAAGCCCATGAAGCGTGAATATGAAGAAGATATTGAGAAAAAATCGTACAAATCGAGATAAGGGCTAGACCTTAGTTTTGCTCTCGATTTTGACATCGAGGGAATTGATTCTGGTAAAAAGAATAACCGATATGCTTCTACTAGCTAAAGGATAAAATACCAAATATTGATTGCCAAACTTTAAATGTTAGTATATTAACCGTAAAAATATTTATCCGAATATAATTAAATAGAAATTTAATTATATAACCACAAAAGCTATCGATTAACATAAAGTAGTTTTAAAAAAATTGAAAACATGTTATCAAATGACATGTATTAAATAATTGATCAAATTTCATTAATACCAAACATCATCGTTATTTGTATACTTTAAAATAAGGTTCAAGTACAAATTAATTAACAATTTAAAATATGAAACATAAAGTAAATATTTGAAAGTAATTATTTAATAATAAAATAGTATATGAATGGTAAAATAGCTACCTAGTTCATACATCGCACGGGTCATATATATATACATAGGGTAGCACTCCATGAAGTACCCTCTTATATAGAGAATTGTGAAGAACCATTATCTCAAAAATATAAAATATATAATTTAATTTATTTTTCATCATATATAGTTATAAATTTTAATTATCAAGTTAAAAATCGAAGTTACACAATTTTTTATTTAAAAGATAATTGAAATTATTAAAAAAGTTTAAATTCGTTCTATAGCAGAATCACAGTAGAATCGCACTTATTAAAAATTATTCCACTGTAAAATCAAATTTAAAATCAAGTAATTTTATTAAATTTTAATTGTTAAACTTTTTGTTATATTTATTATTCTAGATTAGCATCGAAATTTATACTTTTTAAAATAAAATTTTACAATTTGTGATGAGATTCTATAATAAAAACAATGGTTCTCCACGATTCTCCATATAAGAAGGTTCTAGACCTATATATATATAGTCAAGTGCACAAATACAAATTAATATAAGAATACAAAATATAAACCAATAACAACAACATGTTTAACCTCTTTATCTCTCCTCCATGTGCACTATGTAATCATGTATATATTTTTCCCTTCATTTTTAATTTGATTTTTTCCGTTAATTAATTAACTTTTTTGAAAATATAATTTCACTGTATTTTTCACCATCTTCCACTCATCAATTTGCATAGCATATTTGCTATATTTTAATGATAAATCAGTATTTAACCTTACTCGAATCACTAAACTGAAATCTGTATTATTATAGGAACCAAAAAAATTTAGTGATTCTCGTAGGCAAAATTAGTGATTCATCGCTGGAATATATCATAGAATATAATCATACTGATTGTTGGAGGATGTAGAAAAATATAGTGAAGTTAGATTTTAAGAAGAGTTTACCAATTGAAGATAATTGAAGGAATTAAGTGGAGGTGTGTGTGAGAGGGTATATTTAACTTGATTGTGGTGCAGTTTGTAGATTTTATTTTAATTTGGTTTGTATTGGAGTAAGCTCTCTAATACAAACTAAATTAAAATACAAACTACAAATTACACCACACCCAATTTAAATATACTCTCCCATATATAAATCCACCTAATTCCCTTCATTTTTAATTGAATTTTTCCCGTCAATTGTGAATCTTTTTTCAAATCTAACTTCACTATATTTTTCTATAATCTCCAACAATCAGTATAAATACCGTATTTGATATATTTCGGCGATAAATCACTAAATATATTTACGAGAATCACTAAAATCTACTGGTTCCTAGAATAATACTGATTTCAGTTTAGTGATTCGGGTAAGCTTAAATACTGATTTGTCGTCAAAATATAGCAAATATGCTATGCAAATTGATGAGTGGAAGATGGAGAAAAATACGGTGAAATTACTTTTTAAAAAAAGTTAACTGATTAACAGGAAAGTCAAATTAAAAACAAAGGGAAAAATATATACATGAATACATAGTGCACATGTAGGAGAGAGAAAGGGATTTAACATGGTTGTTGTAATATTCGTGAATTTTAGATAATAATAATAATAATAATAATAATAATAATAATAATAATAATAATAATCCAACTGAGATAATTATTAAATCACTGTAGATAAAGAAAAGGAGTTAACGAATTCTAACTCAATTCTATCACAAGTCGGGTAACCTATGCCTGTATATATAGTGACATTAAATCAACCCTAAACACAATTGTGAAGCAGATGATAGACTGAAGTTACAGCGGCGCAATAGAATAGAAGCGGAGAGAGAGTTAATATTCGTGAATAAAAGGTACATGGCCTCTATGTCTAAAACTTTAGTTAACTAATTCCATATTCATGTTAGTTAATTTATATATAATATTTTAACATATTATGATATAGGAGCATTACAAATTCGGCATGTCCGATAACTCGTGTGTCTACTGCTTGTGTCAGGGAATAAATATTGACTATTCACATCATATTTATTCCATATATGTGCCATGCATATTTTAGCAATTACTATCTTATAACGTATGTTTAAATTTTGAAATTCGTTTTCTAATTTTTTTAGTCCGATTCAAAACAGGGTCATGCCCTGTTTTAAAAACAAATATTAAAGGGTCTCATGAATATTATATATGATTAATTGGTATATAGAGTTTTGATAGTGTTCACAACTCCCCTGATTAGATTGTTCCTAAACATATATTTTGATCATGATTTTGTTGGCTATTAAGAGTGATAGAATGTGTATGCTTGTTACATGGCCGATGAATTACAAATTTGGTATTTAACAGTAAATAAATATTATATTTATGTTACCACGATTTTAATATATATCATGTATAGGTGTAATTATTTAATTAATTAAATTAGAGAACGGTATAATAATACTAATTAGTTAAGTCGAGATTTATCCTACCTGAATTTGGTTGCATGATCTATGTAAGGCCTTTTTGGAAATAATAATGTGAATATTATATTTATTAATAATAGCTTATAATAGCCTATACTCATGAAAATATAATATTATATTGAAAGTTTGAATATGGCTACTATCTTTTTCAACTAATAAATCTTGGCAAATGGATGTAGTTAATAATTAAATTTTTATACCATATGTTGCATGCATGGTAATCAGATTTCACATGCATAGTCCTTAGCCTATTTATTAAATATTTTATTGACATGCTGACTTTTCAGCATGGTAGCACATTCAAAATTAGTATATGCATTCACATGGTTTAGTCTGGTCTGAATTTTTATACATGCATCATACCAGACTAAACCATGTAAATGCATATACTAATGTGAAATGTGTTACCATACTGAAAAGTCACCATGTCAATAAAATATTTAATAAATAGGCTAAGCTACACTATCAAAACTCTACATACCAATTAATTATATATAATATTCATGACCCTTTAATATTTGTTTTTAAAATAGGGCATGACTCTGTTTTGAATTGGACTAAAAAAATTAGAAAACAAATTTCAAAATTTAAACATACGTTATAAAAGAGTAATTGCTAAAACATGCATGGCACACATATGGAACACATATCATGTTAACAGTCTATATTTATTCCCTGACACAAGCAGTAGACACATGAGTTATCGGACATGCCAAATTTGTAATGCTCCTCAATCATAATATATTAATATGTTACATATAAATTAACTAACATGAATATGGAATTAGTTAACTAAAGTTGTAGACATAGAGGCCATGTACCTTTTATTCACGTATATTAACGCTCTCTCTCTCTCTGCTTCTATTCTATTGCGCCGCTGCAGCTTCAGTCTATCATCTGCTTCACAATTGTGTTTAGGGTTGATTTAATGTCACTATATATACAGGCATAGGTTACCCGACTTGTGTTAGAATTAAGTTAGAATTCGTTAACTCCTTTTTCTTTATCTAATTAGTGATTTAATAATTATCTCAGTTGGAGTATTATTATTATTATTAATATTATTATTATTATTATTATTAATATTATTATTATTATAATTATTAATATTATTATTATTATTATTACCTAAAATTCACGTATATTACATATATACCCCCTTAAAAAGGATTCTATCCCCCGAACCAAATGAAACTAAATACCCGTACTTGAATTGAATAAATGTGGATAATTCTCACGAATAGATTCTTCTAATTCCCAAGTAGCCTCTGTCTCCGAATGATTTTTCCACAAAACTTTCACAAACGGAATGGTGTTCTTCTTCAAAACTCGCTCCTCTCGAGCTAAGATAGCCTCATATTCTTCCTAACAAGAAAGATCCTCTATAATCTTATATAATGGATACTGAACTACGTGTAATAGATGATATTTGTAGCCCCTCAAAATCGACACATGAAACACGTTATATACATGAGATAGTTGTGGCGGCAACGCAACTCTATAAGACACTTCCCCCACTTTGTCTATAACATCAAAAGGTCCAACATACCTTGGACTAAGTTTCCCCTTCATACCAAATCGCTTCACACTCTTACAAGGAGACACCTTCAAGAACACATGATCATCTGGCTCAAATTCTCCAAACTTCCGATGTTGATCCGCATAACTCTTTTGACGAGATCGAGCCCTTTCTTCAAACTGTCTTTAACTTTCTCCACCTTCTCATTAGTGATTTTAACCAGCTCTGGTCCTTCAATTACTCTCTCTCCAACCTCATCCCAAAAAGATGGTGCTCTACACATCCTCCCATATAAAATTTCAAATGGTGGCATACCAATATTTGCGTGCCAACTATTATTGTACGAAAACTCAACCAGATAGAAATATTTATCCCAATCACCTTTCCACTCCAAAACACATGCCCTCAGCATATCCTACAACGTCTTGATCGTCCTTTCTGACTGTCCATCAGTTTGTGGATGATAAGCTGTACTAAAGTTAAGCCTCGTTCCCCAAGCTTGTTGAAACCCCTTCCAAAAATGCGATGTATATCTCGTATCCCTGTCAGAAACTATCGACATGGGAACGCCATGAATCTAACAATATCTCACCGAAAAATCTTTGCCAACTCATGAATAGGAGTAGTCTCTCTAATAAGCAAGAAGTGAGTGGACTTAGTAAGTCTATCACCACCACCAATATGACATCATTCTTCCTAAAAGTTATTCACAAATGAATTACAAAATCTATAGTAATGTTTTCTCACTTCCAAATTGGGATATCTAGCTATTGCAACAGCCCACTAGGCCTCTGGTGATCTATCTTCACTTGTTGACATATAAGACATTTCCTCAAAAATTTAGCTATGTCTCCCTTCATTCCACTCCACCAAAAGTGCTTCTTCATATCCCTATACATCTTAGTGGAACCTGGATGAATAGAGAATGAAGAACTATGAGCCTCCTTCAAAATTTCCTCATGAATCGTCGAGTCTGGGGGCACGCACAATGTTCCACCCAACCATATCACACCTTCCTCATCTACACGAAAATGTGTTTGCTTGCCACCTGCCACCTCAGATCTAATAGCTTCCAAACCTGTATCATTCTTCTAAACTTCCTTAACCCTTGAAACAAGATTTGGTTCCACTTTCAAACTTGCAATACTACCTCCTAACCCTTTAACATACAATTCAACACCCAATCACTCCAAATCTGAAATAAGGTTCGGCTGACTAATGAGAGATGCAACACTCCCAAAGATTTTCCTACTAAGAGCGTCTACCACTATATTCGCCTTTCCTGGATGGTACTGAATATTAGCATCATAATCCTTCAGAAGTTCAAGCCACCTTCGCTGCCTTATATTAAGCTCCTTTTGAGTAAAAATGTATTTGAGACTCTTGTGATCGGTAAAGATGTCACAAGTCTCTCCATACAAATAATTCCTCCAAATCTTCAAAGCAAAAACCATAGCCGCTAATTCCAAGTCATGGGTAGGATAGTTCACCTCATAAGGTTTAAGTTGTCTAAAGGTGTAAAAAATCACTTTCCCATGCTACATAAGAACACACCCTAATCCTCTCTTAGAAGCATCACTATAAACCTGAAAACCTCCACTCCCTGATGGCAACACAAGTATTGGAGTAGACACCAACCTCTTCTTCGACTCTTGAAAGCTCTTTCTCACGATCATCATTCAACTCGAACTTAATGTCATTTCTCATGAGTTGAGTCAATGGCAATGCTATAGATGAAAAACCTTCCACAAAATGCCTGTAATAGCCTGCCAAACCCAAGAAACTCCTTACCTCCGTCACATTGCTTGGTCTCCGCCAATTAGTAATAGGCTCGACTTTCGTAGGATTTAACTCAATGCCTTTATCGGATACAATATGCCCCAAAAATGCCACCTCCTCCAACCAGAATTCACACTTTGAAAATTTTGCAAACAGCTTCTTCTCCCTCAAAATTTCAAGTACAATATGCAAATGCTCCTCATGCTCCTCTCTGCTCCTAGAGTATATCACGATATCATCGATGAAGATCACCAAAAATTTATCTATATAATCATGTAAGACCCGATTCATCAAATCCATAAATACCATTTGTGCATTCGTCAACCCAAAGGACATCACGAGAAACTCATAATGAGCATAATGAGTGCAAAATGCAGTCTCCAGAATATCCACTTCTCTTACTCGTAACTGATGGTAACCAGATCTCAAATTTATCTTCAAAAAGTACTTCGGCCCTTATAACTGATCAAACAAGTCATCAATGTGTGGCAAAGGATACCTGTTTCTGATAGTCACTTTATTCAACTCCCTATAGTCAATGCACAATCTCATGGAACCATCATTCTTCTTCACAAACAATATAAGAGCTCCCCATGGAGACAAACTTGGCCTGATAAATCCCCTATCCAACAACTCCTGCAATTTTTCCTTCAATTTTTGCAACTCAAGTGGTGTCATTCGATAAGGCGCCTTAGAAATAGGCTCAGCACCTAGAAAAAGTTCAATAGTGAACTCCACCTCTCTATGTGGTGGCAAATGCGGTAGCTCATCGGGAAACACATCTGCATACTCTTTTACAACTGGATAATCCTCAATGCGAGGTTCATCCTTCGATGTATCCTTCACGAAAGCAAGGTAGCCATCATAACCCTTATATAAAAGTTTGTTCACCTTTAGAGTAGAAATTAATTTAACCTCCCCTTTTGGCTGAGACCCTTGGTATACAAATTCTGGTTTATCTAGCATCCCCAAAGATCACCCTCTTTCCTTGATAATCAATTATGGCACGATGTTCACTCAACTAGTCCATGCCCAAGATAATGTCAAAGTCATGCATCTCCATTGGAAGCAAGTTAACCTTATAATTTCTATCTCCCATAACTATCACTCTCGATTTTACATCAGATATAATAACAGAATTCCCTATTAGGGTAGCAATAGACATATGATGATATAACAATGAAGGTGCTGATAGGGAATAAAAATAACCATAATTGTGGAGTTAATGTCACATTAATCAGACCTAATTGGGTCAAATGGAAAAGACCAGTTAATGAGGGCCAAATTCCTAATTATTTATTAATTTCGTAATTAATAATGGGGCTAATTAAATAGCCCAATAAATATGTTCAAATAAGTAACTACTTCTACAAGAAGTAGCTTCCAAGCAACCTAAATTCAGAAGGAAACTAATTCCTGCTTTCTAGAACTCCAAAGTCCAATCAGAGGTGGAGACTTGCCCATCAAGTCACCCAATTCTACCCTAATTTGTAGACTCTCAACATCTATATAAAGGGTCTTAACCCTTCAACTTCAGCAGGATGTTTTTTTCTGGACAAGAGCTACATCACCACTATGAAAGCACATTTTGGAAGACATCTTTAAGCATCGTAAAGCCGCGAAGGCATCCTACAAGCCACGAGGCCATTACCTGGAACGACGTTTTAGACTCAACCCTCGAAGGACATGAAAGTCACTACGTCCTTGGTGAGCTCTCCCTGTCATAGCCCCGAGGGTATACATCACCAAGAACTATGTTTTGGCTTGATCTTTGGCATACGCTAAGGTACGTAGGTATCTTGTGAGGGTGGATTCAAGTCATGAAACACAGGCGCAGCCATTAAAGCTCGAAACTTATCAAACCCTAACATTGAATACACACAATAAATAAATACATGTTTTTTTATCTATAAGATTTGGCGCCGTCTGTGGAAAAGCATAACAACAACCATGGTGTAAACACGGAGCGGGAGCAACGCCCCCGAAGGAACACCAGCTGGGATGACCCAAATGATTTCATCAACGGTAGAGATACCCCCACAGTCATCCCACGCCTCCACCCAAGGAGGAACCCTGATAGGGGCAGCTGAGCCTCAACCACAAGGGACGAATCCTCTGGCTCCGCAAGGGATGAATTTCCTATTTCAGCAGGTGCATGCACCTGTGAATCCTCGACCCGTTGGGTAAGAATATTAAAAATTATGACCACTAACACCCCTTATGGGATGCCCCTATACCCCGAGTTGGGGGAAGTGGATATGCTAATCGGAGTGAAGCACAAGGGCAGACACCCCCTATATACGCGGTTTGGTACCTATTCCGGAGGACCAAGAGTTCTCTGGACCTTACACTGAAAGAGACTCTGAATCTGCAGATGACGATGTAGCTCTAAGAAGGAGGAGTGCTGGTAAAGAATCAATGCCTGATGCTAACCCGCGCCCCAGAACCATCCGAGGGGCAAATCCCCAAGAAGTACAAGAGAGGATCAGGGCTCACGAAGCTGAGATCCAAAGGCTGAAGCACGATCTAGAGGCACACCTCACACCGAGACCCCCACTACCTCTGAGGAGGAGAAATCCTCCTCCAATCATAGACTTGGATGGTCCAATCCAAAGAAGGGTTGGTGTCCTAAGGGCTGATGCAAGTGACCTTCTGCTCCTAGGAGATCCTGATGATCTAACTCCACCGTTCACTGAAGAGATAATGAATACCCACATCTTAAGGAAGTTTAAGATGCCCACCATCAAAGCTTATGATGGTACTGGGGATCCCGCTAACCATGTCTGAACATTCTTTAATGCACTATTGTTTCAGCCCGTGAACGATGCTATTAAGTATAAGGCCTTTCCGCAAACCCTGTCGAGAATGGCTCAAAGATGGTACAGTCATTTGCCACCAAATTTTATTGGATCCTTCAAAGATCTAAGTCAAACTTTTATCAAGCAATTCATCAGTGGGAGAGTGCATGAAAAAAGTCCGGCATCCCTCATGAGCATTATGCAAGGAGCAAAGGAGTCATTGAGAGATTATCTAAATCATTTCACAAAGGAGGCCTTGAAGGTTCCAGACCTTGATGACAATGTAGCTATGATAGCACTGCAGCAGGGACCAAGGGATGAATTCTTCAAAATGTCCCTAGCTAAGAGCCCCTCTGAGACCATGTTACAGCTTCAAGATAAGGCTGGGAAGTATATCAAAGTGGAGGAAAGCATGAAGAAGACGATAACCATGAAAGCATGAAGAAGCACCGGGAAACCACCTGCTGCAATACACAATGTCGCATCCATTGTTGAGATTTCACCATAGTCAAACCTCAATATCCGAGGAACTGATCTCTCAGGGATGGAGATCCCCGTTACCCAACTGCTGAATCAAAGAAAGGTCTCCAACATTAAGGGAAGCATAATTAAGGAAAGAGTCCCAAATTATAGATGGTGCTCTCACTAATGAACACCCGAATTTCAGATGTTAATAATTGTGCTTCCATCAATGGTGAATGGTCACCCACCTTACCGGATGTAAAATTTTGAGGAGGAACGCAAGACCGAGTACATGAGGAGTGCGAACATCAGCATTTGTAAGGGCTCAAGCTTATTGAAGGAAGAAGTTACGATCTCTATGATCCCCATATCGAGGGTAGTTATCATTCATATGAAGAGGAGATCTCCCCAAGAAGTGTGCAGCCAATTGAGGAACCTGTTGTCAAAGGGGGTTTTTAGCCCCGAAGACGTGAAAGGATGAATTCCCAAATCATAAAGAAGAGGATTTGTGCTCATGAAGCACAAATTCGAAAACCCCAAAAAGATCTGAAATCATGAAGCAATCAAGATCTACCAGCCACAACTCAAGTTGTTGCTTCCATCATTGGAGTACCACAACTCTCAATCACAAAATCAAGAAGTCGGTCCCATAGTTATGGGATTTATTATGACCCGAACGTTGATTCAAAGGACCGATACCCAATATCAAGGAGTGGAAAACCAAGGGATGAATCCCCAATCGTATTTCAGATGTTAACAATTATGTTTTCATCTAGGAGGAACGCTAACCCACCTGATTATAGAAAACTTTGGCGTCGACCGCATTAGGAGTATGAATTCCGGTATTTACAAGGGCTGAGCCCCATTTTTAAATGAGTTAGAGATTTCTTTTATCCCAATACCTAAGACAGTGTCCGTTCATCTGGTAAGGAGACCAAGCCAAGAAGGAGACGACCAATCAAAGAGCCCGTTGTTAGAATACATTCTCAGTCTCGAGGGCACGAAGGGGTCATTCCTCAAACCATTGTGAAAAAAGAATTCGAGCTCATGAGGAGCACATCAAAAATATTTAACAAGTTTAGAGGTACGATCTTAACCCGAAGGGACGATTTAAGATCCCCAAGTTCAGAAGATAGAATCCTTAAGTTTAAGGGTCGAATCCCCAATTTCAGATGGTAGTTGAGACCTTAGCTCTACCAATGTTCTCATTTCACAAACCATGGATAATCCGGGATATGGATTCAAAGATTATGACCAAGGAAGCGGAATTCAACATCAACCGTTCAAAGGCTATACACCACCTTATACTCAAGGATTGAAACCCATCAATGACCAAATTTGTGATTATTCCAATCCCTACACCGAGGATGATGAAATCTGAAGTGATAAGGATGCCACTCCAAGAAGGTGACGTCCAGGAAGTGACCGACCGAAGAAGGATGTCCCAAGACTCGAGAGCTACAAGGACTAAAAGCTTCGAATGATGAAGAGCGATTTTTTGTCTCATCAAACTCGTGATTTAATGGAGGAAAAGAAATCAGAAAAGGTTACAACAAACTCGACTACTTGCAAAATTTGGATGGCCTGGAGCCTCTAAGATCGGTTCCCCGATATAGTTAGTTCGAACGGCCTTCCGTGAACAAGGAAGATGGAAATTCCAAGGGTTGATCCAAAAGATTTGATGCCCCTTAAAGATCTGAATGATCCAACGTATCACTCCATGAGAGAAATTATAAATACCTATATTTCGAGGAAGCTGAAGGTACCCCATTTGAGTGTATGATGGAGTCAGTAATCCGGTTAACCACATAGGAATGTTTTCAAACTCTCTACTACAACATCCGATGCATGATTTTATAAAGTGCATGACATTTTTTTAATCCCCGGGGGGCATGACTCGACAATGGTCCAAGAGTGCATAAGCTATTTTGCATCCCCCATGAACATAAGATGAAGATATAAAGAATCCATGTATTATCTGGTCTGATTCAAAGAAAAGCCCTGATCACCACGTACTTGAATGATAAAATGTCAAGGACCGTCCGAGAAGGAACCTTGGATGTCAATATTAAGTTATTATTGGCCAAAATCAAACTGAAGTGCATACTGAAGTTGCAAGAGTGGGAAGGCAAGTATGTCGACGTAAAAATAAACAACATAAGAAGAATTCAGCCTCCAACAGGAGGCGATGAAGAAAAAAACTAGAAACAAAAGGAGGATCAAAAGTGAGATGCTAAGGATAAATATCCCTGATGGAAACTCTCCCCCGAGAAAGAACAACAGAGAATTGAAGTTCATTAAACACATTTAAATGCTCCAAGAAGATGAATCTTGATAAAGATGAAAAGATAAAATGGTCGATGGCCAAAGCCACCGCGCGTAAACCCTAAAGAGAGGAACAAGAATTGTATTCATGATTTCATGAAGAAGACATCGATGATTGGCGTCAACTAAGGAATAAAATTGAGTTCCCAGTCCAAGAGAAGAATACCGAACAGGTTCACGAAGATAGTGAAGGAAGCAATAGAGTGAAAGATTATAAAGAATAAGAGGGGAGATTAAGATACTCCAGGAAAACACACAGCCCGAGGACCAGTTATTAATATGATCTTTAGAAGACTAACGATCGTTGGGACTTCAAGAAGCTCAATGAAAGCTTGTGCCCGAAAGGTAGTACACCATAAGAAGCGATAGTAGAAATTTCCATTAACTTTGATGATTCTGATTTGGAAGGGATGAAATTAATTCATGAAGACCCGATGATTGTCACACTATGATACAAAACTCTGAAAGATTTTTGGAAAATGGGACTCGCTGATTCCCAACTTGCCTTTTATGATATGTTGCCACGATTAAAGGCCCGATTAAGTCGGGGGTAGGTCCTCGCAAAAGAAGACATGGAATTACAAAAGACCAACGAGCAATGAGGAAATCTAACAACACATATGATTCTTATCCATTTATCACCTGAACAACCAAATAAGATGATAAGCCTGAATTTGATCCTGGGTTGATTACATATAAACTCGATAATGATAGTAACCAGAGTATAATGAGTTAAATGAAAAGGAATTTTTACCCTTAGCAGGAGAGAAACCACAAAACAGTAAGCTAATTATAAGGACGACATTCCTAAGGTACCACTCCTCACTAACTTTGTAATATTATGTATCTTTCTCCTTATTTTATTTTGAGAAATCAGATGCCACTTACCAAAGGTTTGAAAGTAAAAAATTTTGATCATTTCTATTGAAAGACCATGAGAGTCTATGGTATAATAAAATTAAGATCCAAGACAAGGTAGAATACATAAAACACCTCCGAGAGGTATTTGAAGTGCTGATGCACAACAAGATGATGTTAAATCCTACAAGGTGTGACTTCAAGGTAGGATCTAGAAATTTTAAGGCCACATCTCTGAGTGGGGAATCAAGGCCAATGTTGATAAGATTCCTGGTTATGGAACCTTCATCTTTCATTAAGAACATAGAGAAACTAAATAGTGCAATTTAGGAGAGGTTCATCTCCGAATTCGGTGACAAGTGTTTGCCCTTCTTCACGGCATTGAAGAAAGTAAAGGACTCTTCATGAACTGATATAAGCAAGGTAATCTTTGAGGAATTAAAGAAGAATATGACCAGAACACCTGAAGAAGTACTGAATCTATACTTGGAAGAACTCAATTGCGTAATTGAGATTTGTCCCTGTGAGAAAAAACATGGAGGATCAGCAACCAACCTACTAGGACGGTGAAGTTTTGTGTGAATAACTCCACTATTGAGAAGTTCGCATTAGCCGTGACCACGACGTGAGGAAATTAAATTGTATTTCCAAGTGTGTAATATTAAAAAACTAGCCCCCGTGGGGCAGAATTCACGACCCTGAGGCTAGTGGAAGGTTGTTTAAGTGGACAACTAAACCTGACGAATTCAGTATAAACAAGAAACAAGTTTAAGGTTCAAGATTTAACTGACTTCATGGTTGAATGCCCCATTGACAACTAAGAAGTCAGGGGGCAGGAAGAATACCCCGTGAGGGCAAGGAAATATGTCAACAAGGGAAAGAGATTATACTCAAGTGATATTCGGTTCACGGGCAAGGAAATATGTCAACAAGGGAAAGAGATGATACTCAAATGATATTCGGTTCTCTATTTTGATGGGTCGTCAAAAACAAAAATAAGTAGTGCAAGATCATGATGGATCTATGATAGAATTTTTCCTGATATTGGATTTCTCAAATGATGAACAATGAAGACAAGTATGAGGCCTTGGTTGCAAGAATTGTCTCAGTTGAAACCCTGAGGGTCAAGAACTTCAAAAGTTTGCGGAGACTCAATGTTGATGATTTCCCAAAGTAAATAGGAATTCAAATTAAAGTATGAGACAACAATAAAATATGAGAAACTTGTGAAGACACGACTCAATTTAATAAGGGCTACATCCCGAGGGATGAAAGCATGAAGGTCGTTGCCTAGGAAATAGAAAGTTACACGGGAAGTTTCTACTTCTAAGTCACGAAGAACCAAAAACTAATACACAACTGATAGCACCGATACGTGTAAGGACTTGTTGCCTAAGTGACTCAATCTGAAACTAGTCGGTGACCCGACGATTCCATTGGAGCATGAAAAATGCTGAAAAAGATTTGGAGTTTTAATCTAATTGCAAAGACTTTATGTAAAAAGTAGTTCATGATTCCTTACTTGAAATGCCCGAAACCCCGAAGAACAGAGTTAGCCTTGAAGGAAGTACATGAGAAGAATCATAGACTACGCTCGGGGGCAAGGTTGTCGCTCAAAATGTATCATATTTAGATTACATCGGTCGAAGATGATGGCTGATGATAAAGATATTGAGAATAAAATATGATGGATGCCCGGAACATGCACATAGCCAACGCACAAAGGCAGTTCCTGATAATAATCATAAGTTACTTCATAAGGTGGATTGAGGCTAAGAATTTATCTATGATAACCATCAATCAAGGGACACAATTTCTGTGAGAAAGTGTGATACACGAATATGGACTTTTGCGAATCCTAGTAATGGATGATGAACATCAGTTCAACAACAAGGATTTAAAACAAACAAGCAATAATTAGGAGATAGTCCGTGATTCCTACTTCATGCTTGTCCAAAGTGAATAAGCAAGCTAAGGCGGCCATGTGAATAGTCCTAGATGGACTGAAGAAGAGGATCGAGTATTCGAGAAATGCTTCGGCAGGCTATCTACTTCCCATATCATGGGTGAATCGTGCCACTTATAAGGTGAGGAGGCAGTCAATCAATATAGATTGATCCGAAATATGCAGGAGTTACGTCATTCTTGTTAACCTATAAAGATAAGGTTGGGATGCCCTTTGGAATCACTCCATCCCAAGGGTCGAGGCCTTTGAGTCCGAGAAGAACGAAGAAGATATGACACATGCTCTAAATTTGACTAATCCAACACCGGGATTGTTGAGGATCAAAAATGAGTTTCTTATAACATAAGAAGTAAAATAATGATTTTGTTGAAAATGGGCATTACTACCTGGAGAGATTAATGCACCCAGAGTTGGGCAGAAAGGAAATCTGAATCCCATATTTCGAAGGGCCGCATCTACTCAAGAACAGAATTAAGATGAGGCTCCTACAAGCTTGAAAATGTTTAAAGAAAATGAGGTATTTATACTTGACACACTTTAAACATGAGGGTTTAATTAAATTGAGCATCCAAATAGGACAACACACTTAGTCAGACAAACTAAGGAAAAAGAAATGGGAAGGCTCGTAGAGGCCATGTTCACTACAAGAAAACTGTCAATAGACATCACACATTAGACATCGGTTAGGTTTGCCACTGATGTTAAAAGAATTTATAACATCACCCCGTGTTTTTATGATGTCTATGTTGTTTTAAAACATCGGTTATTTTAAAACTGATGTCTAAAGTTCCAAAAAAAAATTCACTCCCCGCCCATTTTATTTTTGTTTCCGCCTTAGCCAAATAAATTTCCCCCCTTAGCAAATATTCTCCCCCCCTTTTTGTTTTTCCCCCATGAGACACATAACTTAAAAAACTAAAAACTAAAAAAAATGAACACACATAAGCTCTCTCTCTCTCATCCGACTCTCTCGCTCCGACTCTCTCACCCCACCATCATCATCTCCACCACTCACCACCCCCACTCACGAACATCACCGCCGCTCTGCTCACCACCATCATCTCCACCACTCACCACCATCATCTCCACCATCTCTCTCCATTTTTCTATGTAAGCTCGTAAGAGGATAAGCTTGAATTAGGATCTTCTCTACTTGGTTATCATTTTAGAAACTCAAATTGGTAAGTGAATTTACTATGTTATTTTGAAATAGGGTCTTCTCTGTGAGTACTTTTCAATTGGGGTTTTTTAAATCGAAACCCTGAATTTTTAATTTTGGTTTTTTTTTTTGAAATTGTAACCCTAATTTACTTATTTGAATATGTTTAATAGAATTGACGTTGCCGGAGATGATATTTGTATTGGTACATCACTGCCTCTTGTTATTTATCTGTTGCTTCAAATTTTATATCTGATGATGAGCTTTAGATTTACTAGAATAATTTTGATTGGTTGTATAAATAAGGAACTACATATGTATATGATAATTAAAGTACATGTGAAAGAAAACTGATCCAATCTATGATTTTTTTGTTTATTTTGGTTTTATATTACGACCTTTTACTTGCCTTTTAGTTTGGATCTAGAGGAATGAACATCTAAAAGCTTGTTTGTGCTCGTCTGCTGGATCTTTCCTGCAAAAGTTCGTCACTGATTAATGATTTATCACATATTTATGTTCGAAATAGCTCATGTTGCTTTAATTTTATGGAAAGTTGAAACAGATGTATGTGCCATGCTCTGTAGTTGACAAAACAAAAATTTTGTTTAACACTATGACCTGGTTTAGTTTTGGTTGAGTCTTGTATGTGTCATAAAATAACATGTTGTTAGTTAAAACTTAAATATGGATACTACTTTCAGTATTCTGATTTCTGTATTATTGTTGCAATGATTCTGTATTGGCTGCTAAGAACTTGATGCTTATTAACAGGATTTGCAGGGATGAATGATGTGGGAAACTTCAGATCTTATAATAATACTAATACATGATTAAGCTCCCCAATGAATAGGTTTGGTGATCATGTGAATTTCTCATCTGGGCCTTCTTCTCACTCGAGGTTCATGCCTCTGAGTCCTCGGAGGAACCATTCCCAGAGCTTTTGGTCAGCTTCGCGTTGTCTTTCTGTATGGTTTTGTTGAGATACTTGCTAATTTCTTGTCTGCATTTTTTTGTGCAGTGTAGTGAACTAAACATATCATTAAATTAAGCTTCCTAGCATGACCTCTTAGAGCTGTAGTAAATTAGAACTCTCCTTTCTACAGATCCCTTTTGGGGAATCGTATCCAAGGTTCGATTCCTCAGGAACTAGCCAACATCGCTACTCTTCAGGAGCTGTAAGTGAAAATGTGATCTATATGACTTGGATTTCAAGTATAACCTTTGGTTGACTTAATCTAAGCTGAACTTTTCAGGTTTTTGGAAGATAATCTACTTGAAGGGCCTATTCCTCGAAACTTTGGAAGTTTGATTGGCTTGAGGAGATTGTAAGAATTACAATTACATGCCTAAAGGGTTCTTCATGGAGGGCTTTTATCTATTACATAATGTTTTCACATTTTTATCATAATTAAAACATAATTACATAAAGCTTTAACACTTCTATCATTATTTATCTATTGATGGAAATCTTGCAAACAATCTACACAACGTTGTTTCTGCAAATAAATTAAATGGAACAATACCAGAAACATTTGGCAACCTGAGGAATCTAGAGGATTTGTAAGTACTACTTCATCTATACTATATATTTCTAAGTTTAACAGAGTCTTAAAATTATCTACTCCTTGCAGTAGGATAGATGGGAATGATTTCTCTGGGAAGATACCCGATTTCATTGGAAACTGGACAAATATGACAAGACTGTGAGTAATTTTGGTCGATTATGCTTCAGTTTGGTTCTACTTGGTTGTTAGTACATATTCTAGAAACTATGGTTACATATACCTCTCAATAAACTTCAAATTTTGTGCAGGGACTTGCAGGGAACAGGACTGGAGGGTCCAATTCCATTGAGCATCTCCCGTCTGAGAAATCTAATAGAACTGTAAGAACTGCTCAAATATCTAGCCAATGTTTAATACCTTCATGACTTTCTATCATTGTAGTTGATTTTTGGTTTGGTTTTGAGATCAATTGATTACTTCTGTGCTTTCTGTTGATAGGAGGATATCTGATCGGACTGGAAGAAATTTTACTATCCCAGATTTAAAAGATATGCAATCCTTGCATGTGCTGTAAGTCGTACATAAATTTTGTCTGATGCAGATGTGTTTCCCTGAAAAAATTAGTTAACATTTCTTTCTTTTGCAGGATATTAAGAAATTGCTTGATCAATGGTGCACTTCCAGAATACTTTGGAGTACTTGGTCAACTAAAAACCCTGTAAGCTAACTTTTATTATTGCTCAATACGGTACTAATTTCTGGTAATGGAGTTCCTCACAATGTATGTCTGTGCATGCGCGTGTGAGGGATTACAATGTACTATATATGTTTTCACAGATGCATTAGTCGATACAAGCACACAACAGAGACCTATATTTTTAAGTATTACTATGTAGAATTCATTAGCACATTCAGAGACTCTCCTTATAATAATTTAGTTACACTGTTTAGTCTATGCATATAAAGAAGAACATTGTAAATTATAAGGGTACTTCTGGATTTCTCGTCGAAGTTCAAATACTTTCTCTCTATCCAATATTTTGTTGTTCATTGGATTATATAACCAGCAACTCAGTCTTCTTGTTATGTCGGGAATGGTATTTTCAAAAGTATTGTTCTACTTTTACAGTTAGGTCCTAAAAATTAGCTTTATATGCTTGTGTAGCGTGTGATGTGCCATTTGAATGCAAAAACCTGCAGAAACATGTATGCTAGGAAATATATCAAAATTTTATCATTTTGAGTTTTATTTTATTTGTTTGCAGAGATCTGAGCTTTAATCGGTTGACTGGCCAAATACCAGATTCAATGGCGCTCTTAAACGACCTTAGTATACAATATCTGTATGTGAATTTGTTTCAAATACTTCTTATAAGAAATTATTACCTTCCAGGAACACATGCAACTAACTCGGATAGCTGGACTTGCATAATTTATCTTCTTTCCTATACCTGTTTACTTTAGCCTGTATGTAATTTACAAACTAATGTACTCAGAAGTGTGACACCAACTTGTAATCGAATGTAGGTATCTGAATCACAATTCATTGACTGGAGAGATACCAAGTTGGATTTCTGGAAGCAAAGAAAATTTGTTAGTTCTTTACACAGCTTTGAGTTCAATATATCATCTAGATTTAGAGAAACCACATGCCAGGATGGATCATTATTAAGTTCCATGTTTATCGTATTCACAAATTTCATAATTATATTGGCTGCAGTGATGTATCTTACAACAATTTTTCACGGACAGCTGAATATAACTGCCAGCCATCTAATGTGTAGGTTTCTTCCTGCTTCATATACTCTTTAAACTAAATATCAATATTTCTTTAAATTCCTTTTGTATCTTTTACAAGAATCTTGTATCCAGCATGTCATCTTCAAAAAATAATTCGTAAGTTTCTATAGACATGATATCTACTAGTTTTTTATAAGCACACCATGAACTAGCTTAGTTTATTTTGTAGAGTTGCTCGATGCTTAAAGAAAGATCTTCCCTGCTCCCGAAAACCTCAATGTAAGTGCAACAACAATCTTACTCTTCAACTATGATGTCGAGTTGTTTCCAAATCAAGATCACCTCCATATTCTGAGACAAAGAGCTATTGTGAAACCCGCAGATTACTCACTTTTATCAACTGTGGAGGGACTAAACGGAGTGGGAGTCATGGACTGGATATAGCATCAAAGTAAAGTTGTTGCAAAACCAGCTTACTAGTGCGCACAACTTTGTATCATAACAGGGGGAACTAGTGTGACTCTTGATTTGGTTGATCTTGCTGAAAATCCTGTAAATATTTCATCAAATAATCTTTGTAGTTTGCACTGGCACTATAGAATTTCAAATATATATTAATTCTCAGATCTTCCAATTGCAGCATTTAACTTCAAAAATAAAAATAGTGCTGAAATACTGAGATGCAAACACGTATTTTAATGAATTAATACTGATGTCAAAAAACAATTGTACATCACTTTTAATGAATAAATAATGATATCTCAAAAATAATTATACATCACTTTTAAAGAAGATAAACTGATGTCAAAAAAGTTAATGTACATCATTTTTGATAAAAAAAAAACTGATGTCAAAGATAGACATATTCAAGTGTAAATTGAACATAGACATCACTTTATTTGGGATATAATTGATGTCTATGTGCAACTATAGACATCGCCTTTTACTGAATAAATCGATGTTTAATATCTGATTTTACATCACCTAAAAGAAAATATATGATGTCTATGTTGTAAAAAACATAGCTCATTATATGTTTAATCTGTTGTAATAAGTGTAATTTATTTATTAAATTATTTATTTCTAACATTTTTTGTAAAAAACAATGAATGGACATCAGTTTTTTTTCCAGAAACGATGTCTAAGCTAGTAAAGACATCGGGTTATGGCCGATGTCTAGAATAGACATCACCGACATCAACATCGGTTGCCAAACAGCATAGACATCGGCCAAAAACCAGCATAAACAACATAGACTTTTTTTTGAGAAATCAGATGCCACTTACCAAAGGTTAGAAAGTAAAAAATTTTGAGCATTTCTATTGAAAGACCATGAGAGTATATGGTATAATAAAATTAAGATCCAAGACAAGGTAGAATACATAAAACACCTCCGAGACGTATTTGAAGTGTTGATGCACAACAAGATGATGTTAAATCCTACAAGGTGTGACTTCAAGGTAGGATCTGGAAATTTTAAGGCCACATCTCTGAGTGGGGAATCAAGGCCAATGTTGATAAGATTCCTGGTTATGGAACCTTCATCTTTCATTAAGAACATAGAGAAACTAAATAGTGCAATTTAGGAGAGGTTCATCTCTGAATTCGGTGACAAGTGTTTGCCCTTCTTCACGGCATTGAAGAAAGTAAAGGACTCTTCATGAACTGATATAAGCAAGGTAATCTTTGAGGAATTAAAGAAGAATACGACCAGAACACCTGAAGAAGTACTGGATCTATACTTGGAAGAACTCAATTGCGTAATTGAGATTTGTCCCTGTGAGAAAAAACATGGAGGATCAGCAACCAACCTACTAGGACGGTGAAGTTTTGTGTGAATAACTCCACTATTGAGAAGTTCGCATTAGCCGTGACCACGACGTGAGGAAATTAAATTGTATTTCCAAGTGTGTAATATTAAAAAACTAGCCCCCGTGGGGCAGAATTCACGACCCTGAGGCTAGTGGAAGGTTGTTTAAGTGGACAACTAAACCTGGCGAATTCAGTATAAACAAGAAACATGTTTAAGGTTCAAGATTTAACTAACTTCATGGTTGAATGCCCCATTGACAACCAAGAAGTCAGGGGGCAGGAAGAATACCCCGTGAGGGCAAGGAAATATGTCAACAAGGGAAAGAGATTATACTCAAGTGATATTCGGTTCACGGGCAAGGAAATATGTCAACAAGGGAAAAAGATGATACTCAAATGATATTCGGTTCTCTATTTTGATGGGTCGTCAAAAACAAAAATAAGTAGTACAAGATCATGATGGATCTATGATAGAATTTTTCCTGATATTGGATTTCTCAAATGATGAACAATGAAGACAAGTATGAGGCCTTGGTGGCAAGAATTGTCTTAGTTGAAACCCTGAGGGTCAAGAACTTCAAAAGTTTACGGAGACTCAATGTTGATGATTTCCCAAAGTAAATAGGGAATTCAAATTAAAGCATGAGACAACAATAAAATATGAGAAACTTGTGAAGCCACGACTCAATTTAATAAGGGCTACATCCCGAGGGATGAAAGCATTAAGGCCGTTGCCTAGGAAATAGAAAGTTACACGGGAAGTTTCTACTTCTAAGTCACGAAGAACCAAAAACTAATACACAACTGATAGCACCGATACATGTAAGGACTTGTTGCCTAAGTGACTCAATCTGAAACTAGTCGGTGACCTGACGATTCCATGGGAGCATGAAAAATGCTGAAAAAGATTTGGAGTTTTAATCTAATTGCAAAGACTTTATGTAAAAAGTAGTTCATGATTCCTTACTTGAAATGCCCGAAACCCCGAAGAACAGAGTTAGCCTTGAAGGAAGTACATGAGAAGAATCATAGACTACGCTCGGGGGCAAGGTTGTCGCTCAAAATGTATCATATCTAGATTACAACGGTCGAAGATGATGGCTGATGATAAAGATATTGAGAATAAAATATGATGGATGCCCGGAACATGCACATAGCCAACGCCCAAAGGCAGTTCCTGATAATAATCATAAGTTACTTCATAAGGTGGATTGAGGCTAAAAAATTTATCTATGATAACCACCAATCAAGGGACACAATTTCTGTGAGAAAGTGTGATACACGAATATGGACTTTTGCGAATCCTAGTAACGGATGATGAACATCAGCTCAATAATAAGGATTTAAAACAAACAAGCAATAATTAGGAGATAGTCCGTGATTCCTACTTCATGCTTATCCAAAGTGAATAAGCAAGCTAAGGCGGCCATGTGAATAGTCCTAGATGGACTGAAGAAGAGGATCGAGTATTCGAGAAATGCTTCGGCAGGCTATCTACTTCCCATATCATGGGTGAATCGTGCCACTTACAAGGTGAGGAGGCAGTCAATCAATATAGATTGATCCGAAATATGCAGGAGTTACGTCATTCTTGTTAACCTATAAAGATAAGGTTTGGATGCCCTTTGGAATCACTCCATCCCAAGGGTCGAGGCCTTTGAGTCCGAGAAGAACGAAGAAGATATGACACATGCTCTAAATTTGACTAATCCAACACCGGGATTGTTGAGGATCAAAAATGAGTTTCTTATAACATAAGAAGTAAAATAATGATTTTGTTGACAATGGGCATTACTACCTGGAGAGATTAATGCACCCAGAGTTGGGCAGAAAGGAAATCTGAATCCCATATTTCGAAGGGCCGCATCTACTCAAGAACAGAATTAAGATGAGGCTCCTACAAGCTTGAAAATGTTTAAAGAAAATGAGGTATTTATACTTGACACACTTTAAACATGAGGCTTTAATTAAATTGAGCATCCAAATAGGACAACGCACTTAGTCAGACAAACTAAGGAAAAAGAAATGGGAAGGCTCATAGAGGCCATGTTCCATCCAGTTGAAGGAAGGAGAAGGCACGTTTCGTCCAAGCAAACACCCGTAGAGGCATGATTTTATCTGATTAAAGAATCAAGGATTGTAAGTGGTTAGAGGAGAATGCTATTATAAGTTAAAGCCTGAAATAAGCTTCTATTTGATATATTATAAGCTCAAATCAGGAAAATGAGCACAAAGTTATGGCTGTTGATAGGCTTGCAGCTCGTAATTGGGGATTCTTGATCTAAATTGTGAATCCTGGTCCATGGGGTCAGAAACGTAATCCAAGAGGTCATGTTTCCTGATCTAAATTGTGAATCCTGGTCCAACGGGTCAGAATCCTAATCCAAAAGGTCAGGATTCCTGATCTAAATTGTGAATCCTGGTCCAAGAGGTCAGAATCCTCATCCAAAAGATCCTGATATAAATTGTGAATCCTGGTCCAAGGGGTCAGAATCCTGATCCAAGAGGTCAGGATTCCTGATCTAAATTGTGAATCCTGGTCCAAGGGGTAAGAATCCTGATTTAAGAGGTCAAGATTCTTGATCTAAATTGTTAATCCTGGTCCAAGGGGTCAGAGTCCTAGTCCAAGGGGTCAGAATCCTGATTTAAGAGGTAAGGATTCCTGATCTGATTTATGAATCATTCGACCAAGGGTCAGAATCCTGATCCAAGGGGTCAGGATTCCTGATCTAAATTGAAAATCGTTCGACCAGGGGTCAGAATCCTGATCCAAGGGGTCAGGATTCGTGATCTAAATTGTGAATCGTTCGGCCAGGGGTCAGAATCCTGATCCAAGGGGTCAGGATCCTGATCGAATCATCCTGACCAAAAGTAGCTTCGACCAGAAAATATAGGGCCTTATAAATTCGGTCAGAAGCACGGGGTCAACTCGAGGTCTGACCGAATTCGGTCAGAACCCTGATCGAATCGTCCTGACCGAAAGTAGCTTAGACCAGACACTATGGGACAATAATTCGACCAGGATCCTGACCGAATGGATTCATGGTCGAAATTTTAAAAAAAATATAAAAGAGAAAACAGGCATTTTGGAAAAATTCCAGAAATTAAGGAGAAATTCTGGAAATTAAGGAAAAATTTCAGATTTTAAGGAAAAATTCCAGAAATTAGGGAAAAATACCTGGAGGTATAGAAAAAATTCTTAAAATATTAGAAAAAATCACGAAAAATACCTGGAGGTACATAACAATTCCTTAAATATTAGGAAAAATTACGGAAAATACCCAGAGGTACGGAATAATTCCTAAAATATTAGGAAAATTAGGACAAATATCTGAAGGTACGAAAAATTTCTTTAAAATTTAGAAAAAAAATACTTGTGAGTACGAGAAAATCCCCGAAAATTAAGGGAAAAATACCATAAAATTCCTAAATATAGGAACAAGGTAAGAAAAAGAGTATGGAAAATTATGAAAATTCCATAAAATATCCAGAAGCCTCGGATAAGGCAAATTGTTGTAAATGTGTAGGTCGCTCCACACTTTACGCTAAAAATGATACCCTGATAGGGCAAGAGATAACTTAACTTCTATGAAACATCGAGTGTGTTTCCCAGAAGTTGGGGGGGAAATGATAGGGAATAAAAATAACCCTAATTGTGGAGTTAATGTCGCATTAATTAGACGTGATTTGGTCAAAGGGAAAAGCCCAGTTAATGAGGCCCAAAGTCCTTATTATTTATTAATTTCATAATTAATAAAGGGGCTAATTAAATAGCCCAATAAGTGTGTTCAAATGAGTAACTACTTCTACAAGAAGTAGCCTCCAAGCAACCTAAATTCAGAAGAAAACTGATTCTGGCTTTCTAGGAATCCAAAGTCCAATCAGAGGTGGAGACTTCCCATCAAGTCACCCAATTCTACCTTAATTTCTAGACTCTCAACATCTATATAAAGGGTCTTATCCCTTCAACTTCAGCAGGACGCTTTTTCTGGATAAGAGCTCCAAACATTACCACTATGAAACCATATTTTGGAAGACAACTTTAAGCGTCGTAAAGCCGCGAAGACATCCTACAAGCCACGAGGCCATTACCTGGAATAACATTTTAGACTCAGTCCTTGAAGGACATGAAAGTCACTACGTCCTTGGTAAGCTCTTGCTGCCATAGCCCCGATGACATGCATCACCAAGAACTACGTTTTGGCTTGATCCTTGGCATGCGCCAAGGTACCTAGGTATCTTGTGAGGGCAGATTCAAGCCATGAAACACAAGCGTAGCCATTAAAACTCGAAGCTTATCAAACCCTAACATTAAATACACGCAATAAATAAATACATGTTTTTATCCATAACAGGTACAATGCCAAGATGACGAACAAATGATAAAGACACAATAGAATGGGTCGAACCAGTATCAAATAAGACATAAGCATCACGTGTACCTACAAGAAGTGTTCGGGAAACGATATATGAATTAGCTACGGCCTGATTTACCATCAATGCAAACAATCTTGCTGTAGGATTCTGCTGACTGCCACTACCACCGCCAGCTCCTCCTCCACCAGTGTTGCATGACACTGTATAATCCTTTGCTCTATGGGACATGCTACCATATAAGAAACAAGCCCCGGTCTATCTGTTACAAGCTCTACTTGGATGATGTCCACCACATGTAGCACAAGGAGCCATTGGAATCATATTGGGGTTTCCCTCATACACTAAGTAACGACTCTGCCCTTGCTGACGATTCTTCCACTGCCTAGGATGCTTCTGTCGCCGAAACTGATGATTTTGATTCTGACCAACATAGTAATTCTGGCCATGGAATGACTGACCACCCCTATTCTGATTATGTTCGCGCCACTGTCCTTGCTGACCACTGTGACCTCCATATCACTGTCTACCCTATGCAAAACCCTGATCATCCCTAGTCCTCTTACTATCACTGTTAGACCTGGAAGTCCTGAAATCTATGTGCTCCTTCTCAACATCCTTTACTGCATCAGCCACTTTTTCCATATTATCAAATTTAAAAGGAATTATGGAACCCCTCAGATAAAACTTCAACCCCCATTTAAATTTATCATTCTGCTGTGCAGCAGTCCCTGCAACTGTTCCAGCAAATCCAGCCAACCTTATAAATCTCGCCATATAATCAGTAATGTTCTCATCATGGTACTGCATAATAGAATGAAACTCCCTCAAATAAGCCGCCCTATCAGCATTAGAGAAGTACTGCTCATAGAATACCTCCTTAAATCCCTTCCATTCTAAAGCATCTGCATACTGCTCCCTTTTAGTAGCTTTCACTCCTCTCTACCACCTCTGAGCATCACCCTCCAAATTATACACAGCTAACCTGACTTTCTGAATCTCATCACAATCCAGTACATCAAAAATCTTCTCGAGATGAACAATCTAATTTTCAGCATCAATATGAGTCGATGCTAAAGTAAAAGAGTCTGGTTTTTGCTTCACAAACCTCTACAACCATACAAATGGCTCCAACTGATGGTCCTGACCATTCTGATTATGATTCCTGTTGCCATTCTGATTTCCTTGTCCATTCTGATTTCCCTCTCCATTCTGATTTCCTTATCCATTTTGATTTCCCTCGACATTCTGAGATCCTTGGTTTTCCAAAGCCTGCTGTACAGCCTGAGCCACTGCTTGCCCTATCATCTCAGTAAGCTAAGCAGGGTCAATATGAAAAGGATCACGTCTAGGAGGCATCTACAATATTAGATAATGAACGAATGAAGATTACGAGAATAAATATGATGAAGCAGTTACAAGCAGCTTTCAAAATGATAAATCAGAATGAAATGATAAAGAGCATAATGAAACAAAATTAAATGGAACACCCATCCTATAGTCTACACAAACTCACAGGTCAACTTAAGTAGGTTTTCTACAAGAAAGAACCTAAGCTCTGATGCCATCTCTGTAACACCCCCTTTTTAATAATAAAAGGAGATATTACTTAAAATCCATAAACCTGCAAATAGAGCGCTGACATATTTCCTAAATAAAAATTAAACAGTCCAAAGATCTCCAAAGTAATAAATTAAATCTCTGAACATTTCAAACCAGTAATAGAAATTCCAAAATTTCTAATAAATAATTAAGTCTAAATAATAATATACGCCTGAAATCCTAAGAACGAAATAAAAGGAAGCTGTACATCACACAGTCCCAGATCCCCCTAAGCACCTGCCAGAAAAAGAATATGGCATGAGCCAAACGCCCAGTACGGATTTGGAATACAATTTATAACACAAGAGATCATAAATAAATAATCTGCAATTTATAATAAAACAACAATTTTAAAAATAAGTAAGGCTGAAGTAACAAGGGGTTATGATATTTCATACTGAGATCAGAACAGATACAAATACACACATCATAGGGTACCTAATGCATGCAACATAATGGATAACGTGTACGGCATATATAACGTCACCATAAATCAAATCACAAATCAAACTCTGGGTGCACCCATGTATCCAGAACAAATATCAAAATGGACAAAAGCTCCTTCCAAGAGCTAAGAGAAGGATACACCGTGACCAATCACACTGTCACGAAAGTGTCATGTCACTGGTGCCGTAATGACATGGTTGTAGTACCCCTACAGCTGGTTAACTCGGTATGCCCTATATCTCTAAGGGTTCAAATAAAAATATTCTTGCAAAATTTAAAATCACCTGAGACAAATAATTCAGATTTCCAAAATAGAGGGTGTCATAAATAATTTTTAAAAATCGCATAAACAGATATTTAAAATTTTCCAAATTAATTTTAAAATAATTTTTGGAAGTCAAAACAGTCAGATCAAATATTTAATGGAACGAGCAGGATATAGAAATGAGTGAATCAAATATATCTAAATGCTAAGAGGAGTAGCGCTGAATAAAAAAAGGGACATAATCCGTACCTCGAAAATCGCAACTAAAATACTAATAAAATCTGAAACGATTCTTTAACTCCCCAACCCGCGATCTAAATGCAAAATTATGATTTACGATTAGTATACATTTTAACCTTACTCGAATCACTAAGCTGAAATCTGTATTATCACAGGAACTAGAAAATTTTAGTGATTCTCATAGGCAAAATTAGTGATTTATCGCTGGAATATACCATATATGGTATTCATACTGATTGTTGGAGGATATAGAAAAATATAGTGAAGTTAGATTTTAAAAAGAATTTACCAATTGAATATAATGGAGGGAATTAAGTGGAGGTGTGTCTGAGAGGGTATATTTAACTTGATTGTGGTGCAATTTGTAATTTTTTATTTTAATTCGGTTTGTATTGGAGTAAGACTCTCCAATACAAACTAAATTAAAATAAATACAAACTACAAAGTACACCACACCCAATTTAAATATACTCTCCCACATACAAATCCATCTAATTCCCTTCATTTTTAATTGAAATTTTCCCCGTCAATTGGTGAACTTTTTTGAAATCTAACTTCACTATATTTTTCTATAACCTCCAAAAATCAGTATAAATACCATATTTGATATATTTTGGTGATAAATCACTAATTATATTTACGAGAATCACTAAAATCTACTGGTTCATGGAATAATACTGATTTCAGTTTAGTGATTCGGGTAAGCTTAAATACTGATTTGTCATCAAAATATAGTAAATATGCTATGCAAATTGATGAGTGGGAGATGGAGAAAAATACGGTGAAATTATTTTTTTAAAAAAATTAACTGATTAACAGGAAAAGTCAAATTCAAAACGAAGAAAAAAATATAAACATGAATACATAGTGCACATGTAGGAGAGAGAAAGGGATTTAACATGGTTGTTGTAATATACGTGAATTTTAGATAATAATAGTAATGATAATAATAATAATAATAATAATAATAATAATAATAATAATAATAATAATAATAATAATAATAATAATAATCCAGCTGAGACAATTATTAAATAACTAATTCGATAAAGAAAAGGAGTCGACGAATTCTAACTCATATCTAACACAAGTCGGGTAACCTATGCCTATATATACAGTGACATTAAATCAACCATAAACACAATTGTGAAGCTAATGATAGACTGAAGTTGTAGCGGCGCAATAGAATAGAAGCAGAGAGAGTTAATATTCGTGAATAAAAGGTACATAGCATTTATGTCTACATCTTTAGTTAACTAATTCCATATTCATGTTAGTTAATTTATATGTAATATATTAATATATTATGATTGAGGAGCATTACAAATTTGGCATGTCCGATAACTCATGTGTCTATTGCTTGTGTCAGGGAACAAATATTGATTGTTAACATCATATGTGTTCCATATATGTGCCATGCATATTTTAGTAGTTACTATCTTATAACATATGTTTAAATTTTGAATTCCTTTTCTAATTTTTTTTAGTCCAATTCAAAACAGAGTCATGCCCTGTTTTAAAAACAAATATTAAAGGGTCTCATGAATATTATATATAATTAATTGGTATGTAGAGTTTTGATAGTGTTTACAACTCCCCTGACTAAATTATTCCTAGACATATATTTTGATCATGATTTTGTTGGCTATTAAGAGTGATAGAATGTTGTTGGATATATTTGTGATGTCACGTCTAATCTCATTTGTTTAGTTTCAGAACTTAATATTAGGACTTATCAGGACTTACTGGAAATCGGGATTCACTGAAGACAGGAAGATATCATAACTTAAGTTATCAGAACTTGTGATATCAGAACTTAAGGAAGGATATGCTTTAGAGGTAAAGTGCGGCTGATTTCTAGGAGAGGATCTGGACTAAAACAAAGGAAGATATGCTTTCGGAGTTGGAACTAGAAGACTTGTAGAAGATAATATCTGATTGATATATTTTAGGAAGAGATATATTTCATATCAATTAGAAGTTATCTTGTAACTGTGTACTATATAAACACGGTTTAGGGTTTACACTATATGTGTTATCATTCACGAGAGTATTATTCTTTGTAACCTTAACAGCTCTTAGTGATATTATTCATCACTGAGAGAGTAGTTTAACCTACTGTAATAGAGTTTATTACGATTGCATAAACTACTACTTTGTGTTCTAAATTGATTTGATTGTATAAACACTATATTCAACCCCCTTCTATAGTGTTGTGTGACCTAACAATTGGTATCAGAGCATCTCTGTTGATATAGAAACAGTGAGATCCAGTTTACAATCATGTCTGACGAAACACAAACTCCACCTAAGCCCACCAAAACCCAAGATACTCAAAACAATCAAACCCATAGTCGATATGAAAGTATTAAGGTTCCCATACTGAGAGCATCTGAGTATCCAATATGGAAGGTAAAGATGGCTATGTTTCTGGAAGCCACGGATCCAGAATACCTTGATAGTTATAATGATGGACCATATAAGCCTACCAAGCTTTCTGTTGCAGTTGCTGATCAACCAGTAAAGATCATACCAAAGGAGAAAGGTGATTACACACCTGAAGATATCTCATATATTGCCAAGGATGCAAGGGTAAGGCATTTACTTCATAGTGTAATTGACAATGTCATGTCAAACAGGGTAATTGGATGCAAGACTGCAAAGGAAATATGGGATGCTTTGGAGACAAGATGCCAGGGAACTGAAGCCATCAAACAGAATAGGAAGATAATACTCACACAGGAGTATGAGCACTTTGACTCAAAATCTGATGAGTCACTAACTGATTTATATGACAGATTTTCCAAACTCTTGAATGATTAGTCACTGGTGGACAAGGGATATGATCTTGAAGATTCAAATCTAAAATTCCTTTTAGCTCTTCCTGAAAATTGGGGTTTAAAGTCTACTACCATAAGAGACAACTATGACCTTGTTGAAACTACTCTTGATGAAATTTATGGTATGCTCAAGACTCATGAACTTGTGATGGATCGTAAAAGGCATGGAAGAAAGTCAAAGACAGTTGCACTTAAAGCTGAGGAGGAATCTCCTAAAGTGGTTGTCCCAAAGAGGGGCAAAGGAAAGGATCTCATCATACAGTCTGATTCAGAGTCATCATATTCTGATGATGATAATTCAGAATCTAAAAATTTATCTGAAGTGGATATTGATGCAGAGATGATGTAACTGTGTGCTCTTATGATGAAGGGTATCACAAAGATAGCCTACAAGAAATTCAGAAAGGTTAAGAAGTTTTCCAGGAAAGGTGGAAATTCTAAAAAGAAAGGGTTCAGAAAGACTGAAGGCAAAGGAGGAAAGTCTAACAGAGGAGACAACTCAAATGACAAATGCTATAATTGTGGTGAAAGAGGCCACATCTCTCATGACTGCAAGAATGGAAAAAGTGATAAAGGCCAGGCACTTATCACAAAGAAGAAAAACTGGGTAGACACTTCAGATTCTGAAGAAGAGGTGAACTATGCTTTGATGGCAAATGCTGATAGTAATTCTGGAACTGCTGAATTGAAGGTACCTCATTCAACTCTTGCTTTTCATACTGATGATATTTCTGAGCTAAGATTATATCTTAAAACCATGTTTATTAGTTTTAGAGATAAGACTTTATAAAATGAATGATTAAAATCTGAAAGGCTTGCCCTTAGAAACAGAAATGACTACTTAGAAAAAGAGTTAGTTATATTTCATCAAACTCAGAAAGAAAAAGATGAGGCTTTGCATGTTAAAGATGAACTGCTAAAACTGAATAAATCTCTTAAATCTGAACTAGAAAAGGAAAAGGAGATAATCAAAACTTGGACTAACTCTGGAAAAACAACTCAGAAAATCTTAGAAAGTGGAAATTGGAAAGAAGGACTAGGCTACCTAGATGATAAAGAAGAAAAGGAAACTGTCATCTAAACCAAACTTTACCAAGAAAGCTGAAAAGCCTAAAGTTAATCCTGTCAAGTTTGTGTCAAATTCAGATAAGTCAAAATCTAAAAAGATGAAAGACTCTGAAACAGAAGTCCAAGAAAAGTCAACTTCTGACAAATTAAAACATGATAAACCAGCTGTAGTAAACATTGGCTTAATGACAAAGAAGCAGCTTAAGTATAAGCTGAAAGAGATTAAAAAAGTGAACAAGGTAAAGGAAGCTAGGAAAAATATGAATTGAAAGGAAGGTGTGAATAAAAGCAATAATTATATGCCTGTTCCTAATGCTCCTAAAAAAATGCTATAATTATGGAAACTTTAACCATCTTGCTTCTTTTTGCAGGAAAAATAAAGATATAAACTTATTACCTCCTAGATCAGGAATTAAGAGTCAGTCTGTTAGGTTTAAACCACAAAATCCTTGTTTTAATTGTGGTAGTTTATGGCATTCCATTTATACTTGTAAGGAATATCATAGTTTGTACTATGATTATTATGAAATAAAACCTTCTTTAAAGAAAGTTAGTGTAATTCCTTCTAGTGTAAATTCTGATGCAAAGTCTGATATAAAGTCTGATAAAAAGCATGTTAGCATAAACTCTGAAACTAAATCCGCTGCAAATGCTAACAAACTTAAAAAGGCCAAAGGATCCAAGCAAGTATGGGTCCTTAAAACTAACCAATAGTGGTCTTTGTGATTGCAGGATAATAGGAAAAACATCCTGGTTCTGGACAGTGGATGTTCAGGACATATGACTGGAAATAAAGCCCTGCTATCAGACTTTGTGGAGAAAGATGGCTCAGGAGTTTCTTATGGAGATGGCAACATGGGAAAGACTCTGGGATATGGTAATATCTGTAATATCCGGGATATATCGTGTAATTATTTTTGATATTAAATAATTATTATGTGTGCTCAGTATCTATTCTGTGAGTTAATTGTTAAGTGTTATCTGTACTTGAATATTCAAAAATAATATTAATTGAGTATTTTAATTTTTATATGTCCAAAATAAAATATAGATAATTGTCATATCTTCCTAATTATTTTTATGTTGATTTATGGATTTATAAGAATCATATGAAATTTCTAAAATCTTTTTTCGGGTAATTAAAATCTATTTTATAAAAACGGGAACCAACCAACGTCAACCGTTGTTACGTTTTTGGAACCCGAAACTCTTCCGAGAACTCCTTCCTAACCCAATTGTAATATTTCGAGCATTTTCCATGTTTCGACTTTTTCGATCCGGCGTACGGTTTGTCCTGCGCGGGTCCCGGCGCAACATTTTCGATACAATATTCATTTCGGTAAATTAATAAAACCCGTATTTTTGATAAACGGGAGCTTTTTATTAAACTATTCCAATTATCACTTCGTAATACGTGTAACCAGGCGCTGAGACCAAGACCGCAGTACAAATTGTACTGATCTGGATAATTATCCCGAAAACCGATACCGTTTGGATCAGTTTTTATAAATAAACGTACCATTTTATATCCGGAATGATCCAACGAGATACTAATTTTCCGTAATTATAAATAGCCTTTTACCGTATTTTATTTCGTATCAAAATCATTTGCAGATAGTTAATTATATAATTTTCAGAGAAAAGCCCTAATTTCTTAAAACTGTTCTAAGAATCAAACAGCAAAACGAAGGCGTTACCGATCTCTGTTTTCAAAGCTTGAGTAACCAAAATGAAGGATTTGAGGTGTTCTATCAGATTCTGAGCTTTGTTTCACTGCAGAAATCAAGGTTATTTTTCTAAAAATTTATTTATTTTGGAATTTATTTTATTAAAAATATGAATTTTTGTTCGGATGATTGTTTGTATGATTTGATGATTGCATGTTGTAGAGCTTGTTTTCCTGATGATTTTCATATGTCATACGTCTGATTTGGAGTTCAATAACATGTTCAAATTTGAGTTTAATTTTCGAATTTCAAAATTAGGGTTTATAACCCGTATGAATGTTCTTATTTGAAATTTGGGGGTTTCTTATTCTGTGATAGATTGATGTTGTGTTATAGTGGGTTGTGTTCTCTGTGAAATTTGCAATCTAGTCGTATAAGTTTCATGAACCAACGAGGTCTGTAGAGAAGGTGTGTTTTGAAGTTTTCCGATGTTCGCCGGAAACTGGAAAATTTCACGGCCAAATTCCGGCCAACTCAGGGATTGTTAGGTTGTTTTGATTGCATGGTTGTGTTCCTGATAACCTGTAGATGTGATCTGGAGCTTGTGGTAAGGTGAGGAGGTCGGAATTGTGTTCTCCGGCGAACCCGACTGTTTTCCGGCGACAGGGTGTAAAATTGCAGTTTGGTCCCTGGACTTTTGGGGACGATACAGTTAGGTCTCTGAAGTTTCCAGACTTTGCAAATTTAGGATTCCTGTTTATAAAATGTTTAAAAATCATATTTCCTATTTATTTTTATTATAAAAATTCGTTTTTAATTTCTGAAAATTCTAAAAATTATTATTTTAATTCCGAAAATTATTTTTAATTCACAAATAAACCTGAATTAATTAGTTAATTAATTTCAGTTAATTTTTAATTGATTAATTAGTCAATTAATTCGAAAATTAATTGATTTAATTAATTATTAATTGATTTTTTTAAAATAATTATTTAATTAGATTTAATTATGTAAAAATAATTTAAAAATTTCGAAAAATAGTTTCGAGCTTTAAAATATTATTCTAAATTATTTTCAAGGCTCGATAATTATTCTAAAATTGTTTCGAAGCCAGAATTGGCCAACCGAACCCTGTTTATTATTCCGTAATTGATCCAACGACCCGTTTTAATTCCGAAAAATGTTTTAAAAATTATTTTAAATACCCGAAAGCACATTTATGACCCGAGACTTCTTTATAAATGATATGTCATTGATTACGTGATGTATTATGTGTTATACGTGACCTGTTGTTTGACTATCGGTCTATATATTCGGTGTTTACTTCGTTATTGCATAGATTTCAATCCGTTAATCGGATTTGGGTAAAATGAAGGGTAGATAGAAGTATGTGTTGAATAGAATCATGTGAGTTGATGATTGATAGATGCTTATGATATGTGAGCAAAAGAGGCAAGACGTAGGAAAGGAAAACATATAGTTGAATAGTAAGACGGTTGTGATTGGAAGCGAGTGCAGAGTAGTAAGCTAATACCAGGCAAGTGTTCTGAACTTTCTCAAGATATTGTAATTCTTGATAGTCTTATTGACATTGCAAGTGCTTTGAAGCACGGAAACCTAAATCCTGATTTCAGTTATTGTTCTTGAGCCATGAACCATATTCTTTCTAAGCCATTGATTATTGTATACCCAAACACGAACCACAAATCTACGATACTACTCCACCAATACATACAAACTAAATACCAGACACTGAACTGGATTACTATATACTCAATCCATGATATCTTATGCTTTGAAAGACCAAATCCTTTGTTATCCAATTCTTTCATTACCCAGCATTCAAGCTTTGAAAGTACCTTGTTGATCCTTACAAGGATTGAAACCCTTTCATTGTTAAACATTTATTGTTGTTAATGATTTTGGTTATTGTTTATTATTGCATATTCTGTTATTATGTTAGAATTGGATTATTTTTATAAAATTGTGGACCAGATTCGTGGTCAGACCATATAATGGTCAAGTTAGGCCAATGTGTGCCTTGGATCCAGTAGTTAGAGCAATGCTGTGTGCCTTGCTCGGGGTTAGTGCGTGACTGATCAGCAGCCTAACCTTGGTTTTTAAATTAAAAGTATAATATCCAATTCTAAATCATAATCCATTGTTCACTTGATATCATAAACATATTCACCTGATGATCATTATTCTCAGTTTTGTCATTATGACTTGCTGAGCTAGTTAGCTCATTCGTGCGATGTTGTTTATATTCTTTCCAGTTAAAAAGGAACCAGTTGGTAAAGAGGATCCCCAGTCCAGCGCGAGAGCTAGGGGTTCAGGTTGAGAAAGCTGAGCTAGTAGGCTTCTTTTGGAATAATTTAAGTTTGTAAAAGTTTGTAATAATGTTTAATACTCAGTTTGAGTTTGAAATAGTTGAGATTTGAACGGTTTGTAATATATTAGTGTGTTTGGCTTATGTGCATACTTTAACCTGTTGCGGTCCGTGGTGGTTGGTAAGTAGGGTCACTGCATATATTATTATTATCTTTATTATTGTTATAAGCAGGTTATAAATAAGGTGTATGTGTGGACCCCAAACTTCTGACCCGGGTTTGGAGGGCGCCACAGGTTTGGTATCAGAGCTACAGGTTATAAGTCACTGACACAAGCCTAGGTTAACGGGAATGGGTAGAGGGTTAGGATTAGAAGTAAGGCATATGATGATAGAACGTTGAGAGGTTGAGTGTTTCAGTATATCAGATATTAGTATAGTTCGTGTTATGGTACGAGATTCTTATATTGCGATATGATTTCAGATAGTAGTAATGGCCGACTCTTTTATTCCCGTATCAGCTGATCACTCAGAGCCTTCAGTTGGAGTGCCGTTTTCGCATCCACGTCCTGTTATTCCACCAGCATTGGCTATTCTACCTCCACCTGTGTTGCAGCCCGTACCACTGCAGTCTATTCCACCTCCAGGCATGAGGCCACCTGTCAGAGGACCCCCACCAGCTGATTCAGATTCCACTGGGCATTTAGTAGCGAGTGCCCCATTCCAGTGTACATTGCCCCCAGTTCCTTATTACCGGTATGAGGCTCTTCTATTAGAGCGTGATTCCTTGTTGGCTCAGATTAGAGAGTTACAGCATATCATCAGGACTACAGATGTTGATCGTGGTGTGAGGGAGCTTCGAGAGGAGATTCATGTGACACGGAGGGTTCTTGAGGCTAGGTTACATGGAGCTACACTACCTGGCAGAGGCCCTAATGCACTGCTGGGCTGGGCTACTAAGGTGATGGAGGACTTTGAGAGGCTGGCAGGACCAGAGTTTCCTTGGAGCTGAGTTAGAGATTTTGAGATGAAGATGTTGAGTAGTGTTGTTATGATTATGTAGTATGGACAGTAGTGTGTAGTGTGTATCAGTAGACTATTGAGTTGTATTTATAGACTAGCGATGCTGATTAGTGAGTAGGTTGTTGTACCCTTTTTGCTTTTACTTTCGAAGCGTCTTTACGCTTGTACTACCCTAAAACTTTTGATCTATATATATCAGTACCTTTTTCCTTTCCAGCACTGTCATTTATTTTATTGCACCTGTTTTACCTTACCTTATTTATTGCACCAGTTATACCCTGTGATACCATGTACCCTGTTTTCCATAACTGTTTATATTCTGTAAAGAAGCATGTAATTTACTTAGTTATAACTGTTTTCAAAAAGAGATATTCCTGTTTTACAAAGCTTTTCTTTTATGCAAATATTTGATTCAAAAGCTAAATAAATTGATTGATTCTTTACAGAAAATGCCTCCCAAAAGAAATACCCGCACCAACACCCAGAATGAAGAAACCAACAACAACAACAATCAAGATGACACAAACCCGAATGTGAACCCAGGACCAATGGACCCAGCAATAGCCCAGATTCTTCAAATCTTGGCCCAACAAATAGTTCACCTGGCACAACAACAACAATGACAGACCAATCCCCAGGTAACCTTCAAAACTTTTCAGGCAATAAACCCACCAGAATTCAAGGGTTCCTTAGAGCCAATTGAAGCAAATATTTGGTTAAAGGAAATAGAGAAGGCATTTGCCTTAGTGAAAGTAAAGGAAGAACAGAAGGTTGAGTTTGCAAGTTACTATTTGAAGAATGAGGCCACCTATTGGTGGGAAATGGTGAAGACATTGGAAGGCACAGATGTTATTAGTTGGGAAAGGTTCAAGGAATTGTTTTTAGAAAAGTATTTTCCTCAGTTTGTTCAGGATCAAATGGAGCTGAAGTTTTTAGAGTTAAAGCAAGGGAATATGTCGGTAACAGATTATGAGGGGAAGTTTGAGGAATTGTCAAGATATGTGCCGTCGTATATTGATACTGATAGAAAGAAAGCTAAGAGATTCCAGCAGGGTTTGAAACCATGGATCAGGGGGAAAGTAGCTATTTTTGAATTGGAGACTTATGCAGGAGTAGTACAGAAGGCTATGATCGCAGAGACGGAGAGTGAGATGTTCCAGAAAGATAAGGAAAGCAAGAAAAGGAAAATTGAAGGAAGTGAGGGTTAGTCACAAACAGGGAAGTTTCCAAATTTTAAGAAGGGCAAGTTTCATCCAGGGAGAAATTTTAATTTCAAGAGACAAAATGTAGGAGACGGAGGCCCGGGCAACCGTCCAGCTAATGGGAATCAGCCGAATCAGCTGAGATTAACTTTTCCAGATTGTCAAGTTTGTGGAAAGAAGCATGGAGGAGTTTGTAACAAGTTGAATGTGGTATGTTTTAAATGCAACCAGAAAGGGCACTATTCAAGGGAGTGCCGAAATCAGCCAGCAAATAAGGATCAGCCTATCCGGAATCCAGCAGTGAAGGTTCCAGCCATTGGATTTATATGCTTTAAATGTGGGAAGCCAGGACATATGGCCAGGGATTGCAAGACACCAGCCCCAGTTAGTAATGCATTGAGAATTATGGGATCTACCCCAACAGTGAATGAGACTCCAAGGGCTAGAGTTTTTGACATGTCGGTGAAGGATGCGATCCAGGATACGGATGTCGTGGCAGGTACGCTTAATGTGAATTCTGTATGTGCCAAAGTGTTAATAGACTCGGGAGCAACTCGATCGTTTGTTTCACAAGATTTTGTTAGTAAATTAAACTGTCCAGTTGAGTGCTTAAATGAAATAATGACTGTGGAATTAGCAAATCAAGAACGTGTAACTGTGAACCAAGTTTGTGGAAATTGTGAGATTGAGATTTCTGGTAGTAAGTTTTGTGTAGATTTGATACCATTTAAGTTAGGAGAATTTGATGTGATATTAGGGATGGATTGGTTATCTAAGCATGATGCTCAGATAGATTGTCGAAATAAGAAAGTAATGGTGAAAATGCCAGACGAAAGAATAGTAACGTTCAAAGGTTAGAAACAAGTAAAGAAGTTCTTAACGATGATTCAAGCCAAGTAGTTACTACGACAAGGATGTGAGCATTTCGTAGCATATGTGATCGACAGAAGTCAGGAGCCAGCAAAACTTGAAGATATTCCAGTAGTGAATGAATTTCCAGACGTATTTCCCGACGAGTTACCAGGACTTCCTCCAGATAGAGAAATTGAATTTGCGATCGACTTAGCACCTGGAACAGACCCAGTGTCTAAGGCCCCGTACAGAATGACGCCTGTTGAGATGAAAGAGCTAGCAAAGCAATTGTAGGAATTGTTAGAGAAAGGAGTAATTAGACCCAGCGTATCTCCGTGGGGAGCCCCGGTATTATTTGTCAAGAAGAAAGATGGAAGCATGAGACTGTGCATCGACTATAGGGAGCTCAACAAGCTGACAATCAAGAACAAGTATCCATTACCCAGAATCGATGATCTGTTTGACCAATTGAAGGGAGCCAAGTACTTCTCCAAAATTGATTTAAGATCGGGATATCATCAATTAAAGATCAAGCCAGAAGATATACCAAAGACAGCTTTCAGAACAAGGTATGGGCATTATGAATTTCTAGTGATGTCTTTTGGATTGACCAACGCCCCAACAGCGTTTATGGACCTGATGAACAGAATTTTCAAAGAGTATTTGGATAAGTTTGTTATTGTGTTTATAGACGATATTTTAATCTATTCCAAGACGGAAGAGGATCATGCAAAACATGTGAGAACGGCTTTGGAGATTTTAAGGAAAAAGAAGTTATATGCTAAATTCTCAAAGTGTGAGTTTTGGCTACAAGAAGTTCAGTTCTTAGGACACATAGTCAGTAACGAAGGGATCAAAGTGGACCCGACAAAGATCGAGGCAATTACGAATTGGGAGAGACCGAGAACACCCACTGAGGTAAGAAGTTTCTTGGGATTGGCAGGATATTATCGATGATTCGTTCAGAATTTCTCAAGGATTGCCACACCATTAACAAAGCTTACACGAAAGAATGAAAAGTTTATATGGAACGACAAGTGCGAAGAAAGTTTTCAGGAGTTGAAGCAAAGATTAATTACGGCACCTGTTTTGTCACTTCCAGACGATCAAGGGAATTTCGTAATTTATAGCGATGCTTCTCATAAAGGATTAGGATGTGTTCTTATGCAGCACGACAAGGTGATTGCTTATGCGTCAAGGCAATTGAAACCACATGAACAAAAGTATCCTACTCATGACTTGGAGCTAGCAGCTATAGTTTTTGCTTTGAAGAATTGGAGACATTATTTGTATGGAGAAAAGTGCGAGATTTTCACGGATCACAAAAGCTTAAAGTACATATTCACACAAAAGGAACTTAATATGAGGCAAAGGAGATGGTTAGAGTTGATCAAAGACTATGATTGCTCGATTAATTATCATCCCGGTAAGGCGAACGTTGTAGCAGACGCGTTAAGTCGGAAAGAAAAGTTAAATGAGTTATCAGTACCTGAAGATATATATAAGGAATTTCAAAAATTGGAATTGGAAATTAAAGTTTGCAAACCTGAGGAAGCGCAAATGTACAGTATGACTTTCCAGCCGGAGTTGTTGGAGAAAATAAAGAAATGTCAGGAAAATGTAATGAATCAATATATAAATCATTTGGTAGGTGAAGAATTATGCACGCAGAAGGATGATCAAGGCATTTTGAGATTTTCATCTAGAATTTGGATTCCACCGGTGACGGAGTTAAAGAATGAAATTTTACAAGAAGCACATAGTTCAAGATATTCCATCCATCCAGGGAGTACCAAAATGTACAGAGATTTAAAGAAGAATTATTAGTGGCCAGATATGAAGAGGGAAATTGCGGAATGGGTTAGCAAATGCTATACCTGTCAGAAAGTTAAAGCAGAGCATCAGAGACCAAGCGGATTGCTACAGCCATTGGAAATTCCAGAGTGGAAATGGGAACATATTACCATGGATTTCATAGTCGGATTACCAAGGACAAGGGCTAGTCATAATGCCATTTGGGTTATAGTGGATAGACTTACCAAGTCAGCTCATTTTCTGCCTATAAATGAAAGATTTTCGCTCGACAAGTTAGTCCATATGTACTTGAAAGAAATTGTAGTTCGTCATGGAGTTCCAGTGTCTATCGTATCTGATCGAGATCCAAGGTTTAATTCAAGATTCTGGAAGAGTTTTCAAGAATGTTTGGGAACAAGACTGAATATGAGTACAGCTTATCACCCCCAAACGGATGGCCAAAGTGAAAGAACGATCCAGACAATCGAGGATATGTTACATGTTTGTACGATTGATTTCAAAGGAAGTTGGGACGAACATTTACCTCTGGTAGAGTTTGCTTGCAACAACAGTTATCATGCTAGCATTGGAATGCCACCCTATGAAGCCTTTATGGACCCAAATGTAGATCTCCAATATATTGGGATGAAGTAGGAGAACGCAAGATACTTGGACCTGAACTGGTACAGCAGACAAAGGAAGTTGTTGAACTTATCCAGAAAAGATTAACAGCCGCTCAAGATCGTCAGAGGAAATATGCAGACCAGTCAAGGAAAGCCATGGAATTTGAAGAAGGAAGCTTGGTATTACTGAAAGTATCACCATGGAAAGGACTAACGAGGTTTGGAAAGAAAGGGAAGCTAAGCCCAAGATATGTCGGACCTTTTGAGATCCTAAAGCGTGTTGGCAAAGTAGCTTACGAATTGGCGTTACCTCCGCACATGGAGCACATTCACAATGTTTTTCATGTATCGATGCTCAAGAAATATAATCCAGACTCCAGGCATGTAATAGAATATGAACCAATAGAGCTTCAGGCAGATTTATCATATGTAGACAGTCCGATAGAGATTCTAGAGGCAAGAGATAAAGTATTGAGAAATAAAGTGGTAAAGTTAGTAAGAGTATTGTGGAGAAACCCAAAGGTTGAAGAGTCAACCTGGGAGTTAGAAAGTGATATGAGAGAAAAGTACCCTCATTTGTTTTCTTAGGAGATTCTGAGGACAGAATCCTTTTAAGGGGGGAAGGATGTAATATCCGGGATATATCGTGTAATTATTTTTGATATTAAATAATTATTATGTGTGCTCAGTATCTATTATGTGAGTTAATTGTTAAGTGTTATCTGTACTTGAATATTCAAAAATAATATTAATTGAGTATTTTAATTTTATATGTCCAAAATAAAATATAGATAATTGTCATATCTTTCTAATTATTTTTATGTTGATTTATGGATTTATAAGAATCATATGAAATTTCTAAAATCTTTTTCCGGGTAATTAAAATCTATTTTATAAAAACGGGAACCAATCAACGTCAACCGTTGTTACGTTTTTGGAACCCGAAACTCTTCCGAGAACTCCTTCCTAACCTAATTGTAATATTCCGAGCATTTTCCATGTTTCGACTTTTTCGATCCGGCGTACGGTTTGTCCTGCGTGGGTCCCGGTGCAACATTTTCGATACAATATTCGTTTCGGTAGATTAATAAAACCCGTATTTTCGATAAACGGGAGCTTTTTATTAAATTATCCCAATTATCACTTCGTAATACGTGTAACCATGCGCTGATACCAAGACCGCAGTACAAATTATACTGATCTGGATAATTATCCCGAAAACCGATACCGTTTGGATCAGTTTTCATAAATAAACGTACCATTTTATATCTGGAATGATCCAACGGGATACAAATTTTCCGTAATTATAAATAGCCTTTTACCGTATTTTATTTCGTATCAAAATCATTTGCAGATAGTTAATTATATAATTTTCAGAGAAAAACCCTAATTTCTTAAAACTGTTCTAAGAATCAAACAGCAAAACGAAGGCGTTACCGATCTCTGTTTTCAAAGCTTGAGTAACCAAAACGAAGGATTTGAGGTGTTCTATCAGATTCTGAGCTTTGTTTCACTGCAGAAATCAAGGTTATTTTTCTAAAAATTTATTTATTTTCGAATTTATTTTATTAAAAATATGATTTTTTGTTCGGATGATTGTTTGTATGATTTGATGATTGCATGTTATAGAGCTTGTTTTCCTGATGATTTTCATATGTCATACGTCTGATTTGGAGTTCAATAACATGTTCAAATTTGAGTTTAATTTTCGAATTTCAAAATTAGGGTTTATAACTCGTATGAATGTTCTTAATTGAAATTTGGGGGTTTCTTATTCTGTGATAGATTGATGTTGGGTTATAGTGGGTTGTGTTCTCTGTGAAATTTGCAATCTAGTTGCATAAGTTTCATGAACCAACGAGGTCTGTAGAGAAGGGAGTTGTGTTTTGAAGTTTTCCGATGTTCGCCGGAAACTGGAAAATTTCACGGCCAAATTCCGGCCAACTCAGGGATTGTTAGGTTGTTTTGATTGCATGGTTGTGTTCCTGGTAACCTGTAGATGTGATCTGGAGCTTGTGGTAAGGTGAGGAGGTCGGAATCGTGTTCTCCGGCGAACCCGACTATTTTTCGGCGACGGGGTGTAAAATTGCAGTTTGGTCCCTGAACTTTTGGGGACGATACAGTTAGGTCTCTGAAGTTTCCAGACTTTGCAAATTTAGGATTCCTGTTTATAAAATGTTTAAAAATCATATTTCCTATTTATTTTTATTATAAAAATTCGTTTTTAATTTCTGAAAATTCTAAAAATTATTATTTTAATTCCAAAATTATTTTTAATTCACAAATAAACCTGAATTAATTAGTTAATTAATTTTAGTTAATTTTTAATTGATTAATTAGTCAATTAATTCAAAAATTAATTGATTAATTAATTTAATTAATTATTAATTGATTTTTTTAATTAATTATTTAATTAGATTTAATTATGTAAAAATGATTTAAAAATTTCGAAAAATAGTTTCGAGCTTTAAAATATTATTCTAAATTATTTTCAAGGCTCGATAATTATTCTAAAATTGTTCCGGAGCCAGAATTGGCCAACCGAACCCTGTTTATTATTCTGAAATTGATCCAAAGACTCGTTTTAATTCCGAAAAATGTTTTAAAAATTATTTTAAATACCCGAAAGCACATTTATGACCTGAGACTTCTTTATAAATGATATGTCATTGATTACGTGATGTATTATGTGTTATACGTGACCTGTTGTTTGACTATCGGTCTATATATTCGGTGTTTACTTCGTTATTGCATAGATTTCAATCCGTTAATCGGATTTGGGTAAAACGAAGGGTAGATAGAAGTATGTGTTGAATAGAATCTTGTGAGTTGATGATTGATAGATGCTTATGATATGTGAGCAGAAGAGGCAAGACGTAGGAAAGGAAAACAGATAGTTGAAGAGTAAGACGGTTGTGATTGGAAGCGAGTGCAGAGTAGTAAGCTAATACCAGGCAAGTGTTCTGAACTTTCTCGAGATATTGTAATTCTTGATAGTCTTGTTGACATTGCAAGTGCTTTGAAGCACGGAAACCTAAATCCTGATTTCAGTTATTGTTCTTGAGCCATGAACCATATTCTTTCTAAGCCATTGATTATTGTATACCCAAACACGAACCACAAATCTACGATACTACTCCACCAATACATACAACTAAATACCAGACACTGAACTGGATTACTATATACTCAATCCATGATATCTTATGCTTTGAAAGACCAAATCCTTGAAACCCTGAAACGTTATTTCCTTTGTTATCCAATTCTTTCATTACCCAGCATTCAAGCTTTGAAAGTACCTTGTTGATCCTTACAAGGATTGAAACCCTTTCATTGTTAAACATTTATTGTTGTTAATGATTTCGGTTATTGTTTATTATTGCATATTCTGTTATTATGTTAGAATTGGATTGTTTTTATAAAATTGTGGACCAGATTCATGGTCAGACCATATAATGGTCAAGTTAGGCCAATGTGTGCCTTGGATCCAGTAGTTAGAACAATGCTGTGTGCCTTGCTCGGGGTTAGTGCGTGACTGATCAGCAGCCTAACCTTGGTTTTTAAATTAAAAGTATAATATCCAATTCTAAATCATAATCCATTGTTCACTTGATATCATAAACATATTCACCTGATGATCATTATTCTCAGTTTTGTCATTATGACTTGCTGAGCTAGTTAGCTCATTCGTGCGATGTTGTTTATATTCTTTCCAGTTAAAAAGGAACCAGTTGGTAAAGAGGATCCCCAGTCCAGCGCGAGAGCTAGGGTTTCAGGTTGAGAAAGCTGAGCTAGTAGGCTTCTTTTGGAATAATTTAAGTTTGTAAAAGTTTGTAATAATGTTTAATACTCAGTTTGAGTTTGAAATAGTTGGGATTTGAACGGTTTGTAATATATTAGTGTGTTTGGCTTGTGTGCATACTTTAACCTGTTGCGGTCCGTGGTGGTTGGTAAGTAGGGTCACTGCATATATTATTATTATCTTTATTATTGTTATAAGCAGGTTATAAATAAGGTGTATGTGTGGACCCCAAACTTCTGACCCGGGTTTGGAGGGCGCCACAATATCAATCTTGGGAATGTCATAATTGAATCAGTAGCTCTTGTCTCGGGACTTAAACATAGTCTGCTAAGTGTGAGTCAAATCTGTGACAGAGGTTATCATGTGGATTTCTTTGAAGGACACTGTGAAGTTGTAAGTAATTCTACAGGCAAAGTGGTTCTGAAAGGTTACAGATATGGTAACATATATGAAGCCAGACTTTCAACAAATTCTGATGGTTCTGCAATCTGTCTGTTAAGCAGGGCATCAATTGAAGAAAGCTGAAATTGGCACAAGAGACTCTCTTATTTAAATTTCAACAATATAAATGAGCTAGTAAAGAAAGATCTTGTGAGAGGACTGCCAAAATCAATATTTGCTCCTGATGGTCTTTGTGACTCATGTCAAAAGGCAAAACAAAGAAAATCTTCATTCAAGAGCAAAACTGAATCCTCAATTCTTGAGTCTTATCACTTACTGCATATTGATCTATTTGGTCCAGTCAATGTCATGTCTATTATAAAAAAGAAATATGCTATGGTTATAGTGGATGAGTTCACAAGATATATTTGGTTGTATTTCTTGTACAAGAAGAATGAAACTGCATCTACTCTAACTGATAATATAAGATAGCTGGATAAGTTAGTTAAAGATCTGTTAAAATAATAAGAAGTGATAATGGCACTGAGTTCAAGAATTCAATCATGGAAGAGTTCTAAAAAGAGCATGGAATAAAGCAGGAATTTTCTGCACCTGGAACTCCACAGCAGAATGGAGTTGTAGAAAGAAAGAACAGGCCTCTTATTGAAGCTGCACAAACTATCCTTGATGAAGAAAAGCTACCAACCTATTTTTGGGTTGAAGCTGTGCAGACTGCTTATTTTACACAGAATGCTACACTCATAAACAAGCATGGAAAAACACTATATGAGATGGTGAAGGAAAAGAAGCCAAATCTGAAATACTTTTATGTATTTGGATGCAAGTGTTTTGTTCTTAAGACACATCCCGAACAGCTATCAAAATTTGATCTAAAAGCTGATGAAGGAATTTTTGTTAGATATCCACTTTCCACAAAAGCCTTCAGAGTCTACAATTTAAGAACAAAGGTTGTCATGGAATCTATTAATGTATCTTTTGATGATAAAAAGATTGCTGGACTTGAAGATATCAATGATCATGATCAGCTGAGATTTGAAAATGAAGATATAAATTCCGATTCTGTAAATTCTGATGACCTAAATCCTGATCCTGTAGTTCTGATTGGTTAAATTCTGATGTCATTGAAACTGTGGTAACTACTCCAAAGGAAAATGCACCTGTTCAGGGGGAGCAAGCTGATGAACATACCACATCTCAAGACTCTCAAGAAGCATCAGAACCAGTCACTGGCTCTTCAAGTTCTGATTCATCAAGTGTTGATGAGCCAAATTCTGACAATTCTGGAAACTCTGATTCTTCAATTCCTGAAGAATCCAACTCAAATTCTGGAATCTTAGAGAGCATAACTTCAGAGGGAGCATCAGAAAATGCTGATAGAGATAACATTGATCATGGGGGAGGATCCAGTTCTAGATATCAACTTCCATCTGCAAGGAAGTGGACTAAATCACATACACCTGACTTAATAATTGGAGATCCTGAAGCAGGTGTCAGAACTAGAACAGTAACATCAAATGAATGTCTCTATCGTTCCTTTCTATCTCAGACTGAACCAAAAAAAGTGGAAAAAGCTCTTCAAGATGATGATTGGGTGCAAGCAATGCAAGAAGAATTAAATGAATTTGAAAGAAATAAAGTCTGGACCCTAGTGCCAACACTACGCCATAAGTGCACATAGGCAACGGTTTTTATCCAGCGTTGCACGAAAAGTGTTGCATTATCTACAAATTTTTCAGTTTATTGCAACACAGTGGTGAAAGCGTTGCATTACATTGAAGCTACCGTTGCTAATAACTGTTAGTGTTGCGCAGCATGCAACAGTAGAGGTCATAGCATTGCATTAGATATTTTTTTATTTAACAAATGCTGACGTGGAAAATAAATCTGAGGTGGCATGCTGGGGACCCACGGGTGCTGACATGGCATGTTGACGTGTCATGCCACGTCAGCATTTTGGGCCCCACATATGGGACCCACTGGTGACGTGGCATGCTGACATGGCATGTAACGTCAACATGCTGATGTGGCATCAGTGGGACCCACATGGGGCCCAAAATGCTGATGTGGCATGCTGATGTGGCCCACAGTGGGGCCCACTTGCTGACGTGGGAGCTGACGTGGCACTTCAGGCGTTGCATTTGCTTTCTGGTGTTGCAGTAGGTTATTTAGTGTTGCGTTAGTTATTGTACTATTCTTAAAATTTATTTGTTATATTCATGTTCAAATTTTTTTTAATAATTTCTAATTGATCCAACCGTACGGATTTTGTTTCCTACTAGTTTTAGAGATGTGTAATTTTTTTTAAAAAAAATAAATTTTATATCACGTGCTTTTTTAATAGTCAAACCCCGGGGCACACGGGTTCACATTACGTAGTCTTGTTCCGGGTGGTGATTCTATTTTTTTTAAATTTTTGTTCAACTATCTAACCGTACGGTTGATGATACCTACTAATTTTAGAGATGTCTAAATATTTTTTAAAAAAATTATATTTTATATCGTATGTTTTTATAATAGTCAAATTACGGTCAACACGGGTTCCTATAACCAAGACTTGTCCCGAGTGGTGATCCTATTTTCTTAAAATTCTTGTTCAACGATCCAACCGTACGGATGATGTTACCATCTAATTTTAGAGATGTTTAAATTTTTTTAGAAAAATTAGATTTTATATCACGTGCTTTTTTAATAGTCAAATTACGGTCAACACGGGTTCCTGTAACCTAGTATTGTCCCGAATGAATATTCTATTTTCTAAAAATTCTTGTTCAACGATCTAACTATACGGATGATGTTACCTTCTAATTTTAGAGATGTTTAAATTTTTTTTAAAAAAATTTAGATTTTATATCACGTGCTTTTTAATAGTCAAATTACGGTTAACACGGGTTCCTGTTACCTAGTATTGTCCCGAGTGATTATTCTATTTTTTTAAAATTCTTGTTCAACGGTCCAACCATACGGATGATGATACCTACTAATTTTAAAAATGTGTAATTTTTTTAAAAAATTTTAGATTTTATAGCGTGTGTTTTTATAATAGTCAAATTACGGTCAACACGGGTTCCTATAACCAAGTCTTGTCCCGAGTGGTGATTCTATTTTTTTGAAATTCTAGTTCAATGATCCAACCATACGGATGATGTTACATTCTAATTTTAGAGATGTTTAAATTTTTATAAAAAAAATAGATTTTATATCACGTGCTTTTTTAATAGTCAAATTACGGTCAAAACGGGTTCCTGTTACCTAGTATTGTCCTAAGTGATTATTCTATTTTTTTAAAATTTTTGTTCAACGATCCAACCATACGGATGATGAAACCTACTAATTTTAAAAATGTGTAATTTTTTTAAAAAAAATTTAGATTTTTTAGCGTGTGTTTTTCTAATAGTCAAATTACGGTCAACACGGGTTCCTATAACAAAGTCTTGTCCCGAGTGGAGATTCTATTTTTTTAAAATTCTTGTTTAACGATCCAACTGTACGGATGATATTACCTACTAATTTTTGAGATGTGTAATTTTTTTTTAAAAAAATTATATTTTATATCATGTATTTTTATAGTAGTCAAATTACGGTCAACACGGGTTCCTTGTAGATACTTGTCTAGAATGATTTCTATTTTTTTAAAAATTCTTGTTCGATAATTCAATTATATAAATAATTGTTCCGATTAATTTTTATCATTGTCCTGTTATTTTGACATATATTTTACATTCGTTATATAATTTTCTTATAATAATTAAAATAGTAAATATTTAATAAAAAACTGAAAAAATAATTAAATGATGTTGAGACACAGATCTGCACACTTTCCCTGGCCAAAAAATTGGGCGGCTATTTCGGGTTTAAAACCCTTTTCTATTCGGGTCAAACCCGACGCAGTGCATCAGTTTTAATCTCGTCCATAGATCTAACTGAGCGGGTGAATCTCGGTCGTTCTTTACTTAAATATATAAACCAAAATATCGACTGCTTACATCATTTTCACACAAATCTCTCTGCAGTCTCTCTTCGTCTCTCTCGAAGCCTCTCGCCACCGACCCTAAACCCTACCCTTTTCCAACTTCGTTCTTCTTCATTTCTCACCGTAAAATCTTTCAAAACACTCAGATACTACTATTTCATGGATTTTCTCTTTGATTTTGAGTTACATTCGGGCTGCATGCCGGGTTTGATAAGTTAAATCTCGATTTCGTCTCAAATTGTCAACATCGATCAATTGATGTTGAGACAATGAGCGAAATCTACATTATTTTTAAAGCCTAAATCATTTTTAAAACTCTCGATTTTGTTCAAAAATCTCGAAATTGATTCGATTTCTTTTTTGATTTAAAAACCCTAGTTTCAAATTTGTTTATTTTGATGATAAATCGGTTCAATTAAGCTTGAAATGCTTTAGTTGATTGATTCGAAGTCAATTTTGTCAAAACCCCCAAATTAGTTTTGAAGCCCTAGTTTTATTGTAATATCCCATATTTTCAAATATTATTATAATTATTTGGAATTATTTATGTGATTTCATGTGAATTTTAGTGAATTATCTGATAATTGGAAGTGATGTTTGGATGTTTATATGTGATATTCCTTGAGTGTTCTAATTTTTATATGTTCAGAATAAAATATAGATAATTGTGATATTTTTCTGATAATTTTTGGACTGTTAGATGATTTTATAATGATTTATGTAATTATTAATTATTTTCTGAGTAATTACCAAAATTATTTTATAAAGCTGGGAATCGTTCAACCTCAACAGTTTTTACGTTTTTACAACCCGAAACTCTTCCGAAAACTCATTCCTAACCTAATTTGGTAATTCCGGACATTTTCCGTGTTTTGACTTTTTCGATCCGGATTACGGTTTGACCCGTGCGCGGCCCGGCGCAAGATTTTCGGTAAGATAACCATTTCGATAAATCAACAAAACCTGTATTCTTGAGAGACGGGATATTTCTACATTATTTTCGTATATGATGTTTTATGAAAAGCTCGGTTTTGATGATAATCCAAATCTGATATTAAATTGTATCATTTTATAGTTACTTAGCGGCTAAGTAATCTATTTTCGGATCGTTTTGTAATTACTTAGCGGCTAAGCAACAAATTATCGATCCAATATGATCCAATGTGATACGTGTTACATGTTTAAAATGTATTTATTTGAATCAATCCGTAATTTGTACGCGTGTTTACTTGCGTTACTCGAGTCTGATTGTATTTTATGGGTATTCGGGATTTTCTGTTAATTTAGGTATCGTTCTGTTTTTCAATAATAAAACGGACCAGGACCCCACTGGGACGTCAAAGCCCACAAAATTCGCGTTTTTATTTTTATAGAATCATTCGTATTTCAAATACCCAGTATTTTTGCAGTTTTGAATTATTCACAATTTTTGGGGAATTTTGATATAAATTTTATATTTTATTTCTATTAAATTATTTCCCGTAATTATTATTTTTGGGCCTAATTATTTTAATTAGGGGATAAAAACACCCTTAATTTATTTTAGAGTATTGATTTTCTGTAAAAATATAAATAGTTGTCCATATTTATTTTTATTCATTTTTTTAGCAAAAATTCAGAAAAATAGAAAAATCAAGAACAAATTTTGGGGGTATGATTTTGTTCTTCGCATAGATTTGATGATTCTGGGAGTTCTAGGAATCCAAATTGGGTGTTCTACATATCAAATTGATCGTCTTGAAAAGCCCGTTCTATTGGTACCAATTTCATACATCGAGGTGCAGTATTCTATAAAATCGATTTTGTGTTCTTGAGGCTTGAAATCGAACTATGATTTTGAGTAATTATTGGTTTGTTTTGATGTTAGATATAGCTTTAGAATGATCAGGGGAGTTGATTTGATTATTTATTTGTATCGTTTGATTGCTAGTTGGGTATAACCGAGTTCTTATATGTTTGGTTTTTAATTTTGAATTTTCTAGATTTTTGATAGGTTTGTGGTTAATTTTGGTTATGTTGTTCGATTCTATGAATTTAGGGCTTTAATTTGAGTTATTAATGGTCGAGTTTGGTCTAGGATTGAATGATTTCTGGTTTTCGCCGGAATTTGCGAGTTCTTGAGTGGGTTGTGATCGGAATCGGTGCTAAATCGATTGTTGGTGTTCGTTGATGAGAGAAACAAGTTTCTGGTAGCATTTAGAATTATTTTGAGCTAAAAACGAGGAAAAACCGTGTTGTTTCGGCTGTTAACGGAGGCTGCCGGAAAATGGCGAAGCTCGCCGGTTTCTGGGATGAACCCAGATTCCGGTTGAGGTCCGGCGAAAATCCGGCCACCTCCTGCAGCTAACCCCGCCCTTTGATCCAGGGGAGAAGGAGACATAAATGCAGAACTTGTTTCTGTGTTTTTGTTTTATTTAAAAAAAAACAAAAATCAAAATTCTATTTTAAAATTCCTAAAATTCTTTTTAAGTTCTAAAATTAAATCTGGTTAATTATTTTAAATGATTAACTGAATTATTTTGAATTCTAAAAAAATTATTTTCTTTTATTATTTTCAAAAATTCAAATTTGATTTAATTATTTATAGTTTATTTTAGTAAATTATTTATGGATTTAATTAATTGATTAAATTATTTAATCGATTAATTTAATTTATAAATAGTTAAATAAAATATAATTATTTATAATTAAGCCAAATAGTTCATAAAAATTAATTTGAGCTTTTGGAATTTATATTTTGGTATTTAAAAATCGATTAATATTATTATTAATTGATTTAATTCTATTTATTTCTTATTTTATTCATAATAATTAAATCGTTCTTCCGTTTAATACGAAACGAACGCCTCTAGACTCAGAAAAATATTCTGCTTTCAATAAAAATACTTTCGAGACCCAAATCCTTTTCTTTCGAAAGGTCGCTTGTTTTACGAATCATTCTGAGTTAATTTTGGATCGATAAATTATATTTTTGATCCGATTTCAGTTTTAAACATACCGAGTCAAATGTTTTGACAAACCGAGTCATGTGTTATATGAATTACGTGTTATGTGAATTATGCGTTTACGTGTTATGTGTATTACGTGCATACGTGGGTCAAGAGTCTTGTGCTTGATTGTCTTCTTTATGTGCGGGTTATTGTATGGGTAGACAATAGGGTTTTGACGCGCAAATCGTCGAGTAATTATCAATTAGGCGATTAAAGTTCTATATTTTCTAATTATAGATGTGGATCTCTCGAGTTGATCGGGACAAGACGTTGGATAAAGAATAAGATGGAATGGCATTGGATATCTGGCTTCTAGCAATCGCAGGAGCAACATATCGGTGAAGTGTTGAAAAGAAGGACGGTGATGTTTTGAGACAGAATGTCAGAATAGATGCGTCATTGCGAGTATGACTAATTGCTAAAAATCAAAAGGCAAGTATCCCTATCATCACTTATCGTTCAAGTGATATTTATTTTAAATCTTCTTATGCAAGTATTGCTTTCCCTATTCAGTTCGTAATAGATAACTGTTTTACATATCGCTGAATTAAATGATTCTGTTTATGTAAGTATTCTTCTGCTATTCTATGATCAGAATAGCTAAGTGATTTTACTTATCAAATTAATGGATTTATAAATATTTTCGATTTTGAGAAAGATGATTTTGTTGCAAGAATTCCTGCCCAAGTGAAATGGGGAATAAAATTATTTAGGATATCGATTGATTCGAATCCTTTTTCAGTAAAAAGGTTTTAAGATTGGAATGGTTATTGGTTACAGCGTAAGTGATTGAGATATCGGTCCAGTTGTAATATCTTTCAAGGCTAGTTATGCCTTTTCTGGCGCCCTATAGGTACCGTATGTCTTCGGGATACGGGTAGTACCTATACTGACAGTATGGCTGCGGGATACCGGTGTTGTTTCGCGACTGATCATCGGAGACAACATGAAATATAATTGGTTCCAATCTAAAATGATATCTAAATTTCTTTATTGTTTTGATGATCATAGAATAAATGATTTATCAACTGTTTCTGTTTTGGAATAATGGTAAAATGCAATTTTAATTCAGATTCTGATTTATGCTGATACCTACTTTGTTGTTAAATATCAAAGGTGGTATTAGTATAGATGATTGATGTTGACTTCAGTATGGGATGTTGTGAGCATCAAAGTTCGTATTGATATCTAATTTGATATGAAAGCAAAATAAGTATTAATTTTAAGATTTCGGTTTTGAATAAAGTTTATGATTTAATCCATTATCATTACTTCATGTTATTATTGGTTACGATATTTCCGTAAACACTGTTTTACGAGCTTTGCTCTCATCAAGATTCAAAGTGTTGCTGAAGCATTTCGCTCGAACGTATCAAAAAGAGTTTTGAATACAATTAAAGAATCAATTCTAGGATTCCTCAACTAAAATTTTATGATTCAGCAATTATGATTTTAAATATTCTGCTCTAATGCAGATGTCGGTTTTATATCAAAACGACCCTATATTCGCTATAATGATCTTGCTGAGCATTTTTTTCGCTCATACTTGCTTGTTTTTAAATTTAACCTCCAGTGAGGATTAGCTTACGCTGTTTAACTGCGTAATTCGAGGAAGCAAAGAAGAAGTGGAAGCAAAGAAGAAGTTTTGGAAGGTAGTTGGTCAAGGGTTTGCGAATTAATGTAAGTTCTTTTGTGTAAAGTTGTTTATATTATATTATATTATAGTTGTGTATTTTATTTGGGCCTAGTATACTTCATTTCAAAGTTATACTAGTGAGTTTAGTTTTGAATTGGATTTTGTTGAAAAGAGTTTTAAAAGAAAATGAAAATTTATTGGTGGAATTTGGATATCTTGTTTCTAGAGCTGTAACCTTAAAAGATCTTGGATTAGTTTGGGGTCATAAATGACAAATATCTTCCGCTGGCATTTGCATTTTGATTAAATAGGTTAATTTAGATTGAGATTTCATAGTGACGACCAAATCCCTTGACCCCGGATTTGGGGGCGTTACAGGTTGGTATCAGAGTTGAGGTTATAGTAAACTAGAATTAGAGTGTGTAGGAGTGTGTATAGTTATGTGAGGACGTTTGAGCTCATATCGAGTTCATGTTGGACTATTGGATATAGTGCCAACGAGTAAGTTAAGATAGGCGCATTCGTTCGAGATGGTTGTGTTCAGCTGGATGGAACTCCGGGAAGCTGCAAACTTCTATTGTGGAATCTTCTGAGGCTACTATGATTTGACGATGATGAAGATTATCGATACCCTTAAAACGTGAAGAAGTGTCTATAATTGGGTGAAGAGTCAATAGAAGAGTTCAAATGGAAGACAAGTATTAAGACTTTGGCAATACCTTATATTTCTATAATTCCTTTTGACATCTCTTAAAAAGAAGTAATTGTTAGAGGATATATTCCCTAACACTTATTTTCAATCATATCTGTGTTTTAAATGTGCCAGAGACTGTCATAAAACCTATTTTCAGGTTTTGATAGCTCTGTCAAGTTGTGAAATTGGACTTCCACTTTTTTATATGGTGGATAGTTTCTTGATGATGTGACACCACTTGCTCATTTTGTGCCAGAATTTTATTCTCTGGACTTCATTTCCTTCAGAAATATTATCTTTGAAATCTTTCCAGTTTTATTCATTTGATTTTGGATTATTTTGATATTCTTTTATTCTGACTGAGATGAACAACCCTAACTATAGGGGACACAAGGTATACATGTCTGTGTGATAGGAGTTGGATGGGACTCCATCACTTGTGTGTGTTGTGATATAAGAAGGTTAACAACCTTTAGTAGTGTCTTAATTTGGACACGCAATACCAAGTTCGTTTGATCATATTGATCTCTCAGTTATTCTTTTTTTTCAACAATATCTTTCTCAAATTCAGATTTTGGTTCCGTTAAGGTATCAAATTCTTTTCTTTTTGAAATTCCATGATTTTATCATTCCAAATATTCGAAGGTATGCCAATCAAGTTAAGCTGAGTTATCCTGGTCAAGTCAAAGTAAGGCGATGTGATGGAATTACGAAAGACGACAGTGAATTGCAATGTTATTAAAATATCAGTTGCGTATACCGAAGTCAATCTGTTTCTTTATTTCTCTCTTTATCTCTCTTTCTTATCTTCTCTCAACCTTTCTCTCTATTCTTCTTTCTCGCGATCAGTAAAAGCGATTTTATTGAACATTTGGTCAAAGGAGGTGGATGGAACAGTGGTGCACAGCGAAGCTCCTGTAAAATTTTATTATACAAGGAATACAAGATTTATTTGAGATTATGGGAAAATTGAGGTTATTTGGAAATGGAAGGTTGGCCAGAAAACCCTTACTGCTTTCTTCTGCTGATTCCAAGGACGGAATCCTTATAAGGGGGGTAGATTGTAATATTCCATATTTTCAAATATTATTATAATTATTTGGAATTATTTATATGATTTTATGTGAATTTTAGTGAATTATCTGATAATTGGAAGTGATGTTTGGATGTTTATATGTGATATTCCTTGAGTGCTCTAATTTTTATATGTTCAGAATAAAATATAGATAATTGTGATATTTTTCTGATAATTTTTGGACTGTTAGATGATTTTATAATGATTTATGTAATTATTAATTATTTTCTGAGTAATTACCAAAATTATTTTATAAAGCCGGGAATCGTTCAACCTCAACCGTTTTTACGTTTTTACAACCCGAAACTCTTCCGAAAACTCCTTCCTAACCTAATCTGGTAATTCCGGACATTTTCCGTGTTTTGACTTTTTCGATCCGGATTACGGTTTGACCCGTGCGCGGCCCGGCGCAAGATTTTCGGTAAGATAACCATTTCGATAAATCAACAAAACCCGTATTCTCGAGAGACGGGATATTTTTACATTATTTTCGTATATGGTGTTTTATGAAAAGCTCGGTTTTGATGATTATCCAAATCTGATATTAAATTGTATCATTTTATAGTTACTTAGCGGCTAAGTAATCTATTTTCGGATCGTCTCCTCGGAAGCCAGTCCATAAAATCCACAAGTATTGAATCATCAAGATCATGAGATTAAAGTTCACAAGCTCCTTATTTAAGGTCTTCAGTTAGGAAAGCACTTTCTGCTTTGTTGTGTATATGTTGTGAACTTGATGATTTCATTAACAAAATACCTTGGTAGATTTTACTTAGTAAATTTGTAGCACTCGATGGACAAGGATTATAGTCCCGACGGATGACCCAATATAGTCCCGACGGATGATGATTTATTATCCATCGAGTGATTAGCTTATGTAACAATAAGTCTGTAGAACATTTCTGCATACACATTGTTTAGAATCTGTAGTAGTACTTAAGTCATGTTGACTTTAACTAGATATGCAGAATAGGTTGATTAATTGTACATAGATGATGTCTTGTAATTCTGCATAAATGAAATGAAGTCTAGTGCCTGATTGCTACCCGAAGGATAAACAACAATGAATTCGACGGATGATCAACAACCCGACGGATGATCATTAAATCGACAGATGATCATGAACCCGATGGATAAAGAATTCAAATATCTGTTGACAGTGACAACACAGTCACATGCGTCGAGTGTATGTAAATGGAATGTGGTAGCCTATTTAACTGGGTTATCGAGAACAAAGAAGCATTGCCAATTCCATGCTATTATGCAGATATTCAAAGATGCTGGAATAGAGTAATGAAGTAGCATTGTAATAGACTCGATAGTTTTTGTTTTATTATCTTGTCTTATTTCTTTGTAATCTTGGTGATATATAAACCAAGAAGCAGTAAATAGATCAACAAACCAACTAAGAAACTAAGCAACCAAGAGATAAACATTTGTAAGCTGAATTCTCAGTATTTCTCTGTATTCTTAGTTGTTCATTGGAAGGTAAAGATGCATCTTCATTTGCTTTTTCAAGATGAGGCTTATGTGGATTGCATAGAAAGAGGCCTCATGTACCAATGAGAGCTGCAACTGGAAATGAGCCATCTGTCCCCAAGCCAAGGCATGAATGGTCTGATCCTGATATTGAACAAGTCAGGAAGGATAAAAAGGCCATGAATATCCTGTTTAATGGAGTTGATGGTGATATGTTTGACAACATTATCAACTGCAAAACTGCCAAGGATGTTTGAGATACAATACAGATCATCTGTGAAAGCCAAACTTGTTAAGTTGAATGAAAAGTATGGATCTGTTTCCAAGAACTTTGTTCCAGGAGAATCGAGTCAAGTTAAGAAAGGGAAAAAGGCTAATGTTGGTCACATGACTGTCAAACAATTAAGTGATAGACTTGAAAAGCTTGAGGTTAAAACAGAGGCTAAAAAGAAAAATAATAGAAATGGTAAAGTAGGAATTAACAAACACAATAACTACACACCTGATAAATATGCTCCAAGAAAAATCTGTGTCAAGTGTGGTAGTGTAAATCATTTTTCTGTTAATTGCAAATCTGTCATGCCTACTTCCATGTCTGTGCCACCTCACTCTCCCAACATGAATGTCATGTCTCCCATGCCTATGAATGCTATGCCTACACAGAATATGAATGCACAGTTTGCTAATATGGCATTTGCACTTAATCCTTATTATGCTGCATTTAGTATGCCACAAATGCCATTTAGCATGCCTTATTGGAATAACATGTTCACTAATTGCATGCCATTCCTTGTTAATTATAATATGCATGATAATTTTGTTGTAATGAATGGTTTTAAAGGCCCAACTCAAATGACTAAGGATGAATCTGATATCCCTAAGTCAAATGAGATAAAGCCTAAGAAACAGAAAAAGAAAGCTAACAAGGCAGGACCCAAGGAAACTTGGGTACCAAAATCACCTTGATTTAATTTTGGTGTGTGCAGGGAAATATAAAAATCTTTGGTACTTGGATAGTGGTTGTTCAAGACACATGACTGGTGATTCTACCCTGCTCACAGAGTTCAAGGAGAGAGCTGGCCCGAGTATTACTTTTGGAGATGACCGCGAGGGTTATACTGTGGGATATGGCTTGATTTCAAAGGACAATGTCATCATTGAGGAGGTTGCCTTGGTGGATGGTCTCAAACACAACTTGTTGAGTATCAGCCAGCTTTGTGATAAAGGCAATTCAGTAACCTTCAACTCAGAAGCCTCTGTTGTGACTAACAAAAGGAGCAACAAAGTGGTTCTCACTGGTGTGAGGAAAGGAAATGTGTACCTAGCTGATTTCAACTCATTTAATGCAGAATCTGTTACTTGTCTTCTCAGTAAAAGCAAGTCAGGATGAAAGTTGGCTATGGCACAAAAAGCTATCCCGTCTAAACTTCAAGACCATGAATGAGCTAGTAAAGAAAGAACTGGTTAGGGGCATTCCTCTAGTGGAGTTTTCTAAGGATGGATTGTGTGATGCCTGCCAAAAGGGAAAGCAGATCAAAGCATCATTCAGAAAGAAACTTGATTCAACAATTGAAGAACCTTTGCAACTGCTACACATGGATTTTTTTGTACCAGTCAATGTGTTGTACATCTCAAGGAAAAGATTTTTCCTAGTAATTGTAGATGATTTCTCAAAGTTCTCTTGGACATATTTCCTAAAGTCTAAAGATGAGGCTAGTGAAATCATCATCAATCACATAAGGAAAGTCAATAATCATCCTGATTTCAAAGTCAAAAGAATCAGGAGTGACAATGGAACTGAGTTCAAGAATTCTGTCATGAGAGCATTTTGTGAGGAAAATGGGATTCTGCATGAGTTTTCAGCAGCAAGAACTCCACAACAGAATGGAGTGGTGGAAAGGAAGAACAGATCACTTATTGAAGCTGCCAGGACAATGCTTGAAGAATCTAAACTGCCAACATATTTCTGGGCTGAAGCTGTAAATACTACATGCTACACTCAGAATATTTCCCTGGTTAATCAAGCAAGATGCATGACTCCTTATCAATTGTTCAAGAACAAGAAGCCAACTTTAAATTTTCTTCATTGTCTTTGGCTGCAAATGCTATATTCTGAGAAATTAAACTAATCAAAATGGGAAGTTTGATGTTAAAGCAGATGAAGGAATTTTTGTTGGATATGCTGTTGGTAAAGCATAGAGAGTCTACAATATAAGAACCAACATTGTTGTGGAATCAATACATGTTGTATTTGATGATAAGGACTGCAAGATGGAGACTACCATGAGAGCCTCAAATTTGACAATATGGAGATGGTTAGTGATGACAGTGATGATGAAAGTGATCAAGAAACGGTATCAAAGGATAATATAGAAAAATCCACTACCAATGAAGCACAAAACTCAACATCACTCGAGTTGCATAATGCTTCATCCGTCGGGAGGCAATCCGCTTTATCCGTCGGGAGACAACCAACTTCATCCATCGGTACTCTAAATTCATCATCCGTCGGGTTATCAAGAGAAGCTGGAAATCAGAATAGATCACCTGTAGAAAGTTCCCCTTTCTCAAATCAAAGATCCACAAACTCAGGGGGAGTTTCTAACAATCAAAACTCAATCACACATCAAGACAACAATGAGGCCTCTTCATCTAGAGCTAATCTACCTCAACAAAGGAAATGGACAAAAGATCAGCCATTTGAGCTCATAATTGGTGATGTTTCTTCTAGAGTTCAAACCAGGAGAGCAACTCAAGAAGAATGTCTATACAACAGCTTTCTTTCCAAGGAAGAACCAAAGAAGGTAGAAGAAGCTTTGTTGGATCCTGATTGGATTTTAGCTATGCAGGAGGAGCTAAACCAATTTGAAAGGAATAATGTGTGGAAGATGGTGCCCAAGCCTAAAGGAAAGATTCTAATAGACACTAAATGGGTATTCGGAAACAAGATGGATGAAAATGGCATAGTAGTCAGGAACAAAGCTAGATTGGTTGCTAAGGGCTATTGTCAACAAGAAGGAATAGATTTTGATGAAACATTTGCTCCTATTGGAAGGCTTGAAGCCATCAGAATTTTCTTAGCCTATGCAGCCCATGCCAATTTCAAGGTCTATCAAATGGATGTCAAAAGTGCCTTTCTGAATGGAGATTTGGATGAGGAAGTCTATGTCAGTCAACCTCCTGGTTTTGAAGATCCAAATTTTCCAGAACATGTCTGTTATCTTTTGAAAGCACTTTATGGATTAAAGTAAGCACCTAGAGCCTGGTATGGCACCTTATCAAAGTTCCTTTTGGAAAATCATTTCACAAGAGGTACTGTAGATAAAACTTTATTCTTTAGAAATGTAAATGGCTCTAGTATACTTGTTCAAATTTATGTAGATGACATTATTTTTGGCTCTACAGATGAGAAACTTTGCAAAAAGTTTGCCAAATTGATGCAAAGTAAGTATGAAATGAGTATGATGGGAAAACTAACTTACTTTCTTGGTTTGAAAGTTAAGCAAGTTAGTGATGGAATATTCATTAGTCACACTAAATATATTTTTGATCTTTTAAAGAAGTTTGATCTAATGGATTGCACGTCTGCAAAAACTCCCATGGCCACTGCAACTAAGCTTGAATTAAACACTACTGAAAAGTCTGTAGATATTTCAAGTTATAGGGGCATTGTTGGCTCACTTCTGTACTTAACAGCTAGTAGGCCAGATATAATGTTTGCTACATGTTTATGTGCTAGATTTCAGGCTGATCTTAGAGAATCTCACTTAGTAGCTATTAAGAGAATTTTTAGATATCTCAAGGGAACACCAAAACTTGGCATTTGGTACCCTAGAGATTCTGGTTTTGATCTAACTGGTTATTCAGATGCAGATTATGCATGTTGTAAAATTGATAGAAAAAGTACAACAGGAACCTGTCAATTTCTAGGAAACAAGCTTGTATCCTGGTTCAGTAAAAAGCAAAATTCAGTTTCTATTTCTACAGCTGAAGCTGAATACATTGTTGCTGGCAGTTGCTGTGCATAGATTTTATGGATAAAAAATCAACTGCTAGATTATGGTCTACAAGTTGAAAGGATTTCTATTTTCTATGATAACACAAGTGCAATTGCCATCACTGAAAATCCAGTACAACATTCAAGGACAAAGCACATAGACATCAAGTACCACTTCATAAGCGAACATGTAATGAATGGTACTGTGGAACTATATTTTGTTCCAAGTGAGAAGCACCTTGCAGATATTTTTACCAAACCACTGGATGAATCCACCTTTTCAAGGTTGGTAAGTGAATTAGGTATGCTCAATTATTCTTAAATCTTTATGAGATAATTTGCAAGTTATAATGCAGCCAGAAATTTAATTGATTTTTCAATCTTGGATGAAATTTTGGCTAAGTCAAAATTTACATCTCGACAGATGATCTTTATCCATCGAGTTTGATCATCCGTCGGTATACAATTTGCTAATAAAAATCAATTATTTTTCTAGAATATATTATGACTCGACGGATAACAGTTTATCCTAATCCGTCGAATTGTCTTAATCTTAGCCGTTAATTCCCTGAACAGTATCCATCGAGTATACTTATAGTTTGTAAGCATAACACGACGGATAATGGGTGGAATTTTTACAGTTTATGTTTAAACGGCTATTTTAAGCAATTTTCATTGGTTACTTTATTTTACTTTATTATTTTTAACAGTTATTTTTGAGATAGTATAAAAGCTTATGTCATTTACATTGCTTTTCTTTTATCATTCTCAAATCAACTGCTCCAATTTGTTTCTCTTTCAAAGCACTTACTCTCTCTCTCTTCAAGCTCTTATTCTCTAACAATGGTGCCCGTTGTCAAGATTATGTCTCAAACTAGGTTTATTTATGAGAAGAACAATTTTACTGCACTAGCAAACAAGGGGATTCAGCAATATGGTGACTATCACAAGATGATGGACTTTGTGAAGAATTGCAAGCTTAGCTGTGCCATGCTGGAATCACCCACAATCTTCTGTGAAGTTGTTGAAGAGATGTGGACCACTGCTACATACAACTCAACAGATAAGACAATCACACTCACCATTAAAGGTAAAGACTTCTGTATCAATAGTGATGTTATAAAAGCATGTTTCAAGATTCCTGATAACAATGTGACCTTACCACACACTGACACTAACATAATCAATATGCTTAATTCCATGAACTATGCTCTTTCTACTTCTAAGTTAAGTGACATAAGGAGATTGGGCCTTAGGAAAGAATGGAGTTTTATGTGTGATGTAGTGAAAAGGTCTTTTCAGGTAAAATCAGTAATTTTGATTCAGTCAATATCTCCATGCTTAACATGCTCTACATGCTAGTTACAGATAGGTTCTATAATTTTAGTGACCTTGTTTTATTTGAGTTGGGATTCAAACTAGAAGAGTTAAATAAGAGAGGTAAGAATGTATATTATGTTAGATTCTTTATGAGGTCAGCTAACCACCTCTCTGAGGGAACTGTGCTTGAGAATCCTAACAACAAATTAGATTGTTGGGTTCAAGAGAGAAGGATCATTACATTTTGAACAGGGCCAATCATCACAAGGAGGTGCCACTGTTCTATTTCCCTGCAATGGAAGCACCTCAGGTAAGTGCGGTAAGTTCATCTATCCCTGCTATTCCAACCTCACAAGTTTCTTTGAGTTTCAGTGTAGCTATGGCAACTGTGTCAATGACCCAACAGTTGCCTACACAAGCTACCAAACCAGCAAAAATTTCTAAATCCAAATCAAAGAAAACCCCCTCTGGTATCTCTCAAAAGATGCCAGTTGCAAAATCCACCAAAACCAAAGAGGGGAGTGTGCAGGTGGGTAAGGCAGGTGAGGGAAGGGGTGAACAAAAAGAAACCCTAAGGATAAGGATGGAGAGTTGAGTGGTTCCCAGCCTAGCCACACTGCAGTTTCCCAACAAACTGCAGTGCTTAAAAAGGATAAAAGCTCATTTCTAGCTGCATCCTCCCAAAAGGATGTAGCTATTGAACAAAGCTCTCAACCAAGAGAACAGGTCAAGAGGGTTAGGGGCACAAGCTCACCCCAAACTTATGCCAGAAAGAAGAAATCTAAAACCCTTGGGGATGCACAGGGTACACACACTGTCCAAACTAGTGCTAAAGACACAGTCACTGCACCTTCACAAATTCAGTTTGATGTGGCTCCAATAAATATGGAGTCACAGCCAAAATCTCTAGTAATAGAAGCACCTCAAACACCAAACTCACCCACAAACTCTCTGGATGTGGATATGATAAACACATCAATTCCTGATTCCCCTTCTTTAACTTTGTTGGGGAAGCCAAAATCTATTGCTAGTGATCATCATCTTTTAGAGGATTTGTTGGCTCACTTTCCAATTCTTTCAGGAACTGTTGAATCATCTGTACCCAAAATATCATCAATCAGCACAGAGTCCACAATAGTTTCTATGGGCTATTGTACCCCGACGGATAAGCTTAACAACAGTTATCCACTACACCATATATGGGCTATTGCAACTCCAAAAAAGTGTAGTAAAAGATACCAAATATGTTACAATAGAGGTTTTTGCAACATTTTTACTAAAATTCGGTGTTGCATTTACTGTCGTTGCAATAGAAACCTATAGCAAGATTTTTTAGACTTATTGCAACATTTAAATGTATCACAATAACTCGCTTTATAGCAACATTTTTGCCAGTTTTAGCAACATATTGATGGTGTTGTAATAAAATACTGCAACACTTTCCTGTAACATTTTGGAGTCTAATGTGTTACAAAAATCAATTTATTGCAACATTTTTATGTAACACTTTTTCCCTATTGGCATAATTTATCATTTTTAACAACATTTTACTACAACAGTTGTGTTCCTATTGTAATGCTTTTAATAGTTTTAGCAACATTGTAGTGCAACACTTGTGATCCTATTGTAATGCTTTTTAATAGTTTTAGCAACATCAATTTACAACACTTTTTATTACTCTAAGTTGCAATATCCTGTTTGAAATGTCAAAAACCATCCCAAAATCACAAGTTGTCAATAAATCTGGATTTCACATTTCCAATTCCGGTCAGATGGCAAATCCAACAAAATACAAGTCAGTAAGGCCCAAGAAATGGCTTATACCAGAAGATCATCTTGCAGCTACTTCTAGTACTAAATCCAAAGTTGAAACACATAGTCGACCTATGTCGTTACACCATAAATCTAGACAAAACATAGTCTATTTTCATGTCTAAGTAGCAACATACCAAAAGCACACATTTATAAAATAAAAGTACTGAACAACATTAAGCATCATGAATTTCATTAAGATCGTCCTCGTCACTTTCAGGCTCGCGATCACCATTCTCTTCTTCATTGTTGTCCTCACTTTCATCACTGTCCGCGCATAATTCTTCAATATCAATTTGTTTAAAATCTGGATTGATTTCTCCAAGCTTTACTATGACCTTGGTAACTTTTTCAGAAACCTTTTTATCTACCATCTCCTGCATTTCAGCCATCAATTCTTCCCTTATTGTCTTCTTCAAATCCTCCATATCAGCAGGAGTAGTACTGGAACTAAGAAGCTATTGTTGCTGATCCTTTTTCAATTTTCTACATTTCCCAGATCTGCCCAGAAGCCAATTGGGACCATGGGCAGGTTTTTTGACTTGGTCATCACCAGTGATATTTTCAGCATTGGGAGTCTACCAATAAATAATAATACAAACACATTAAAAATGAGTGCCACTCTGAATAATAAAAACTCTATGATATTGTAAAGATGGAAATGACTAAAACAATTAAGTAAATTGCATTGGTACCTTGTATTGTCGTCCTGGTTCCCGTTTGCGAGTTTTTGAGTAAATATCATCTTTTGGAGCTAATTCAGATGGATCAATTTTCTTTTCCTCTTTCTGTGAAAAAATGCAAAGAATGGCATTATGTCAAACCAATATAATGCAAGAAAACAGAAATGCGATGATTAAAACAGAGAAAAGGAAATCAATTTTTAAACGCTGGACATACAATTTTCTCGCCAATTTGAGCAAAACTTTTACGACCAGCTGTGTGTGTTTCTACAATCAACGTACGATTTTTTGCATTTTTCCTAGCTCGATCCTGATTATCCAATAAGGTGTAGAAATATAAAATAAGTTCCAATAATTTTTTAAAAAAACATTGCGATAAGGTGGACATCTAGCTAAGTGATTGATAAATAAATACATATACCTGAACTTCTTCATTCCCCCAATATTTAAGAAGCACCTTGAATTCTTCAAGTGGAATGACATTAGGCTTGTTTTTCAGCCTGTCGGCGTCATTATCATAAGCAAGATAATGACTCTGCTTAACTCGGCTTTTGTGCAGCCTCCATAGAGCACCATTGGTCCTTAATGTGTAAGTTCTTCCCTCTTCGGGAATCTCATATTTTGTCTAAATAAATTAAGTTAAATTATTAGCTGCCTTTTACATCACAGGGATATAGAGTGTCAATTTTAATTAATTATATACTATGAACAAAAATACAAAAATAGATATTATACATAAATTATTTTTTGTTTTTACCTTCACAAATTTCCATAAATCCTCCTTCAGTTGCTCAGAAACTCTATGCCGGTTAATTGAATCAAGGGGGAAAGACTGCCTACCCAATGTCCCCAAAAAATCCTTGAATTCAGACAAGGTTTTGTCATCATCAGCCACGGCCTGCAACTCCTTGTTCAGCTTAATAATCTTCTTCTCATCTTCTTTTCTTGTGTACACAGCTTTTATTAAAGTGGGTCCCCTACGCTTCCTCTTCTTTTCTGGACCAAAAAGTTGTAAAAAAGATTAAGACAAGAACCTATTCAAATTGTTGAACCAAGCCAATAGTAGAAAAAATAGTTATTACCAGGAGATGTGGCTTCCTCATGAGTTTCTTCTTCACATGGCTGACCACCATCATCAGTTTGGTTTTTTTCTTTTTCTAATATTTTTTGGCGTTCTTTCATCAAGTTATAAGCCTCCATTGAACTAATACCCTGATTACTATACTTTTTTAGTGGTGCCACTCTCTGAGGAAAGGTTAGTGATATATCTTTAGGCAAGGGAGGGGGAGGTGGTAAAACAGGGGATGATGGTTCAGTTACTGGAGGTTCAGTTACCGGAGGGGTTGACTTTCGAGATGGAGGATGGAGTGAGTTTTCAGACTGTTAGTAGTTATTAACACAATTAAAAATAGTGTAAGAACCAAAAACTACAAAAAGTCCACAACACAAATGAAATTACATACCTGTGTAGATGAAGGACCTACGGTCCTTGAACGTGTCATTGGCGCCCTGCCAATAGGATTAGACACTTTCTTCACCGTTTTAGCTTTAATCTTGAAAGATTATTTTTCTTTAGCAACCTTCTTAGCAACCATATCTTCGTCGTCTTCAGCTTCGCAGCTATCTTGTCCAGGAACGTACTTCCCATCAAGTTCCAAGTCATCATCCACTTGAACTTTTTCTTTGTTCTCATTGGTTAGACCATGAGCGATCCTTTTTAATCCGAACTCTTCAATTTTCTTTTTATTTTCTACTACCTGCACCATCATTTTCTTCTCATACTCTGATATCTGAAAGAGAAAACATAAATTTTAAGTTAGACTCAAGGCAGTTATGGTAGAAGAATAACTACCAGATTGAACTTATTACCTTTGGAATAACTTTCTTTGAGTTTCCCTGCTCATTCTCAGCCTCGGGATCATCAACAAGCAAATGACGACTAGTTCTTTGTTTCTGCAGTCCGTCTATCGTCACAAACTTACGCTTTGCTTCTAAACCTGTTGGTACATTAAGTGGATACAAAATATTATTTTGACACCATAATACATGAGTAATAACCAAAAAATATGAACGCAACTCGACAAAATAAATATACCTTCAAAAAAATGAGTTCTTGGTCGCACAATCACATATGGCTGCATCGGTGGCTTAGGCTCCACATATTGGTCAACAATCTCATCAACATAAAAATCCAACCTATCCCCTTCAACTGTCTGTGCAAACTCCTATAAGTCGTGATCATTGTCAATAAGCTTCCAACCAGTTGGCACCTTTTTAACATAAACACCGCCTATTTGACATCATCCTTCACATATTCCATCACGACAGTGTACGAGAACCTATCAGAATCAACATATTCCACTATCTCCTTACATAAACCACCAACATATCTTATCTTTGTAAACCGTCCCTTGTGGAAAAATCTGAGAATGTAATCCTTAGACGCCATCCTGAAAATAAGAACATTTTAAGAAAAATTAGTAACTGAAACGTGCACAAATATGACAAAGGGAAATAAAACAAAAACTAACACGAATAATAGAAACACTGACTAGAACAAAAAAAATGAACTGGATACCATATTTATATTTGAATAAGAGACTACAAATGATTCTTTTAACCTAAACTACCACAATTAGATTTTACAACAAAAAAAAACACGAATAATGGAAACACAACAAATTTTATGAACAAGAGAAATAGAACACCAAATTAGCACAAAATTCAACTAAATACAACATTCTTTTACAACTAAGGAATACAAATGATTCTTTTAATTTAAACTACCACAATTGTAACTGATCAAAATATGAAATAACTACGAAGTAGCAGAACTATAAAGGGAAAATAAATTCTCTTTTTGTCATATTTCATTATTATTTACTTCTTCATCAGGGGTAACCGGAATTTGTTTTATCGGAACGTCATCTCTGCACCAACTCATGATATCATCTGTAGGTAATCGTTCTTCGATGATTTCTACTACTGCATTTATCTTGTCTTCTACATCAGAATACTGATCCTTCAGAAATTTTTTGATGACAAAATGCACATTCTTTTCAGTAGGGTCTTCTACTTAGAAGACTTGTTGAACTTGTGTAGCTAGAACGAAAGGATCATCTTATTCATATAATTTATTAAAATTCACTCTTGTTAACCCGTGAAAATCCTTTTCTTTTTTATACCAACAACACCTAAATATGACTACAGCCAATGCTCCCCAGTAGTCAACCTCAATGATGTCCTCAATTGCGCCATTATAACCAACTTCCCCAACCACTGGATTTTTGTCTTTAACAGTCGCGAAACTAGTGGTTAAAGCAGTGAGGAAGACACCACTATTCTGTGTAGTACACCTACTATCTCTCTGCTTGGTGTGAAATCTGAACTCATTGACAATATAACCCATAAATTGCTTAGCTGCCCGATGAGGCCCTCTTGCCAAAGACGACAATTCCATTGATATGTCATTTTTGTTTCGAACCACCTCTTTTAACCACTTGTGAAATTCAGTTGCATGTGTTCTTTCACGTTTATACTTTTTTACCTTCGCATCTTTTTCAACCAAGCTACGGTGTTCACTGCATTTATAATAACACCAAATTAGCACAAGATTATGATGGTTAACAGTTTTATAAAATTTGGATCAACTTTCTTTTTTCCCAGAAACACTTACTTTTTAAGCTTCTCGATTTCTTCATTGTCACAGTTGAATAATATGTATCGATGAGCCTTAGTCCATACTTTATCTTCTAGGTGTATAGATTTCCCATATTTTCTTTTACGAGATCCAATAGGATATCCAGCATCTTTGTTACAGTCCTTCTGAACACTTCTGTTTTTACACTGCTCATCAAAAAATCAAGAACAAAATGTTAAACATTCCTCAACCAAGTACCCCTCAGCTATGCACCGCTCTGGCTTGCTCCTATTTCGAATGTAGGATTTCAACTTGCACAAATACCTTTCAACTCCAAACATCCACCTTAAGTGCACCGGACCTCCAAATTTGATTTCCTTACACAAGTGAATTGGTAAGTGAACCATTATGTCGAAAAACGCAGGTGGAAAGATCATATCAAGTTCACAAAGTATCTCAATGATTTCATTTTGTAACTTCTCAACATCTTCTAATTCGATGACTTTGCCACATATACTCCGAAAAAATGCCCCCAACATCATTAAAGGTATTGCTACCTCAGGTTTTAGAGTTTTAACCACAATAAATTGTAATAGAAATTGAAGAATAAAATGTGCGTCATGACTCTTATAACCCGATATCTTCCGTTCATTCATTTGAACACAGCGGCTAATATTAGAGGCAGATCCATGGGGTAACTTAGCATTCATCAGAACTGAACAGAAGATTTCTTTTTCATTTTTGGTCATATCAAAACTAGCTGCCCTAATTTTAACATGTTTGTTATCATCACATATGACTGGATGAAGATCTTTCCTAATCCCCATTTCTTCTAGATCTTGACGAGCACTAAGATGATCTTTTGTCCTGCCCCCGATATTTAATAAAGTACCCAGAATTTTATCACAAATGTTCTTTTCAATATGCATCACATCTAGGTTATGCCTTACCATATTACTGCTCCAATATGGTAACTCGAAAAAGATGGACTTTTTCTTCCAAGGGCAATCTGATGAAGAACCCTTATGTTTTTTCTGTTGCTTCCCGAAGTCATTTTCATAGCCACACAAAAGATGCTCAACCTCTGTTCCTGTTAACATTTCAGGACTTCCTAGAAATTCTACATCCCCATTGAATCTCCACCTATCAGACCTCCACTTGTGGTCGGGAGGAAGAAATTTTCTGTGGTTTAAATATACCACCTTCTTGCTATGTTTTAAATATGTTGACGAGGTCTCGTAGTGGCATGAAGGGCAGGCCAGTTTACCTTTCGTGCTCCAACCCGATAAAACTGCATATCCCGGAAAGTCACTTATCGTCCATAAGAGGCCTGCGTGTAGCCTAAATGTGTTGTCTACCCTTACATCATAAGTTTCTATCCCAACCTCCCATAATTCTTTCAATTCTTTGATTAACGGCTGCATATAAACATCAATCTCGTTTCCAGGATAAATAGGGCCAGAAATTAAGGTTGAAAGAATTAAATTTTCAGGTTTCATGATTAACCAAGGGGGAAGGTTGTAATTCACTAGCACAACTGGCCAGGTGCTATGACAAATATTCATTGACCGATATGGATTAAATCCGTCGGCAGCTAATCCTAACCTAACATTTCGCATTTTTGCCTCGAATTCTGGATATTTGGTATCTAGCAACTTCCAGCCCTTGCCGTCAGCCGGATGCCTCAACTTGCCATCCTTTTTTCGTGCTAACGCATACCATGTCATTGAGTTAGAATAATCAGAGCTCAGGAACATTCTTTGCAGCCTTGGCTTCAAAGGAAAATACCTCAACACTTTTGTTGGGACTTTATGTTCCTTTGACTTAGATATATTCATATTTGGCCCATTTTTATCTTCAACTACTTTCCACTTAGATGTTTTACACTTTTTTCAAATATCCAGCCCCTCATTTTCAGCCCAAAATAGCTTGCAGTCATTTGGACATGCATGTATTTTTTGGTAATCAAGACCCAAGTCATTAATCATAACCTTGGCTGAATTGAAAGATGACGGCACGTTAACATTGGGGAAAGCCTCCTTTATTAAGTCAAGCAAATCGCTAAATGCCGCCTCGCTAAATCCATGAATGCACTTTAGTTGGTAAAGCCTAACTATGAAACTTAAACGAGTAAAATTTTTAGACTCGAGATATAAAGGCTGCCTACCCTCGTTAACAAGCCTATAAAGTTTCCTCGCATCAACATTCATTCCCTTTCTAACTCCGTGTTCACCAGTATCATTACCAGTTCCATATACATTTTGCATCATCGCCTCGAACTCATCGCCTAAACCCATACCTATACCAATATCCATCTCATCCATGTCCCCGATCATGTTTTCTATCCTAAGGGTCGAGACCTCATAAATCCATTCAAGATAATGGGGACAATGACCATTACATACGAAATGCTCACGTATACCCTTGGCATCACTCCAGAAATGATTACTACAGGTTTTACAAGGACACGTTAACTCCTTACCTACGGCATATTTAGAAAATGCTATCGTAACAAAATCTTCCACTCCCTTCCTATATTTATCACTGTACTTAGGAAGAAATATCCATTTCTCTCCTTCAACATCCATTTTCTACATAAATAAATTGGACAAAAAAACAAAGTATATCAAATACTAACAAAGACAGAGAGACAGTAGAGACAGAGCACATATATTACAACATTAACATGCTCTTATCGTACTTAAAATTAAAACTTTAAACCTTAATTAACAGCCTCAAGTTTTAAACCTTAATTAATGACAACATTACAACATCAAGCTCAATAGAGATTAACACAAACAAATCCATTTAAAACAACAAACAAATTATACCACAAACAGTCCAACAAAATCATAAATTACCAAATATCTACTAAATTACAAGAATAAATCACAAATATAAGAACAATTTAACAGGCGGGTTATATATCACAACAAAATTAACACATATATTCAACTAATTAATACAAAAATCCAACAAATTTCACATACACTGTCTTTTAGGTAAAGTTGTTAACATGAATACATATATATACAAGTATAAGCATAAAAAGATGAGTAAAATACCTCTAATTGAATCTTTAATTCGATTTTTGCACAAATCTTGCTCAATTAGGTTTGGGGTTTTGGGCTTCAGCTTAATTGGAGATGAGAGAGTGGGGGACAGAGAGAAAGAGAGAGGAAAGGAGAGTCGTGAGGGGGATAAAGGAGCTTCGAGAGAGAGTGGTCGGGAGAGAGAGGGAGAGAGATGAGAGAGAGTGAGAGAGATGAGAGAGAGAGGAGCTTAGGTGTTAGAAATATTTTGTCTGAAAAATTTTGGCGTATAAACATCCCGCCCATTGAAAAAAAAAGTTGCCGCCTATAATTTTAGTGAAAAAGAATAAAAAGTGTTTCGTTTATTGTAACACTTTGTAATAGTATTGCAATTGTATTGAAAATTTCAAAACTCTCATTTTACTTGCAACATTTTTATATTTTATGTAATGGTTTTAAAAGTATTGCAATAGATTACCAAGTTTTATGTTTTTAGCAACACTTCATGCAACACTAATACATATTGGGCTGCAATAGCCCATATATGGTGTAGTGATCCGTCGGTTAGCAAAATCACTAACCCGATGGATATTCCTTATCCGTCGAGTGTCTTTGCACCACCTCAAACTTCATTTATTTCAAGGGCAGAAGAATTAGTGGTTGTACAGTCACTATTAGGATTGAGAGAGAAGAGTGTTTTGAGTGAGAGTCTGGGTTGCTCCCAGGAAAAAGGAAAGGAAATGAGTGAAACTATGCAGTGAGAGGAGTCCCACTTTAGATGGTGAAGGTGAGAGTGTGAGGGTGGGGGGCCAGGGTGAGATCCTGATGCAACATAAGAGAGAAAATGAGAGAAATGCAGGTACTGGAGCTATAAGGATGGATGTCATTGCTAGTGAGTCAATGAATGTCCAGGATGTAGACAGGGAGGAACTATCTCAGCCACCTCAAGCTATTATAGATTCCATCTCCCTTGATGCTGAGGCATTTACTCACCATGTTCCAGCTTATCAACTTCTAGCTGAACAGGGCAATGACAATGCAGAAAGGATGCTCAATCTGGTGCATACCACACAGTCTATGCTAAGACCTAAGGATGCCATCACAGCTTTGCCCTCTACAGCTGGTGATGTGGATTATGAGACTGGTGGTTCAGCTGATTTCTTTAGTGATAGAAGTGGGGATAGTGAAGATGAAGCAATGGAAATAGGGGGAGAAGGAGGTTCCAGTTCAAGATCAGGTATGCCATCATGGGCATTTTCAAAGCACTGTGATGAGCACTACTTCAAGAGAACCCTGATCCAACTAATCAATCAGACAAATACTGCTCTTCAAACCACTACAAATGTCAGCACCAAGAAGCTCCTTCAGGCACATCTAGCCTCTCTACAACTTCAACAAATTCAAGGCTTCCAACATGCTAGGGATGTAAACACCATCAAGGGTGATATTGAGGAGATGAAGAAGGCCATTTCAGACAAGATGGATTCTAAGCTTCCAGAAGCTACAATGCTTGACATCAAGAGGCAATTAAGGAAAAATTCTGATCTTGCAACCAAGTTAGATGCCTTGGATACAAGAATGTCAGCCATGGAAGCATCTTTAACAGCCATTCATCTTCATCAAGCCCAATAGACAGATTTACTTCAAAAACTGGTGGCTGTTCAAACCTCCTCCTCTACTCAACTTGATGATAACAAAAAGGGGGAGAAAGGACCAATTAAGAGGGGAGGCTTCAAATTCAAATCAGTAAAGTAATTGTTCCTTCAATTATTATCTTAAAGCCATCAGTTACAGACAGTATAGATCTGATAAATGCAGCAGCAGCCAACATTAGAGCAGCTAAAATGAAGTAGTTGAAACCAATCAACTGGGAGAAGATTAATGAGGATATATAAAGGAAATTTGGGCTAGTAAAGGAGCCAGAAAAGTCATCCATCCATCACTCTAAAATCAAGCAGATTTCTGTGAATGAGATGAGCATGAACTATTTGTAAAGGGGACATCCATCCTACATCAAATCTCCAAAGGCTGAAATAATTCTGAAACCAAGGGTGAACTATCCAAAATCATCATTGAAGAACCCTTTGGATACTGTGTATGAGACACCTAAGCCTGATGAGAAGAAACTTCTGTCAAGGTCAATTGTCTTCTACAAGGATTCAGCTGATTCAGCTTTAAAAAGAAGAATTGCTAAAGTTTTCAGGAATGGGAAAGAAATCTGTGTGGTGGCTGGACATCCTCAATTTGCTCAAGCAAAGAGAGAAGAAAAGGCAAGATTGAAGCAAGAAAAGAAGCAAGCTATTCTAGATGCCAAAAAGGCCAAGCAAAATAAAGAGCAAACTGTTATCTTGGTCAAGCTACAAGCTGTGAAACCAACACAACAGATTCCTTCTCAGCCATCTGGAATCACTGAATCTCAAGACCCACAGAAGCAAGTTCAACAAGAACAGAAGAAATCTCCAAGAATCAAGGAATTGGCTAAAAGAACCAAAAGGAAACTGGACATTGTTGATAAGGAATTGGAGAATCAGTTTCCCAAGGAATCCACTCAAACAACAACTCAAACATCAAAACCCTCTGTGGTATTTGAAGATATCAATGAGGTGGATCCTTACAGGAACATTCATGGTGAACCCATTGTTCCTAAGGATGAACCAATAGAATGGGAGAATATACCAATTCCTGACTTCAATTTACAAATCCTTAACAAGCCAAAGAGAACAAAGTCAAGAGCAGTCAAGAAATTGAAGTTATCACCTCTCAAATCCAAATCTTTAGTCAAAGCTCAATCTAAAGTCAATAAGGGAGATTACATGTACTTGGGTGACATCAAGGAATTCTCTAATCTAAATCTCTATCTAGATGAACTAGAAGAAGTAAGAGGGATTGATGCATACAGAAACCTACCTAAAAGGCTAGTTTTCAAGTACAAGGGAAGAAAGGAGATTCAATGGCCACTTCACAGGATCCTTCAAGAACGCCAAGCTGTATTGATTAAGGTTTATTCATCTTTCAAGAAGAACTTTGGGTTCAATGTTACTGCAAGAAGATTGGTTCTAAAGAAGATTGAAGAACTAAGGAGTGTTAGAGCTAAAGATGCACTCCCAAAGACTCTAATTATCCCTTACACAGGGAGAAGAGTGCATCTAAGGCCCTACTGGCTGATGGAGTTCATGGATGACAAAGGAGTGAGAAGATTTTTCAGATTAAAAGACCAACTGAGCATCTCTAGCAATGAGACTCTCTTGAAAATGCAAGAAAAGCTAAATCTCTCAGAATCTGATAAACTGGAATTCCACAGGAAGCTCCAAAATCAGATTGAAGAAAACAACAGAAAGCTTGGAAAGAGATCCAGACCTTCAAGGAACTAGATAAATCTGCTCATGTAGAGGAGCATCTTGAAAATGACTATGAGAAAAACTTTGTACATTTTGTTATTTGAAGCACTTTACAGTTTTATCTATCTACTTTCAAAGTTGTATTTTTAGGGTGTTTTGTTATCATCAAGTATCTCTTAATTTATGGCTACAATTCCAGTAGACATAAATTGGGGGAGATTGTTGTGTATATGTTGTGAACTTGATGATTTCATTAACAAAACACCTTGGTAGATTTTACTTAGTGAATTTGTAGCACTCGACGGATAAGGATTATAGTCCCGATGGATGACCCAATATAGTCCCGACGGATGATGATTTATTATCCATCGAGTGAGTAGCTTATGTAACAATAAGTCTGTAGCACATTTCTGCATACACATTGTTTAGAATCTGTAGTAGTACTTAAGTCATGTTGACTTTAACTAGATATGCAGAATAGGTTGATTAATTGTACATAGATGATGTCTTGTAATTCTGCATAAATGATATGAAGTCTAGTGCATGATTGCTATCCGACGGATAAACAACAATGAATTCGACGGATGATCAACAACCCGACGGATGATCATTAACTCGACAGATGATCATGAACCCGATGGATAAAGAATTCAAATATCTGTTGACAGTGACAACACAGTCACATGCGTCGAGTGTATGCAAATAGAATGTGGTAGCCTATTCAACTGGGTTTTCGAGAATAAAGAAGCATTGCCATTTCCATGCTATTATGAAGATATTCAAAGATGCTGGAATAGAGTAATGAAGTAGCCTTGTAATAGACTCGATAGTTTTTATTTTATTATCTTGTCTTATTGCTTTGTAATCTTGGTGATATATAAACCAAGAAGCAACAAATAGAACAACAAACCAACTAAGAAACTAAGCAACCAAGAGAGAAACATTTGTAAGCTGAATTCTCAGTATTTCTCTATATTCTTAGTTGTTCATTTGTAAGCAGCTGTGAGCTTTTTGCACACAGAGTTCTCTCGATATATATTATATATCTCTGGTGGAATCATTCAAATCCACCAGAAAGTTTTTAAAGACTCTTGTTTTTAATTACTTGTGTTTTGATTCATTTTAAGTGATTATTCCGCATTCTGCTAATCAATTCACACTAATATATATAATTGAGTTAGAACAATTTTTATTCAAGAAAAAGTTTCAAGAATTCCATTCAACCCCCCTTCTGTAATTCTTGTTATATTGTTAAGGGACTAACATGCTTCAATTTGATAAATTTTGAAACTGGCATAAGCTGGATAGACTTGAAAGATTCTGATTGCTTTAACTTTTATTACTAGTGATAATATTACCGTCAATCTTCACTTTCTGACAGATAGTCTTCAGTTGTACTAGATTTAATCCTTGAAATCATGCCATTTCCATGTACCTTGATTATGAGTGCCTAATTAGTTCCATTAACTGAACTGTCTTTTGGTCTAGGCACCAGCTTCCCGAATTTGTTTACTTTAAATTGGTTTAACCCTTGTTGCTTGGCTATAAACCAATTTGATTCCAGAAGAGTTTCTTCCACTTTCTTAGGTTCTTCCTTGAATAGAAAGTTGTTTTACAAGCATTCCTCTTAAGTGATTCTCCTAGCTTCCACTTTGGAAAATGTGACTCCAAGAGATAAGTTGATTAGATGACTCATTATCTAGTTTCCTTGATAAGGCAAGGTTAGTGGTGATAATGAAACATTTCTGAGCTGCTGAGAGTTAGAACTGAAGTTCCTTGATAATCCCCCTGAGTAAGAGACCTCAACTACATTAGCAGTTGATGTTATTCCACTTTCTCTATCGACTAATAGCTCATCAATAGCTAGCTCAATTTGATCAATGACTGTTTTATTGAATCGATAAATGGTTGTTAGTCATAAAGTATCATAGAATGGGTGCTTGAATATGACACATACAATCTTTTTCGATTCATTTCAAGTTCTTCGTTAAATGTACGGAATCAAAATAGACACAAAATAACTCAAAAAATATATTGTTTTATTAATATAAACCTTGAGGTTGCTACACTCTAATCAATCAAATAATTTGATACAGCATAAAGGTATTTTTCCAAGCTTAATAAATTTTGCCTTCAATGGAGCTTCGTAGAAATATAGTTGGGAGCTGAAGAAGATAACTGAATGAATTAAAATCTATTCTGCTTCTTTTGAGTGTATAATTCAATTCATTTATACACGTGGCCAATTCTCAGCCTAGTACATTTGAATTGTTTCACAAATCAAATTAATTACCAAGTGTTATGTGGCGCCTAGAGTGAACACTAATAATTCCATTAGCATCTAGAGTGTGTTATTTTCCTTAGAGAAATTGATGCACTGGCACCTAGAGTGAAGGTTGTTACCTTAGAATATTTTCTTATCTAGTGGCACCTAGAAGAGAAACAATTCCTTGCCTTAGTCTTTTCTCCAGTGGCGCCTAGAGGAGAAATAATTCCCTGCCATAAAACCTTTTCCAGTGGCGCCTAGCTGAGAAAGAAACTTCTTTCTTTATAAATTTCACCAATGGCGCCTAAAGCGGAAAGTATAGGACTTGGAAACATAATTCCTAATCTTCTCAATACAACTAAATTATTTTTACTCTTTAATCCACTCTAAGTTGTATCAGCCTGATTTCTTTTGAATGAATAAGAGAACCCTTTTCTGATGTGCTGACGCTTAGTGCACTGGTTTGGTTCACAAATGACTAGCACTGAATTGGATTTATTTAAACCTCTCTATAATTCTCAACTGATACAGCCTGTTGGTCATTCATTGCTTCAATCCCGAAACCCTTGATGTTCAATACTTCAAACCAATATATTTCATTGCCACTTCCTTTAATATATTAATGAACTTCCTTCCATGACCCGGTTACGTACTTGGAGCATCAATTCCATGTTTTGATTCTTTGCATTTATCTATTCTTCATCTTCAAGGTTCCTGTTCTTCAAAGTTAATATTATTTATCTGTTTCTATTTTATGTTGAGTTATAGTTCCTTGGTTACATATTACGTGAAATTATGCTTTACAATCTCCCCCATTTATTTGTTTGATTTTGAAAAGCAAATCCCTAAAGGATAACACAACTGGAAATAAGAGAAAGTACATACTGAAAATACAGAATAATATTTAATGCATTGTAGATCATATATACAATTCAAGATTTCTTAAATTATAAGTTATAAAGATAAGAAGTATTCCTCTAGCCTGAACAAATAAACTATTTTTCTTGGTCTTTATTTTCTTCATCTTCTTGCCTTGACTACCTTCTCCTTCCTGAGTCGATTCAGTCTGAACAGACTTTCTTTTGTTAGCTTCCTTCTTAGGATCTGATCCATGTGTAGAATCATGATGAAAATCTTTTTTTCCTTTTCTTTCTGTCTATTTAGAAGTTCATTTAATCTTACTTGAACAGAATCACGAGCTTCAATTCCAAGTGCATTTTTGGGGGGTGGATTGTTCAGCTCTTTGAGCATCAGTTGAAGATACCTGATATTGGAAATTTTGTAAAGAAGACTGAACAAAAATAAAGATTTTCTTTCCATTAAAAAGACAGTTATCCTTTTAAAAAAGTCTTGTACTCTTTTAGTGTTGTTGACGGTCTCTTATTCCAGCACTTCTTCTAGTAATTCAATGATTGGGATCAGGGCACCCTTGTCATCATTGCATGTTGAAATTTTGACATCCAACAAGGCTTTCTTGATTGAATATAATTCACTCTCTCTGAAATCTTTGATTTTAATCTTCTTTTTATGAATCCCAAAGACTAGATCCCCTTCATCATCTGTGCTGATAATAGGTTCACTGTCTTTCAGAAGATCAATTTAATCTACCCCATTGATTAACACTATCTCATGATATGCTCTATTCAACTTCCCCATGTCTTTTTCTGAATCTTTGATCTTCATATCATATAACCTATAAGCATATAGTGCTTCAGCAACTTTGAGGTCTGTTTCTGATCTTTTCGCTCTAGGAGCATCTAGCTTTGCTATTTTGCTTCTTAGTTGACTTTCTAGAAAAGTGAGTTGAAGATATGGAATAAGTCTCAAGTGTTCATCAGATAAGGTTATGTTCTGTATTCTTCCATATGCAAGCCTCTTGATCACAACTGGTTTAAGGAACGCTTGAGGAGAAACATCCATTATCATCTTGTGAAGCTTGTCTATGAAGTATTCATTTTCCAGTGAAGTCAACCATCAGATCTTTGTACTTAGAATAAACAGCTCAACCATGTTTAATATCTTCAACACACTGGTGGATATTTTTATTTGGATCCCATCAATATGATTAAAATAAATTCTCTACCAATTCTTCAAAGTATTCACTGTAACACCAGTGATTATCTAACTGAACTCGTGAAAGAAGACATGAATATTCACATAGCGTTCCCTAAATTTTTCCACAACATTTAAGAGTTTTTTGTTGTCAGTATCTGTCTTCAGGTAGGTTTCTGGTTTGTCCTTTTTTCTTTTTATATCCTCCCACTAGCTTCTGAAAGGAATATGTCCTAAGTCCAATCATGTATTAAGATTTAGGAATAACTTCCGGTGTAATCTGTTTTGATTTGATTGATATTAATAAAAGACTTGTTTTGTTTTTATTACGGGCTTTATCTATTTAAGTGTTTAAATAAGATATACCATAGTTTAGAGTAAAGCTTTTTATGGATTATGATGAGATCATAATAGTGAGACCTAAAAGATGATAACTCTAAACTTAAATAGTTCCTGGTCATAGGATTACTAACTGGTAATTAATAATCCGCAAAGATCGGTACATACTATGCTTGCTTCATTATGAAGGATTTCTGTTCTCATAGACATTTGTGTGGTGACACTATAGCTAGTATGTAGGTGCTTATTATAGAATAAGTTCACTGAACATGACTCGCACAGCTGAACAACTGATGGAGTTCACTCACGTGTCAGCAATTGTTCACATAGTGATAGTTGTACAAGTATCCTTAGACTTGAGGTCATCATAGTCATCTTGTGTACACTGAACTATACTTTGGTTTAGTTCTTAGTCTCCAGGGACAATTATTAGGGCTCTACTGGGTATAGGAATTTGTACACGAAGATAGTGTATCATCAATAAAGGATCTACCCCTTCCAGTGAAGGAAGCGAATGTTCAAGGCTGATCCACTTATGCTAGTTCAGGAATCTCTGTCCAGAGTGAATGAAATTAGAAAGGAGTTTCTAATTTGCATAGAACTACACATAGTAAATGATAAGCAAGTGATTAAATTAGATAGGCTTGACACGAGATCCATGCCTTGTATTTAATTGGGACATTGTAGGGTAGAAGGAGTTTGTTGTAAGGAACTATTCACTGAATAGGTTCTTGGTATTCTAAGCAGTGAATTCATATTATCCGGATAGTCGCGATATATTGAAAAGTATCCCTCACAATGTAGAATAAATGTGATTAATTAATTAATCATATTTAATAAATTAGAGAATTTATATAAATAATGATAAAATAGTTTTATTATTATTTATTTCTACTACCGGCTTAATATTGAACCTACAGGGTCACATCATAAAAAAAGAATGATTTTATGGTGGAGGAACTAATTAATAATGGCTAATAATTATTTATTTGTGAAATAAATAATTAATTGGCAAATTTAATAATTGATTAAATGAGATTTAATTGATTATAAATTAATTAAGAAAAGTTCTTAATATTATTAATTAAGAATTTAATTTTTGGAAATTAAATCAAGAGAGAGAATTATTTCTAAAGTATTTAGAAAAAGGATTAATAATTAAAAGGTGTTTTAATTATAAATGAGAATAATAAATGGGATTATAATAATAATAATTATGGGAAAATTTCAGCTGAAAATTTTGCCTATAAATACACTATTATAGACCCTATTTTTATTAGAACCCCAAAATCCAAAAAGTTTGGAAAACCCAATTCTCTCCACCTCCTTCCTCCTCCTTAACATCGTTTTCTTGGTGGATACCGGTGGAGTGCTTCACACTTGAGGAGCAACTGCTAAGGATCTTTGATCGTTGTCTCCCAATTATTTTAAAGGTTAGATTCGATCCCTCGAATTTTTATTCACAATTTATATGCTTTTATTTGGATTTTATGTGTGTAAAAGTGTTTTACCATGCCTCCGCTGCGTTTAAAATCCAACATTGGTATCAGAGCATAGGTTGTATGCATATAGATCTGTGGTAAAAATTTCATAATTTTATGTGCTTGTATGAATTAATTATGATTTTTACAAGTTATATCATGGTTTAATTTTGTCTGATGAGAAATCGTTTCTCAGAATAATTTTGAATGTTGATCTGGGTTCTACAAGTGTTGTAGATCATCTGGGTATTTTTTTTTCATAATTTTAGGATGTATAGATTTTTTATTATGAATTTTTGAAGTTCTTGTAATTAAAATTCGTAATTAAATAAAGATATATATATATATATATAATTGTTAGTATGTATATAAATATACATCTGTTGAGATTGGCACATGTGATGTGCTGCTGTGCTGTTGTCTGACTGATTGCACGTAGAAGACAGAGAAGGACGGCTGCGCGGCGATCGAGAACAATTGTCGGCTGCTGCAAAAGGAAAAAAAAATTTAAGGGTGTCGCGCATTCCGGGAATGCGTTACACCCTGTGGCGCATTCACGGAATGCGTTACACCTTTTAATTGGTTAAAAGGGTTATAACGCATCACCGGAATGCGTTACAGGGCTTGTAACGCGTTCCTGTAATGCGTTACAGCCCGACTGTCCACATTAAATTTGATTTTCTGGGAGTTTTGTAACTCCGTTTTGGGCGTGCAATATACTGTTGGATTTGTTTTTCCAAGACGGATCTAATGGAGTGATCAATTTTAGTTTATATAAAAGTTTTGAACTGTTTATATTTCCGAAAGTGTTTTAAAGCTATTTTTAACTATTTTTAATTGCTTTTAAATGCTTCATGTGATACATAGAGATGTATAATGCTTAGACTAATGTGCTAGATGATATAACATACCTACCTTGATGTTTATTCATGTTTATATATGTGATATATGCTTAGTTTATCATGCGGTGATAGATTTAGGTGAACTTAAATGAACATAAGGCGTTTGTTAGACAACCTAGTATAGTGAAATTGTTTCATAACCTTAATAATAATATTATGAATACAATCATGAGATTCTTGTGTTCATGAAACACGTAATTGAATATGAATTTTCGATATGAGAGAAAAGATGATTCTGTCAACAACAGATTTATATCTGTAAGAAAGGGTTATTAAGTGACGCCTCTTGACAATGCTCCACCCGATCTGGGAATCATCTGATTATTGATTATTGATTTGAAATATTTAATTTAAAAGGAAGAATCTCTTTATAATATGATTATGATTGTAACGTAATATAATCCCTCTAAAATTAAATAATATCAAGTAGTAATTGGCCAATGACACAACGGGCTTGTGTCGGTCATAGCCTTCCAACATGATAGAAAAGTACTTCTTATTTTTAAATCATTGTCATTTCGTGCCACAGCCAAGGGCTTTGATTTCGAAGTAAGAAATACTTGTCTATTACATAGAGATGTGTATATTGACTAAGAATCTAAAGGTCGTTACGTGCCACAGCCGTGGGCCTTTGGGGACTGATTCAATTGTACGGAATGTTGGGTTAGACTTGACTTAGAATATTGAGTTTGTCATGCCACAGCCGTGACTCAATTATTCAAGAGGCTAAAGTTTGATTAGGGAATAACATTAGATGTAATTGACAAGAGTTGTCTGCCTATTGAACATTACATGGCGTTTCGTGCCACAGCCGGGGTTGTGTAATGGAATGTAGGATCCCTATTCCCACTAGCATTATGAATGCTTAATTTTTCACGTAGGGGGTTGAATAAATTAGATAAACTAGTGGGAGCCACTTATGAATAAAGACCCGATTCATATAGTGTTTTGAAATGAAATCGATTATTTACTAAGTGTTATTATGTGTTTATCATTTACAGATTTACTTTGTACGTTATGTCTTCTGCACTATCACTCAGGAGCATACTGGATGCTCACAAATTGACTGTTCCTAATTATGCTGACTGGCTTCGAAACTTGAGAATTGTTCTCAGGATTGAGAAGCTGGAATACGTGATTGACTCACCTAAGCCTACTAAACCTGCTAGTGATGCACATAATGATGAACATGTTGTGTATCGTAAGTGGATAGATGATGCAAATGTTGCTCAATGCATCATGCTAGCTTCCATGAACATTGAGCTACAGAAGCAACATGAGCATATGGATGCTCACACTATCCTAATGCATCTACAAGAGTTATATGATGTGGCGGGGAGGATAGCTCGATATGAGATATCGAAGGAGCTGTTCGGTTGTAGGATGTCTGAGGGATCATCTGTGAATGACCATGTACTTAAGATGATCAATTTGATTGAACGTCTTGGACAACTTGGTTTTGCCATGGATGGGGAGCTGAGCCAAGACTTGGTCTTGCAATCGCTTCCGAGTTCGTTCTCGCAGTTTGTTGTAAACTTTCACATGAATAAGTTGGATGTCAGCCTGCCTGAACTCCACAACATGTTGAAGACTGCGGGATCGAATTTCCCCCCTAAGAAGAGTTCTGTTCTTCTAATTGGTGAAGGTTCCAATCCTAAGAAAAGGAAGAGGAACTCTTCCAAGAAGAAAAAAGTAGGTGAAGAAAAGCCGGTTCCACCAAAAGCTGAAGACCCCAAGAGCAAAGTTATTTGCTTTCACTGTAACAAGGTGGGGCACTGGAAGAGGAACTGCAAGGTTTACCTTGCAGAATTGAAGAAGAAGAAGGGTAGTGAGACTACCGCTTCTGATTCAGGTATGTTCATGATAGAAGTGAATATGTCATTAAATCAAATTTCTACTTGGGTATTAGATACCGCCTGTGGTTCTCAAATCTGTAATTTGTTGCAGGAACCAAGGAGAAGTAGGACTCTTGAGGAAGAGGAGGTGATTCTACTGATGGAAAATGGAGCAAGAGTTGCTGCTGAAGTTGTAGAATCATTTCATTTACATATGCCTATGGGCAAGACTATTGTTTTAAATAATTGTTATTTTGTTCCCTCGATTGTAAGGAATATTATTCCCATGTTAGACTTGGCTGGATTTTCATTTATTATTGAGAACAATGAATGTTCTATTCTTAGAGATAATATTCTTTATGGACGTGGTACTTTAAATATTGGTCTCTATGAATGTGACATAATTTGCTTCAGATTGAACAAACTAATAAAAGAAAAGGGATGATGAAAATCTCACTTTATAGTGGCACTGCAGTCTCCATTTAGTAGACATGGAGAGAGGACTGCAAATTTGCTAGGAATGGTACACACAGATGTATGTGGACCAATGTCTACGTAAGCCATGGGTGGATTTTCATACTTCATTACTTTCATGGATAATAGATCTAGATTCGGATATGTGTTTGATGAAACACAAGTCTGAAGCCTTTGAAAAGTTCAAAGAATATAAGTATGAAGTGGAGAAACAACCAAACATAGTATTATAACTCTTCGATCAGATCGAGGTGGTGAATACTTTAATGGAGTGTTTCTAGATTTTCTCAAAGTAAATGGTATAGTCTCCCAGTGGACTCCTCCAGATTGGTATCTGAAAGGAGAAATCAAACTTTGTTAGACATAGTTCGGTCCATGATGAGCTATGCAAATCTTCCAGTATTCCTATGGGGTTATGCATTGGAAACCTCAGCATATTTACTGAATAAGGTGCCCTCCAAATCTGTTCCTCAAACTCCGTATGAGATATGGAAAGAAAGGAAACCGAGTCTTAAACACGTTAAGATTTGGGGATGTCCAGCTTATGTCAAGAAAATTAACCCAGATAAGCTGGAATATCGATCCGTAAAATGTAGTTTTGTGGGATATCCTAAAGAGACTTTAGGGTATTACTTTTACACCGATCATCGGGTGTTTGTCTCCAGACATGCTACCTTCTTGGAAAAGGAGTTTATCCTTGACGGAAACAGTGGGAGAAAAATTGAACTTGATGAAGTTCAAGAAGCACAAACTACTACGGATCAAGTGGAAACACCTGTTCTGACTGAACAACCTTTTGTGGAACAGCCCATTCATAGGTCAGGGAGAGTGTCTCGCCAACCAGAGAGGTAATATGGCCTTGTCATTGAGAATGACAATGAGTTGTCAATCATTTGATGATGACGACCCTGTGACCTATAATGAGGCTAAGAGTAGTGTTCACTCAGAGAAATGGCATAGTACCATGAAATCCGGAATGAAATCTATGTATACGGTATACAAAAGATAGATTATAGTAGATGGCCAGGTGGAGATCTATAAGGCCAGGCTTGTGGCAAAAGGATTCAAACAAAGGCAATGGATTGACTTTGATGAAACCTTTTACCTGTAGCCCTGTTAAAATCAGTTCGGATTTTGCTTGCGATTGCTGCTTACTACGACTATGAGATCTGGCATATAGCCAGATGGTTTTCTTTCCAAGGGAAATGAAAACCTAGTGTGTAAGCTACTGCGAACCATATGTGGTTTAAAGCAAGCTTCTTGAAAGATGGAACATTCGTTTTGATGAGACAATCAAAGAGTTTGATTTTATCAAAAACGAAGATGAACCATGCATCTACAAAAGGGTTAGTGGGAGCGCGGTAACATTTCTTGTATTGTATTGAAATAGAGTTGACACACATAACAACATAGCATACCCACTCACATAGCTACTTTCTGAAAGTCACTTTGATCGTCATAAAGACTAGATGGGTATTAGATACCAGAGTGATTGGCTTTAGTACAAGTGGGAGATTGAAAGGAATATGTCCTAAGTCCAATCATGTATTAGGATTTAGGAATAACTTCCTGTGTAATCTGTTTTGATTTCATTGATATTAATAAAAGACTTGTTTTGTTTTTATTACGGGCTTTATCTATTTAAGTGTTTAAATAAGATATACCATAGTTTAGAGTAAAGCTTTTTATGGATTATGATGAGATCATAATAGTGAGACCTAAAAGATGATAACTCTAAACTTAAATAGTTCCTGGTCATAGGATTACTAACTGGTAATTAATAATCCGTAAAGATCGGTACATACTATGCTTGCTTTATTATGAAGGATGTCTGTTCTCATAGACATTTGTGTGGTGACACTATAGCTAGTATGTAGGTGCTTATTATAGAATAAGTTCACTGAACATGACTCGCACAGCTGAACAACTGATGGAGTTCACTCACGTGTCAGCAGTTGTTCACATAGTGATAGTTGTACAAGTATCCTTAGACTTGAGGTCATCATAGTCATCTTGTGTACACTGAACTATGCTTTGGTTTAGTTCTTAGTCTCCAGGGACAATTATTAGGGCTCAACTGGGTATAGGAATTTGTACACGAAGATAGTGTATGATCAATAAAGGATCTACCCCTTCTAGTGAAGGAAGCGAATGTTCAAGGCTGATCCACTTATGCTAGTTCAGGAATCTCTGGCCAGAGTGAATGAAATTAGAAAGGAGTTTCTAATTTGCATAGAACTACGCATAGTAAATGGTAAGCAAGTGATTAAATTAGATAGGCTTGACACGAGATTCATGCCTTGTATTTAATCGGGACATTGTAGGGTAGAAGGAGTTTATTGTACTGTAACTATTCACTGAATAGGTTCTTGGTATTCTAAGCAGTGAATTCATATTATCCGGATAGTCGCGATATGCTGAAAAGTATCCCTCACGATGTAGAATAAATGTGATTAATTAATTAATCATATTTAATAAATTAGAGAATTTATATAAATAATGATAAAATAGCTTTATTATTATTTATTTCTACTACCGGCTTAATATTGAACCTACAGGGTCACACCATAAAAAAAGAATGATTTTAGGGTGGAGGAATTAATTAATAATGGCTAATAATTATTTATTTGTGAAATAAATAATTAATTGGCAAATTTAATAATTGATTAAATGAGATTTAATTGATTATAAATTAATTAAGAAAAGTTCTTAATATTATTAATTAAGGATTTAATTTTTGGAAATTAAATCAAGAGAGAGAATTATTTCTAAAGTGTTTAGAAAAAGGATTAATAATTAAAAGGTGTTTTAATTATTAATGAGAATAATAAATGGGATAATAATAATAATATTTATGGGAAAATTTCAGCTGAAAATTTTGCCTATAAATACACTATTATAGACCCTATTTGTATTAGAACCCCAAAACCCATTGGAAAACCCAATTCTCTCCACCTTAACATCGTTTTCTTGGTGGATACCGGTGGAGTGCTTCACACTTGAGGAGCAACTGCTAAAGATCTCTGATCGTTGTCTCCGAATTATTTTAAAGGTTAGATTCGATCCCTCGAATTTTTATTCACGATTTATATGCTTTTATTTGGATTTTATGTGTGTAAAAGTGTTTTACCATGCCCCCGCTGCGTTTAAAATCCAACAGCTTCCTCTTCTGGTCCTTTAAAGATTTTACTTCTTTGCCTCTCTTGCTTCTTTTCTTTGGATTCTTTCTCATAATCTGGCTATCTCATCTTGAATTGCTTCATATGATAATTTAAACTCTTCGCTAGCTCCATAAAATAGGAAATCATCCGTGAAGGCATCTTCATCCTTATACTTTACATCTTCAGAGATTTTCTTTCTTCTATCTCTACTTATTCAAACACCGGCTCAAAACCTTGAGGAACATCATTTTTATCAATATCCCGTTCTTTCAATCCTTCATACTCCAGTTCTATGAATAGGGGCCTCAGAGCATATACATCCGATAGAAGATTCCTTTGAGCTTTTAGAACTTGGCTCAAAAGATCTTGCTTTGACATTAAATGCTCCTCCTGAGTTGTAGAACTCTTCTCACTTGATCTGGCTTTTATGAGCACCCTTTCATCTATTCTTTCTTCTCTTTCATCAACTCTCTTTTCTTCTTCCATCTCATCACCAAACTCATCATATATTAATCCCTCTACTTGAAATGCATTTTAAATTAACTCTACAAAGGCAGTTACTTTTTCTTGTTCTACCCTTTTCTCCTCCTCAGTTGTGTTATCCTTCAAAGCTTGGGTTGATTGAGTAGACAAGATCAAGTCAGAAGTGTATTGAATTGGTGAATCTGAAATAGATACTTGGTTGCTGACTCAGGTCTTTCGCTCAGTACTGAAAAGAACTACTTCAGTGGTTGTAGGAATTAGCGCTTGCTTGTTAACTAAGAGCTTTGGCCCAATGTTGGCAATTGCCTATCACTTTCCTAAGGGAGAGAGTGATTGCTCAATGAATTCCTGTAAGCTAGCAAAAGATGCTTGTTGAACTTCAAGATTTTCATAAAGACGTGCAATCTGGTTATCCCTGATAGACAGTTTAGCTTTAAGTAATTGATCTTTCAGATCCAGTTGTTCCTTTAGATAATCATCTTTGAATTCCAATTATACTTCAAGATATGGTTTTGTAACATACTATGGCATGTCTATAGGTGCAGTTTGGATGGTGGATGTCTCACTAGGCTCTCGCAGTGTTTCACTCAGCACTCTTTCACACGGTTTAGAGTTTAGTGTTACACTAGTCCTCACGAATACACTCCGCTCAAAGCTCCAAAATTCAGATGTACCTCCAGAAGATACTGGAGCTATCCTTGAGGAGGTCAGCAGTGGTGCAATGGGAGTTCGCAAATCATGTTTCTTATACAAGACAAGTTGCATGTCATCCTGAGATGACTGTTTTAGAGTTTGAATCTCCGTGAGAATTACTAAAGTTGTCAAATTAGGCATTCGATCCTCAGTGTTCTCAAGTGTCTGTGAAGACACTTTCCCTTTAGGCTCACCAGGTGAATTTGGTTCATGGCCAATGGGTTGTCGATCCATACCTATGCCAGATCCTCTATCCACAGATGCATCCAGGTTTATTAGTCTTGGGGAGGTAAGTGATGTGCTAGATATGGCAGTGACTACAACACTTTCTCTTAACACCTGTGAAGTCAAATAATCCATTAAAGGACCTTCAACAGAATATTCTATCCGTAAAATGGTTGAACCTTCTATTTCTATCAATACATCCTCATCAAAAACCTCTCGTCTGATTGATGCATTTAAAACTTCAAGTGCTTGAGTGTTTGGGAGAATATTTGACTCTGTATAGGATACCCTGACCGATGGGCAAATTTTAATAGAAGCATCTCATTGAGAAGATGAGCATAGGAACTGTATAATTTCCTTTTAAACCATTATACCCTTTTGGGAAGATACAAGGGGGATTACAGTTGTCTCAGTTTGGTTACTACTTTGCTTTTGAGGAGACAGAGTTGTGGGTTCTCTCATAATACCTTCCTTAATTGATTTATCTAGTGCAGTTTCTCCCTCGACACTCATCGGATCCTTATACTTCAGGGATTTGGCTAGTAAGGTTTGAGGGTGAGTTTTTTGCTCTAGAGGGTGGTCATGAATCTGCGGGAAAATAAACTAATTGCCTCTTAACCTAACTTGTTCTCTTAACATCTGTGTAGTTGCATCATCAACATAAAATTCCTTAAAGTCATATAAGTCAGAAACATTTGCATAAATAAAACGGTCTGAAGAGACATTTATACCTTCATTTATACCTGAGAAGTATGGCATGTACACATCTGCTTTTGATTGTTCTGGCATAGATTCTTCTTGCTGTTCAGCAGTGATAAGTTCCTGATCAACATCTACTGGTTGAGCTTCATCTTCAGGTTTTGGACCCCTTTGTTGTTCTGGTCTTTCTTCAACTTTAGGTATAATTTCAGCTTATTGAGCAAGAGTAGAAAAGTACTCTTAGATGTGATATGTCAGTGATACTTGAGCTCTATTCTTGTTATCATTGGAATGAGATTTGTTCTTTAGCATCTTGACAACCATGGTTTCTGACAGCACATGAGGTTCTTCCAAGTTATCACTCCGTACTAAAGCTTTCTGCTCTTCCGTTAGTTTTCCATCCTACACTATCTGAAGGAACCTGGGATACCAGATGTGATCCTGATGTTGAGCCTGATTCTATAAGATCTCTTCCATGAACAAATGTCCAAAGTTGATTCTAAGATTTTCAGCAACAGCTACTCCAGTGATTTGATTAAACTTGGTAAGCCCATAAAATCCACCAGTCTTTGGGGCCAGACTGTACTACAAATTGTTGAAAAATGTATGTCATTCCTTCAGTAAATGACTTTTGTTAAAATGGCAAGGGTAATTATCATTCTCTATTTTGCAATTTATGGCATAGAAGAAGCTCAGTAGTTCACATCTTTTTGGTAAGTCATCAAAATGATCACGAGGAAGTTCAAGATGTTCATTTAAATCATCCTCGGTGATTCTGATTATTTCGTCACCAATCAAGAAAGAGAATCCAAGTTGATTATCGTCTGATGTGTCTTTAGCTGTTGTGTGAATATACTTGAGAAGCTCAACATTCAACTTGACATTAGTAGTTAAGACATAGTGCACAATTGAATGTTCGTTTAAAAATAGATTCATTTTTCGAAGATACCCATTTTAATCGATTCGTGTTCTACAATTAAAACACAATTTGTTTTTAAAATCTTAAAATTATCTGCCATTTAAATAAAATGAGAATAAAATATTAGATTTAAAACAAATTAAACTGTGTACAAATTTTAAATATCGAATGAAAACATACACAAACTTAATAAGGATCAAAGTTGAATCTCAAAACCCCAATGCAAGAAATTCGACTTTTAATCTACTAAATTAAAGGCCAAACAACACATTAACCAAGAAAACCAAGTTCAATTTGATTAAAAACTTGATGAAATCAAGTGAAATTACTATCAAGACGAAGCCAATATCCTGGGCAACACTAATCTATAAAAATTATAGATTTTGGCAGATCTTTGTTCTAGTTTTGGTCAAAATGAAAATTATGAATCCTAGGGTCGAACTTGCGCCTCCGTGGTTGTGTGTATATATATTTATGAAAAATGAACAGAGAATATATATATATATATATATACTAGTTAAAAAAATAACATCTTCCAAGTACACCACTGGTGACTACAGGGCGACTTGCGTCTTTGTATAACTCCACTTGCGACTCCTCTACTAGGCGCAATATCTGACTTAAAAGAATTTCAAAGTTGCCCTTACAGGGTTAAATCTCCACTTGAGACTAGAGAGAGATGTGACTTAGACACTTTCAGATTCCTGTAGTTGCGCTTACAGGGTTAGTAATTAGAAAATTTGAAGTACTCTATAGTTGCGACTACAGTGGACACCCTTGGCGCAAGTGAGTACTTAGAAGACTTTTTGTAATATCAGGGATATATCGAGTAATTATTTTTATTAATAAATAATTATTATATGATGAATATGTGAATTTTGGTGACTTATCTGATGATTGATATTAATATTTGGGTGTTTATATATGATAAAATTAGGATATTTTAATTTTTTAAATATCTAGAATCAAATATAGATAATTTGGGTATTTTGTGGCAATTTTTGGATTATTATATGATTTTATAAGGATTTATAGAATTAATAATTATTATTTTTGAGTAATTATAAAATTACTTTATAAAACTGGGAATCGTCCAACTTCAACCGTTTTTCCATTTTTACAACCCGAAACTCTTTAGAAAACTCCTTCCTAACCTAATATGATGATTATGAACACTTTCCGTGTTTTGACTTTTTCGATCTGGGGTACGGTTTGACCCGGAGGAGTCTCGGCGCAAAATTTTCGATACGATAACCATTTTTATAGTTCGATAAAATCCGTATTATTGAAAGACGGGATATTATTACTTTATTTTTGTATAAAGTGTTTTATGGGAAGTTTGGTTTTGATAATTACCCAAATATGGTACCAAATTGTATCGTTTTTACATTTACTTAGAGGCTAAGTAACCTATTTCCAGATTAGATGTATATAAGTGTAATCATGGAATTGTTAAATAAATAAAATATGTGATGGTTCTGTCAGCGGTATGTTACCATATTATTAATTGGGTGTAAATCGCTGGGTACGAAGATTATTTGTATAATTAATTATTGAGATGTATGGTTTTGTTTTCACTATTAAAGTAATTTTATTGAAGATTTATTTTTATAAATATTGAAATTGTCTCTAAAATTATTCTTATGGCCTTATAATATTAATAATTATTTTTAGGAAATTATAAAATTTAAAAATCAATATTTCATCAATTATTTAAACCAAAATGATTTTCTAATTGTATTATAGCGTAAATTCAATATTAAATCCCCGAACGCGTCAAAAAATTATGAAACTCATATTTTATTAAGTTTGGAATATTTCGAGAATTTTAAAATTATTTTTGAAATTTTTGGGATTAAGTTCACCCACACGTTGGTTCGTTAAATCATAAAACGCGGGTCGGATGCACGTTTAAAGAATTACATATTTAATCATGAAAATTTTATCTTATTAGTATTTAATTACTCCGGGAATTTTATTATGTAATTGGTAATTTTTTTTCAGTCGTTTTCACCGCCGCTTTGTTCAAGGGACGACATAAACAACACGGAAAATCAGATTTTCTTATATATCAGGACACGTGTTTGCAAACCTGTAAAGCAAATAAAAATAATAATATATACACACAACCCCCCCCTTTTGTTCATCTCTCCCGACCTTACTCTCTCGCGGTCTCTCTCTCGAAAGTCTCCCTCTCTCCAATTTTCTCTCTCGTTTCTCTATCTCACTCCCTCATAATCTCTCCGTTCTCTTTCTCCCTTGTTTCCCCTATTCTCCTCTCTGTGACAGTCGAGCTTTCCGGACGCCGCTTCCATTATTCCGGCCACCGTACCTTGCTTCAATTCAATTCTGTTTAATTGGTATATATATACCTTTATGTATGTATGTATCAGTTGGATGTAATATGTTATTTGTGTGTGGTGTGCGTTCGTGTTGTCGCTGCCCTCACCGTTTTCCGGTGAGGGTGGTGGCACGTGGCGCGGTTGTAGCTGTGTTTTTATGATTCTGTAGCTCATGTGTCCTTGTTATGTTTATTTCTGTTCGAGTAATTTGATTTATTCGAATACTCTTGTGATTGTCCGAAACTGGTTGCGAATTTTTAATGAAATTATTCGATAATTATTATAATATTTATTCGAATGGATTTTGATGATTAGTCGAATTTTTACTTAGATGGTTAGAAAATTAATCGATGAAATTCGTGTAGGACGTCCGACGTAAACGGAAACCCGCGAATTTTATCGCCGTCGGCGATGAGCCTCGGCGAGCCGGCAGTGGACAATGATGATTAATTCTGAGTCCTAAATTATAAATAAATAAAATTAGTTGTAAAATTAATTTCGAAACGAAAAATAAGATATTATTATTATAAGTCGTACCGGTGTTTGGGATTGCAAATTGGATTGATTGTTGAATTGTTGACGCCGATTTTGATTCGACAGGTAGGCCGATAAACAAAGGAGACTCTGCCTGATTTTCGGGAAATTAATTCCGAAAATACGGGAACGTACCTTATAATTATCGAAGACGTCGAATGAAGATATATAGTTATATTATAAGAACCTAATTATGTGTTGTGACAAGATATTTTATAAATGATCAATTACCCTACTATTTTCAAAACAACGAGTATACGTTCCTTCCGAAAATAAGTACCTCACTGAATTTCGAAGATGTGAACCTTAAATGTTATGTGTATTTCAATAATACATATAAATACGAGTCGAGTTTTTATATCGATTGGGTAGATTTGATAGCAAGAATGTGTTGAGTATAAACGACTATCTAAATTAGGGTATTTTGACTCTGTTAGTGCTAATCAAACAACCCGAGGATTGACTTCGGACTAAGAATACCCTAGTGGTCAATCATCAGGCTCAACAAGATTTGAATCGAAGGACATAAGGGAAAGAATCATATCCAGAATAGGCTAGTGGTCTGACTGTGGCGCCCTCCAAACCCGGGTCAGTAGTTTGGGGTCCACACACACATACCTTATTTATAACCTGCTTATAACAATAATAAAGATAATAATAATATGCAGTGACCCTACTTACCAACTACCACAGACCGCAACAGGTTAAAGTATGCACACAAGCCAACCACATCTACTTATATTACAAACCGTTCAAATCCCAACTATCCAAACTCAGAACTGAGTATTAAACATTATTACAAACTTTTACAAACTTAAAATTTTCCCAAAGGAAGCCTACTAGCTCAACTTGATCAACCTGAACCCCTAGCTCGCGCGTTGGACTGGGGATCCTCGGTACCAACCGGTTCCTTCTTAACTGGAAAAGAACATAAACAACATCGCACAAATGAGTTAACTAGCTCAGCAATTCATAATGACAAAACTGAGAATAATGATCATCAGGTAAATATGGTTATGATATCAAGTGAACAATGGATTATGATTTAGAATTGGATATTATATTTTCATTTTAAAAACCAAGGTTAGGCTGCTGATCAGTCACGCACTAAACCCGAGAAAAGCAGATATCACTGCTCTAACTACTGGATCCAAGGCACACATTGGCCTGACTTGACCATTATAGGGTCTGACCACGAATCTGGTCCACAATTTTATAAAAACAATCCAATTCTACCATAATAACAGAATAAGCAGTAATAAACAACAAACAGGATCATTAACAACATTGGACATTCAATAATGAAAATGGTTTCAATCTGTATAAAGATCAATATTGCATTTCCAAAGCTTGGCTGTTAGGTAATGAAAGAATTGAATAACAAAGGAATCAACATTTCAGGGTTCCAAGGATTTGGTCTTTCAAAGCATAAGATACAATGGTTTGAATGTGTAAGCAATAAGGTTCAGTGTTCTACATTCACTACTGGAATATCTTCAAGTTTTGTTGGCTCCTGACTCCTATCAATCACATATGCCACGAAATGCTCGCATCCTTGTCATTATAACTTCTTGGCTTGAATCATCGTTAAGAACTTCTTTACTTGTTTTTGGCCCTTGAACGTTACTAATCTTTCGTCTGGCGTCTTCACCATTACCTTCATATTTCGACAATCTATCTGGGCATCGTGCTTAGATAACCAATCCATTCCTAAGATAACGTCAAATTCTCCTAACTTAAATGGTATCAAATCTACACAAAACTTACTACCAGAAATCTCAATCTCACAATTCCCACAAACTTGATTAAAAGATACTCGTTCTTGATTTTCCAATTCCACAGTCATTATTTCATTTAAATACTCAACTGGACAATTTAACTTACTAACAAAATCTTGTGAAATAAACGATCGAGTTGCTCCCGAATCTATTAACACTTTGGCACATAAAGAATTCACATTAAGCGTACCTGCCATGACATCCGTATCCTGGATAACATCCTTCACAGACATGTCAAAAACTCTAGCCCTTGAAGTCTCATTCACTGCTGGGGTAGATCCCATAATCCTCAATGCATTATTGACTGGGGCTGGTGACTTGCAATCCCTGGCTATATGTCCTGGTTTCCCACATTTAAAGCACGTAAATCCAATGGCTGGAACCTTCACTGCTAGATTCTGGATAGGCTGATCCTTATTTACTGGCTCTCTTGCTGGCTGATTTCGGCACTCCCTTGAATAGTGCCCTTTCTGATTGCACTTGAAACAAACTACATTCAACTTATTACAAACTCCCCCATGCTTCTTCCCACATACTTGACAATCTGGAAAAGTTAATCTCAACTGATTTGGTTGATTCGTATTAACTGGACGGTTGCCCTGGCTTCCATCGCTTGCATTTTGTCTCCTGAAATTAAAATTCCTCCCTGGCTGAAACTTGCCCTTCATAAAATTTGGAAACTTCCCTGGTTGTGACTGACCTTCATTCCCTTCAAATTTCCTTTTCTTGCTTTCTTTCTCCTTCTGTGACATCTCACTCTCTGTCTCTGTGATCATAGCCTTCTGTACAACTCCTGCATAGGTATTCAATTCAAAAATGGTTACATTCCCTCTGATCTATGGTTTCAAACCTTGCTGGAATCTTTTAGCCTTCTTCCTATCAATATCCATATACGACGGCACATACCTTGATAATTCCTCAAACTTACTCTCATAATCTGTGACCGACATGTTTCATTGCTTTAATTTTAAAAACTTCAACTCCATCTGATCCTGGACAAACTGAGGAAAATACTTTTCTAAAAACAATTCCTTAAACCTTTCCCAAGTAATAACATCTGTACCTTCCAATGTCTTCACCATCTCCCGCCAATAGGTGGCCTCATTTTTCAAATAGTAACTTGCAAACTCAACCTTCTGTTCGTCCTTTACTTTTACTAAGGCAAATGCCTTCTCTATTTCCTTTAACCAAACATTTGCTTCAATCGGTTCTAAGGAACCCTTGAATTCTGGTGGGTTTACTGCCTGAAAAGTTTTAAAATTTACCTGGGGATTGGTCTGTCTTTGTTGTTGTTGTGCCAGGTGAACTGTTTGTTGGGCCAAGATTTGAAGAATCTGGGCTATTGTTGGGTCTATAGGTCCTGGGTTTGCATTCTGGTTTGTATCACCTTGGTTGTTATTATTGTTGTTGTTGGTTTCTTCATTCTGGGTGTTGGTGCGGGTATTTCTTCTGGGAGGCATTTTCTGTAAAGAATCAAACAACTTATTTAGCTTTTAAATCAACTTCTTTGCATAAAAGAAAAGTTTTGTAAAACAGAAATATCTCTTTTTGAAAACAGTTATAACTAAGTAAATTGCATGCTTCTTTACAGAATATAAACAGTTATGAAAAATAGGCTACATGGTATCACAAGGGTATAACTGGTGCAATAAATAAGGTAAAGTAAAACAGGTGCAGTAAAATGAATGACAATACTGGAAAGGAAAGGTGCTGATATATATATAGATCAAAAGTTTTGGGTAGTACAAGCGTAAAGACGCTTCGAAAGTAAAAGCAAAAGGGTACAATAACCTACTCACTAGTCAGCATAGCTAGTCTATAAATATAACTCAAAAGTCTACTGATACACACTACACACTACTATACATACTACACAAGCATAACAACACTGCTCAACATCTCTGTCCCTGGATCTCTGACTCAACTCCAAGGAAACTCTAGTCCTGCCAACCTCTCAAAGTCCTCCATCACCCAGTAGCCCATCCCATCAGTGCATCAGGGCCTCTGCCAGGTAGTGTAGCTCCATGTAGCCTAGCCTCAAGAACCCTCCATGTCACATGAATCTCCTCTCGAAGCTCCCTCACACCACGATCAACATCAGTAGTCCTAATGATATGCTATAGCTCTCTGATCTGGGCCAACAAGGAATCACGCTCCAATAGAAGAGCCTCATACCGGTAGTAAGGAACTGGGGGCAATGTAGACTGGAATGGGGCACTCGCAACTGAATGCCCAGTGGAATCTGAATTAGCTGGTGGGGGTCCTCTGATAGGTGGCCTCATGCCTGGAGGTGGAATAGCCTGCAATGGTACGGGCTGCAACACAGGTGGAGGTAGTATAGCCAACACTGGTGGAAGAATAGGACGTGGATCCGAGGACGGTACTCCAACTGAAGGCTCTGAGTGATTAGCTGATACGTGGATAAAAGTGTCGGCCATCGCTGCTATCTGAAATCATATCACAATATAAGAATCTCGAACCATGATGCGAATTACAATAATACATGTTATACCATAGCACTCAACCTCTTGACGTTCTATCTTTCTATTCCTTACTTCTAATCCTAACCCTCTACCCATTCCCGTCAATCCTAGGCTTGTGTCAGTGACTTATAACATGTAGCTCTGATACCAAACCTGTGGCGCCCTCCAAACCCGGGTCAGAAGTTTTGGGTCCACACACACATACCTTATTTATAACCTGCTTATAACAATAATAAAGATAATAATAATATGCAGTGACCCTACTTACCAACTACCACGGACCACAACAGGTTAAAGTATGCACACAAGCCAACCACATCTACTTATATTACAAACCGTTCAAATCCCAACTATCCAAACTCAGAACTGAGTATTAAACATTATTACATACTTTTACAAACTTAAAATTTTCATAAAAGAATCCTACTAGCTCAACTTGATCAACCTGAACCCCTAGCTCTCGCGCTGGACTGGGGATCCTCGGTACCAACCGGTTCCTTCTTAACTGGAAAAGAACATAAACAACATCGCACAAATGAGCTAACTAGCTCAGCAAGTCACAATGACAAAACTGAGAATAATGATCATCAGGTAAATATGGTTATGATATCAAGTGAACAATGGATTATAATTTAGAATTGAATATTATATTTTTATTTTAAAAACCAAGGTTAGGCTACTGATCAGTCACGCACTAACCCCGAGCAAAGCAGATAGCACTGCTCTAACTACTGGATCCAAGGCACACATTGGCCTGACTTGACCGTTATAGGGTCTGACCACGAATCTGGTCCACAATTTTATAAAAATAATCCAATTCTACCATAATAACAGAATAAGCAGTAATAAACAATAAACAGGCTCATTAACAACATTGGACGTTCAATAATGAAAATGGTTTCAATCTGTATAAAGATCAATATGGCATTTCTAAAGCTCGGATGTTAGGTAATGAAAGAATTGGATAACAAATGAATCAACATTTCAGGGTTCCAAGGATTTGGTCTTTCAAAGCATAAGATACAATGGTTTGAATGTGTAAGCAATCTGGTTTAGTGTTTAATATTTAGCTTGTATGTATTTGTGGAGTAGTATCGTATATTTGAGGTTCGTATTTGGGTACACAACAATCAATGGTCTAGAAAGAATCAGGTTTACGGCTCAAGATCAATAACTGGAATCAAGGTTTAGGTTTCAGTGCTTTAAAGCACTTGCAATATAAAACAGGATTATCAATCACTACAATATCTCAAGAAAGTTCAGAACACTTGCCTGGTACTAGCTTCCTACACTGCACTTGTTCTCAATCACCACTGTCTTACTCCTTGACTATCTGTTTCCCTTTCCTACGCCTTGCCTCTTCTGCTCACATATCATAAGCATCTATCAATATTTAACTCATACGATTCTATTCGACACATACTTCTATCTACCCTTCGTTTCACCCAAATCCGATTAACGGATTGAAAGTTATGCAATAAACAAGTAAACATCGAATATATAGACCGACAGTTAACCAACAAGTCACATATAACACATAACATGTCACATAATCAATGATATATCATTTATAAAGAAGTCTCGGGTCATAAATAGGCTTTCGGATAATTAAAATGATTTTTAAAACATTTTTCAGAATTAAAACAGATCGTTGAATCAATTTCGAAGTAGTAAACAGGGTTCGGTTGGCCAATTCTGGCTTCAAAACAATTTCATAATAATTATCGAGCCTTGAAAACAATTTAAAATAATATTTTAAAGCTCGAAACTATTTTTCAGAATTTTTAAATCATTTTTAAATAATTAAATCTAATTAAATAATTAATTAAAATCAATTAATAATTAATTAAATCAATTAATCAATTAATTTTCGAATTAATTGACCAATTAATCAATTAAAAATTAACTGAAATTAATTAACTAATTAATTCAGATTTACTTTTGAATTAAAAATAATTTTCGGAATTAAAATAATAATTTTTGGAATTTTCAGAAATTAAAATTGAATTTTTATTATTAAAATAAATAGGAAATATGATTTTTGAATATTTTTAAAATAGGAATCCAAAATTTGCAAGTTCTGGAAACCTCAGGGACCTAACTGTTTCTTCCCCAAAAGATAAGGTACCAAACTGCAATTTTACAACCCCCGTCGCCGGAAAATACTGCGGTGGCCGGAGAACACGATTCCGGCACCCTCACCTCACCCTCCAGGAATTGCATGAATCAATTCCTGGTTGCCTGAAGATCATATCTGGAGCTTGTGGTGGGGTGAGGATGCCGGGAACGCATTCTCCGGCCATCCACGAAGTTTTTCCGGCGACCCCTGTCAAAATTGCAGTTTAGTACCTGTAGTTTGGTACCTTATAAATACAGCGGTGGCCGGAGAACACGATTCCGGCACCCTCACCTCACCACAAGCTCCAGATCACATCAATTGCAGTTTGGTACCTTATCTTTTGGGGAAGAAACAGTTAGGTCCCTGAAGTTTCCAGAACTTGCAAATTTTGGATTCCTGTTTTAAAAATATTTAAAAATCATATTTCCTATTTATTTTTATTATAAAAATTCGATTCTAATTTCTGAAAATTCCAAAAATTATTATTTTAATTCCAAAAATTATATTTAATTTAAAAAATAAATTTGAATTAATTAGTTAATTAATTTCAGTTAATTTTTAATTGATTAATTAGTCAATTAATTCGAAAATTAATTGATTAATTGATTTAATTAATTATTAATTGATTTTAATTAAATATTTAATTAGATTTAATTATTTAAAAATGATTTAAAAATTCCGAAAAATAGTTTCGAGTTTCAAAATATTATTTTAAATTGTTTTCAAGGCTCGATAATTATTATAAAATTGTTTTGAATCCAGAATTGGCCAACCGAACCCTGTTTACTACTTCGAACTTGATTCAACGATCTGTTTTAATTCCGAAAAATATTTTAAAAATCATTTTAAATATCCAAAACCCTATTTATGACCCGAGACTTCTTTATAAATGATATACCATTGATTATGTGACGTGTTATGTGTTATATGTGACTTGTTGGTTAACTGTCAGTCTATATATTCGATGTTTACTTGTTTATTGCATAACTTTCAATCCGTTAATCGGATTTGGGTGAAACGAATGGTAGATAGAAGTATGTGTCGAATAGAATCGTATGAGTTAAATATTGATAGATGTTTATGATATGTGAGCAGAAGAGGCAAGGCATAGGAAAGGGAAACAGATAGTCAAGGAGTAAGACAGTGGTGATTGAGAGCAAGTGCAGTGTAGTAAGCTAGTACCAGTCAATTGTTCTGAACTTTCTCGAGATATTGTAGTGATTGATATTCCTGTTTTATATTGCAAGTGCTTTGAAGAACTGAACCCTAAACCTTGATTCCAGTTATTGGTCTTGAGCCGTAAACCTGATTCCTTCTAGACCATTGATTATTATATACCCAAATACGAACCTCAAATATACGATACTACTCCACAAATACATACAAACTAAATATTAAACACTGAACCAGAATGCTTACACATTCAAACCATTATATCTTATGCTTTGAAAGACCAAATCCTTGGAACTCTGAAATGTTGATTCCTTTGTTATCCAATTCTTTCATCACTTAATAGCCAAGATTTGGAAATGCCATATTGATCTTTATACAGATTGAAACCATTTTCATTATTGAACGTCCAATGTTGTTAATGATCGTGTTTATTGTTTATTACTGCTTATTCTGTTATTATGGTAGAATTGGATTGTTTTTATAAAATTGTGGACCAGATTCATGGTCAGACCATATAATGGTCAAGTTAGGCCAATGTGTGCCTTGGATCTAGTAGTTAGAGCAGTGTTGTGTGCTTTGCTCGGTGTTTGTAACAACCCCAAATCCGGGGTCGGGGATTCGGGTTGTCACGAGTTCCATTTCCCTTATCAATACTTAATCTTAACAGTCAACCAACTACTGAGTACTGTGACCCCACAATATACACACACACACACACACCACAAGTTATAGTCTCAGAGATGAATACCAAAAATAACACTCATTTTATTCCATAATTATAAACCGTTACACCTTAAAAGGGTTTCTGAATAAATTTACATTTCTTTGCCATTATTACAATTCATATAGATACATAAGTCTGGTACATCAGAAGTTGAAAGTCTAGCCTATTGGTAATTTCTACCTCAGCTACAGCGACATCAATGCTTCCAGAAAACTGCGGAACGTTTCCTAACCGCTTGCGAATTGGAAGCTTGGTCCTGTTCATCTTTTTTATCTGTTGTTGTGTGATGAAAGAAGAAAGCAAGGGTGAGCAACAAGCCCACCAAAATAATATGTATAATGATTAAAAATATATGAGCATTCTCATAGTACTCATAAAAGTCTTGGTCAAAAGAAATGAACCAACCTGATATCTTAACGCGACCAAGTCGCAAAATATTCAGTATATATATACATATATATATACTTTTCACAATATTTGAAATCCTCTGACATGTATAACATCCACAGAGTTCCAGTTTATAATTGTATAAAAATATCGTTGCAAGGTGATCTCATATATCTAACCTTATCTCAACGTTTTTTTGAAAATCTTTGACATGCACAAGGTAATCATTTACTAGATATAACTTTAAAAGATGAAGTTACAAGATACTCCAATATACTTATATATTTTCCGAATACTACTTAAACTACCACCGTTCAAGTTATAATTAGTTTCAAAAGTTCATCACATAGATGAGACTACAAGGCATAACTTGTATAGAATCAATCTTTGAAATATCATTCAAAAGAAATGAAGTTACGAGATACTTCATTTGATGGAAACATCATTTTGAAAACTCGACCCTGCCAACACCCAACAATCGCCCAGCCGTAGCCTTTCTATCGAAGTGCTCTGGGTAGTGTTGCAGAAATATCCAACTGGATGATGAACTCATTATGGGAGTTTACCGCGCCAGGAAGACCACTTACGATGATCAGTCTAGTAGTGCAACCCCATAATTTTCTACATGTAGAGGAGAACCTGTCGGATTTACTTGTCAACCGAACACTGGACTCCTAAGGAATGGACCGTCTTAGCGGAACTTCCGGGCCATTTGGGCCAATATAATAAGGCTGGGCCGGCGCCACTCGACCACTTACGCCACTCCTAGTTCAGATGAAATACATGACTCTGAAACATAAAGCTCGTCCCCACTTTCCCCAAGTAGAAACTTGTTGATACGGCTCCACCAAGAAGTCGTATCTAGTTGGAAAGGAAAACTCACTGATATTTCCCAGGCGATGCCTGTTAATGGATTAACTTGTTCCGAGAATTTTACTTCCCGAGTATTGGGTAAGTAATCAAAAACTCTTTTATCAGAATAGCAACCTTGTTGCGAATATAAAATACACCACAGAGCCGGATCCCTCAGGTTTTGAGCGAGTATTTAAATCCCCTTCGAAAGGAGGATCTTAAATATAAAAATGAGTTTTGGGATTCGCCCTAACCTTTAAAATCATTTTGAAGACTCGAAAACATTTTTAAGAATGTTTGGAGTGATGCTGATTTAATAAAATAAATCAGTCCCAATATATTAGAAAATATCTGAATATTATTATTTAAATAATATTCCCATAAAGAATAATCTTTATAAAAATAATTGAAGTAGAAGTTGTAAAACTTATACTTGAAATGAATATTAAATAACCAAAGATATACTTATACGAAAGTAATATCTTTATTTGAATAATCAAAAGTAAGTTTGATTATCGACACATTATTCTTTAATAAAATAAAGAATATTATTTAGTAAATAATCGAAGTCATAAGTCCTCGAATGAATATTCAAAATAATATTGATTAATAAAATAAACGGAGTCATAAGCCCTCGAATGAATATTCAAAATAATATTCATTAATAAAATAAACGGAGTCATAAGCCCTCGAATGAATATTCAAAATAATATTCATTAATAAAATAAACGGAGTCATAAGCCCTCGAATGAATATTCAAAATAATATTCATTAATAAAATAAAGTTATTGAATAAACCTTATTCGAATAATAGTTTTGAAAACTATATCTATATATATATAAATATATATAATATACTCGGGAACATCGACTCCCGGTTTTAGAAAAATGTTCACCTTTGGGTCCCCTATACTAAGGGTATACGCAACTACTGCTTATCTCTAGCATACGTATTATGCAACTTATAAGCAATTGAATCAACAATATATATCAAGATTACGAAACAGGCATGCATATATACCATATCACATGCTCCAATATATCGCAAGATTTGCTAATTAACCACCATGCATCTATCACAAGATAATACATATACATATGTATACATCACAACAACAGTATAACGGGTTATAAACTTGCCTGAGCGACTGGGGGTGATAAATGGCTTGGGACGAGTCTGGTAACCTATAAACCACATATAAGTTGGAATTTAAACCAAAGTCGCTTAATAATCTATACTTTAACCAATTAGACTCTAACGCTCGCTTTGCGCTTAATGATTCTCTTAAGTCGCTCGAGTAACCTCGGCTCCACCATTTTTAATAAATTAACCATTAAGAGTTTTAAGGCGATTTTTTCGCGAGTGCCTTACCAACTTCCTAATACACTTTACATAAATGTTTCATACTCTAATTAGTCATTTAAGGTCTTTAACCAATGTTTCAAAGTAAGACGAGGGGTAATGGTTCGTTCATGAAACGCCCTTACTTAAAACGGTCGTTTCTCCTAAACCGTACATCGGATTCAAGCGTACCATATCAAAACGAAGCTCATAACATGAACTATCTAATCATGGCAATGGTAAAAACCTAACAGTGAGTTCTCGGGTCCTGATGTTATGAACAAAAACAGTCTAGGATAATCAGACATTACGACGGCTATGTTTACGCGATTACCAATTTTTATTCTACTCCAAATCAACCACAAACCAACCACAATTCAACCATACAACCAAACTACATCCATACATCACTACAACAGCCCCAAAACCTCAAGTTTTCCAATTTATATTAATCTCAAACATAAACTAAAACTATTCTTAAGTTCATTAACTAATAACCAAGATTTACAACCCCAAAAACATCACAAAACCTACTAATCTTTACATATTCAAACACCATGCTTCTCATGAACTATAATACTCATATTAAGCTCTTAACATTCAATAACGAAGCTAGGTTAAGAGATTATACCTTCCTTGGTGAGTAAAAGTAACTAAGGAGCTTGGAATCACCCTTGAAAGTCCTTACCAAAGCTTAATCTAAACAAAAACTCAAGAACAAAATTTTAAGTTCTTGAAAAACACTATTCGCCCTCTTCTTCCATGAATTTTAGGAAGAGATTATGAAGGAAATTGAAGCTTAAACTTATAGGATATCTATATGTATGCATAAGGAGTCTTAGATAATTACCTTACTAATTAATGAAGCTTGGAACTTGGATTTTGGATTTTTCTTCTTTGAAAAAGAAGAAAAGCCGAGAGCTTTGTTGCTTGAAATGAAGTCAAGATGTGTTTTTGTGTTTCTGATTTGTTTTGCTTGGTTGTTTTGCTTTTGTTTTGTTTAATTATCTTTTAACCACGTAAAATTGTGTGGCTTGAAATCAACCACCCTTCCTTCCTTTTTTGTCATGCTTAGGTCATCAATCCTATGTCATCTTCGCATGCTTGTCCTCTTCTTATTGGTTTGATGACATCATCCTCACTAATCTCTTTGATTAGCTCCTAATTACTTGGCTAATGATCGCTGATCTGTTATGCGGTTCGCTTAACTTTCGTTCTCGTTTATCGTTTGAGGGATCATACCCGGGATCTTATTACTTGGGTTCCCTTAACCTTTCTCAATACATTATATTCCTTTTATGATCCTCTCTTATAATCCTTGAATTTAAATCCTTTTAATCATGTTACCTTATACTCAATTCTTTCGGTATCCGGTGGATTCTCGGGAAAAATCAAAGTGTTCGGATTTGGATTCTGACGATCTTTACATACACTTATATACCACATAGAGTACTAATAATATCCCAGAAGATCAATAAAAGAACCCCTACATAGTGTGGCATGAAAAGTTTTTTTATTCAGCATAATCAGCAAAACACTATTCATAAGGGTTTCAAAAATTCCAAAAATTGGGGTTATTACAGGGTTAGTACGTGAGTGATCAGCAGCCTAACCTTGGTTTTTAAAATGAAAATATAATATCCAATTCTAAATCATAATTCATTGTTCACTTGATATCATAGCCATATTTACCTGATGATCATTATTCTCAGTTTTGTCATTGTGACTTGCTGAGCTAGTTAGCTCATTTGTGCGATGTTGTTTATGTTCTTTTCCAGTTAAGAAAGAACCAGTTGGTAGCGAGGATCCCCAGTCTAGCGCGAGAGCTAGGGGTTCAGGTAGATCAAGTTGAGCTAGTAGGCTTCTTTTGGGATAATTTTAAGTTTGTAAAAGTTTGTAATAATATTTAATACTCAGTTCTGAGCTTGGATAGTTGGGATTTGAACGGTTTGTAATATAAGTAGATGTGTTTGGCTTGTGTGCATACTCTAACCTGTTGCGATCCATGGTAGTTGGTAAGTAGGGTCATTGCATATTATTATTATCTTTATTATTGTTATAAGCAGGTTATAAATAAGGTATATGTGTGGACCCCAAACTTCTGACCCGGGTTTGGAGGGCGCCACAAAATTGGCCAAGAACATCGCCGGTTTCCGACGAACTTCGGAAATTTTCTAAACACAACTCTCTTCGATTCAGACATCCTCTATTAACGAGCTATATACCAATCAATTGCAAATTTCATAAGGAACATAATCCACTATAAATCAACAGCTAATAACCCCTAAATCAAAAAGCCCCAAATTTCAATTGAAAACATTCATACGGGTTATAAAAACTAATTTAAAAATTCGAAAATCAAACTCATTTTGAACATGTTATTGAACTCCAAATCAGACTTATGACATATGAAAATCATCAGGAAAACAAGCTCTACAACATGCAAGCATCAAATCATACAAACAATCATCCGGACAAAATTCATATTTTTAATAAATTTAATTTGAAAATAAAAAAAATTTCAGAAAATAAACCTTGATTTCTGCAGTGATTTGGAACACAAAATCTGATAGAACACCTCAAGACCTTCGTTTTGAGTACTCGAGCTTTTCAAACGGACTCCGGTAACACCTCCGATTGTTGGTTTGATTCTCAGAAAGGTTTTTGAATATATGAATTTTCTCTGGAAATTTATATAATTACTGACTGCAAATGATTATTGATACGAAATAAAATACGGTAAAGGCTATTTATAATTACGGAAAATTAGTATCCCGTTGGATCATTACAGATATAAAACGGTACGTTTATTTGTAAAAACTGATCCAAACGGTATCGGTTTTTGGGACAGTTATCCAAACCAGTATAATTTGTACTGCGGTCTTGGTCTCAGCGCCTGGTTACACGTATTACGAGGTGATAATTGGGATAGTTTAATAAAAAGCTCCCGTTTATCGAAAATACGAGTTTTATTGATTTACCGAAACGAATATTGTATCGAATATGTTGCGCCGGGACCCGCGCAGGACAAACCGTACACCGGATCGAAAAAGTCAAAACATGGAATATGCTCGGAATATTACAATTAGATTAGGAAGGAGTTCTCGAAAGAGTTTTGGGTTCCAAAAACGTAACAACGGATGAAGTCGGTTGGTTCCCGTTTTTATAAAATAGATTTTAAATACCCGGAAAAAGATTTTATAAATTTCATATGATACTTATAAATTCATAAACCAACATAAAAATAATTAGGAAAATATGACAATTATCTATATTTTATTTTGTACATATAAAAATTAAAATACTCAATTAATAATATTTTAAAACATCCAAACACATTTAACATATAACAATTAATTCATAGAATAGATACTGAACACATATAATAATTATTTATAAGCAAAAATAATTACACGACATATCCCGGATATTACACTGACGATAAAGCCGAACCTTCAAATCGGACCAAAGTCAACCAGTAATAGTGGTTAAAACTTATAAAGGCAAGTATTCCTAAATTTTCTCGTAATATACTGCAAATACTTCATTCCTATTCTAAGTTTAGAATAGTAAATGTTTTATATTTCACTGCAGTTATTCATAGTTATGCACGTACCATTCATTATAGTTCCTTTATTATCGATTGATCTCTTGAGCAAATACCTATTCTTCCAGGTTATTTGCGAACCCTGAATCAGGATGTTTTGAAATCAAAATGATTTGACATCAAAATACTCTACGGGCTGGATGGTTACTGTAAGGGCCAGTGATAAACTGAACCCTATGGGCCGGGGGTGGACCGGACCCTTGGGTCGTAGTGCCTGGGTACCTGAATGGATCTATACAAGTAGGTATATATCTACAATATATCATGATTGATCAGCAGGGTATGAGTGTGAACGTTAAACTAGTGTCCAGTCTAATTCATTATTGATCGCCATTAACGGCATTCTCTCTCGACAAGTTTTATAATTCCAAAACCGGACAAAACCCTGATTCAGGAAATGAATCTGGGAATTGCTCGTCACTTTTGATTTATAATTAAAGGCTAGTAATGGCCCATGTTTACTCGCTCAACTACTTCCAATAAATAGAAATGGTCATAAACTATTTAAAATTTTAGTCGGAAAATGTTCCTATGTTATTGATACTTGGAAATCAGTTACATACCTGTTGAGCATTTTTGACTCACTCTTGCTTTGTAAATTTTTATTTCTTTCAAAAACAAATGAGGATAAAAGTGAATAGCTTTTAATAGATAGCAGAAGTTAGAAAGATCTCCGCAGCAAGAGGATGAAGATGTTAGAAAAATAAGACAAGAGAATTAGTACAAAGGTATTTAAATTTGTATCTCAGTTGAGTCATAAGTCCTCGAATGAATATTCAAGATAATATTCATTAATAAAATAAAGTTATCGAATAACCTTATTCGATTAATAGTTTTGAAAACTATAACCATATATATATATATATATATATATAAATCTACTCGGGATCCTCGACTCCCGGTTTTAGAAAATATTTTCACCTTTGGATCCCTATACTAAGGGTATATGCAAATTACCGCTATTCTCTAGCATAGGTATTATCAACTGAATCAACAGATATATATGGTAAGGATACGAAACAAGCATGCATATATACCATATCACATGCTACAATATATCGCAAGAATTTTCTAATAACAAATATGCATTTATCACAAGATCATGCATATACATATGTATACATCACAACAACAGTATAACGGGTAGAAAACTTGCCTGAGTGCTCCCGGATAGACTTAAGCTTAGAGTGGGTCCGATAACCTATGAACAACAACATAAGTCGGAATTAAACCCCGGTCGCTTAAGAAACTAGACTTTAACCATTTAGAGTCCTAACGTTCACTTTCGTGCTTAACGATTTACTTAAGTCGCTAGAGTACCCTCGGCTCCACCATTTTTAATAAATTACCCATTACGAGTTTTAAAGCGATTCTTTCGCGAGTGCCTTACCAACTGCCTAATCCACTTAACATAATTGTTTCATACTCCAATTAGTCCTTTAAGGTCTTTAACCAAGGTTTCAAAGTAAGGTGAGGGGTAATGGTTCGGTCGCGAAACGCCGTTACTTAAAACAGTCGTTTCTCCTAAACCGTACATCGGAATCAAACGAACTACATATCAAAACGAAGCTCATAACATGAACTTTCTAAACATGGCAATGGTCAAAATCTAGCAGTGAGTTCAAGGGTTCTGATCTTAAGAACAAAAACAGTCTACGGTAAATCGGGCATTACGACGGCTATGTTTACGCGATTACCCAATTTTAAACCGCTCCAACTCATCTCACAATCAACCCACAATCACAACCCAATAAAAACTCCATCCATACTTTATCATAACAGCCCCAACAACTCAACATTAACAATTTATACTATTCTTTATCATGAATTTAAACTACACTTAAGTTCATTAATCAACAACTAAGATTTACAACTCCAAAAATATCCCAAAACCAACTAATCTCTACATACACAACCATCAACCCTCTCATGAACTAGAATACTCATATTATGCTCTTAACATTCAATAACAAAGCTTGGTTAAGAGATTATACCTTCCTTGAAGCTTCTTAACACAACACAAGAGCTTTGAATGCCTAAAGAACCTTGATCCTTGCTTGTATAACCTTAAACTTTCATAAAAATTCAAGAAAACTAAAGTTATTTCTTGAAGGTTACTATTCACCATCTTCTTCCTTGATTTATTGGAAGAGATTGTGAAGGAATTAGGAGCTTAAACTTATAGGATATCCATATCTATGTACAAGGAACCTTAGATAATTACCTTGTGATTTAACAATGCTTGGAACTTGATTTTTGGAAATTTCTTCTTTGAAAAAGAAGAAAAGCTGAGAGCAAGCTTGGAAGAAAGAGAGATTTTTGTGTTTTTGCTTTGATTTGATTCTTTGGTTGGTTGTTTTTGATTTGTTTTTGGGTAATTACCTTTCTAACCTTGACTTTGTGTGGTTATAAACCAACCACATCTCCTTCCTCCCTATGTCATGCTTATGTCATCATGTGATGTCATCCTCCCCTCTTTGTCCTCTTCTCATTGGTTGGATGACATCATCACCTCTAATCTCTTTGATTAACTTCCTAATTGTTTGCCTAATGACCACTGATCTGTTATACGGTTCGCTTAACTTTCATTTTCGTTTATCGTTTGAGGGATCATACCCGGGATCTTATTACTTGGGTTTCCTTAACCTTTCTCAATACATTATAATCCTTTTATGATCCTCTCTTATAATCCATTTATTTAAATCCTTTTTATCCTGTTACCTTATACTTAATTCTTTCCGTATCTAGTGGATTTCCGGGAAAAATCAAAGTGTTCGGAATTGGATTCTGACGATCTTTTCATACACTTATATACCACATAGAGTACTAATAATATCCCAGAAGATCAATAACAGAACCCCTACATAGTGTGGCATGAAAAGTTTTCTCATTCATTAAAAACACTATTCATAAGGGTTTCAAAAAATTTCCAAAAATTGGGGTTATTACAGAGTACCATTGGTTTTTATCTACGGATCCTATTGTACGGGAGAGGTGGTAAACGAAGGTGATCTTCTTGAATCAGTTGATTCTCATAAGGGGAGAAGCAAGAGAGATATGTGCTTCTCAACAGGAAATGTGGTTGTACAAAAGAAGATGAAACTATTTGAAGATATGTTCAGTCTAGAGGAACATCTATTTGGAATCTGGAAAAGGTTAAATGTTATCCAGAACTTTTCTGCTATTTACTTTGTATTTCTGTTTATATCTTTTTCTTATTTGTTAGTTGAGTTATCCTCTAGGTATTTGTGTGTTATTGTCTAACAAACAAATAGGGAGAGATTGTAAGGCATATGTCATAGCCTATTTGTATATTCGAGGATTTAACTCAACTCAAATAAGAATGTAATAAGTAAATAATGGATCTACCGTCAAAGAGATCTCGCAAAGTAATATCTGTCAAAGGATTCAGAAACAAGGTTCATCTACAGATTTGAGGAATTATAAACTGGAAGAAGTTCAAGAAATTGATCAAGCCTCAGTGATATAAATCAAGGTTGTGGATTTAATCAAGTGAAAGAGATCTCGTCAAGGTATCAAAGAATTACAAGGATTTAATCTGAAGAAAATCAAGTATCAAAGTCAAGACATGAAGAAACGTCACGGAAGTTAGTCACTCATGAACCAGACAGTACATCGAGTGTCAACATTGAAGTGGTGGAATTGATTCATAATTCTCAGTGATTTTCAGAAGATTTTCAGAAGAATGGCTGCTGCTCAAGGTTAGTATTAATTCTCTATTAATTAATTAAGTCATATAATTTAATTAAGAAAATAAATTATATCTGCAAAGATTAATTTATTGATTAATTGAATTAATTGATTAATTGATTAATTAATTCTGAATTAATATTAAGGATTTTCAGAATTTTAATTAGATTAAAATATGTTTTAATTCAACAAGACAACCTTTTGTATTAGTATGACAATCAGTATGACAATCAATAGTCATACCGAAAGTCATGCCAATTCATTTAATTGTCTTATCAGAATTATTATTAGATTAAAATCTGTTTTAATTCAGCAGGACAATCTTTTGTATTAGTATGACAATCGGTATGACAATCAATAGTCATACCGAAAGTCATGCCAGTTCATTTAGATTGTCTCACCGAAAGTCTTTCTAGTTCAATCAGATTGTCTTGCTGAGCTCAGGATTGTCATTCCAGTTCATTTGAGTCTATTGCTTCTATTTAAAAAGACAGCAGAAGCAGAAGATAAAATATCCATACAGAACACAACTCAAGAACAAAAACAAAGCAGCCGCAGAAGAAATATTTTATCCTTCATCTGCAAACTTCAAGATCATAATTTCTAGTTTGTAAAGTTAAATTCAATCAACTAGAAATCATTCTCTTGTTCTTGTGTAACTATCTAGCGGATCAAAATCCCTAGAACTTAATCTCAAATTACGTTTAGCATTTGAATCTTTTTATTACAAAAATAGAAAAAGTTCATGTCGAATTTATTCTAGATTTGTGATAATTAATTTGAGATTAATTCCTTGTAATCGATACAGTTGTTGTAACACCTTTCAAGTTTAATAATATTCTTATTTAACTTGAATTTTGTTTCACTTTTTTATTCCGCATTTAATTCGATTATTCGGTACTGTTTGTATTCAACTCCCCCTTCTACAAACACATTGGAACCTAACAAATATGAAGAAGGAAATAGTAGAATGGGTGAGTAAATGCTACACATGCCAGCGAGTTAAAGCGGAACATCAACGTCCGAGCGGGTTTATTGCAACCGTTAGACATTCCACAATGGAAATGGGAACATCTAGCGATGGATTTTGTGGTAGGAATACCGAGGACTAAGGCAAATCATGATGCGATATGGGTAATCATTGACAGACTTACGAAGTCGGCACATTTCCTACCAATTAATGAAAGATTTTTGCTCGACAAATTAGTGCACATGTATCTCAATGAAATTGTGATGCGACATGGAGTTCCAATATCTATCATGTCTGATCGAGATCCCCGTTTCAAATCAAGATTTTGGAGATAATTTCAAGAATGCCTTGGAACGAAATTAAACATGAGTACCGCTTATCATCCGCAAACCGACGGGCAAAGTGAAAGAACTATTCCAACGATTGAAGACATGCTACGAGTTTGTGCAATCGATTTTGAAGGCAGTTGGGATGAGCATCTACCCCTAGTGGAATTTTCTTATAATAACAGCTATCACGCCAGCATTGGAATGCCACCGTATGAAGCACTATATGGGAGAAAATGCAGATCATCAGTGCACTGGGATGAAGTTGGAGAACTTAAAATTTTGGGACCAGAATTAATTCAGCAGACGAAAGAAAAGCTTGAACTTATTCGGAAACGACTCGATGCAGCGCAAAACAGGCAACGCAAATATGCAGACCAAGCAAGGAAGGATATGGACTATCAGGAAGATGAACACGTATTGCTCAAAATATCGCCATGGAAAGGGTTGACCAGATTTGGCAATAAGGGTAAATTGAAGCCACGATACGTCGGACCATTTGAGATTTTGAAGAAAGTAGGAAAGCTTGCATACGAATTAGCGTTACCACCTCATATGCAACACATTCACAATGTGTTTCACGTGTCAATGCTTAACCGATATAATCCTGATTCTAGGCATGTAATAGAGTATGAACCGATAGATATCCAACCTGATTTGTCTTTTGTAGAGAAGCCGGTAAAAATTTTAGATCGGCAAGAGAAAGTGTTGAGAAATAAGTCTGTATATTTAGTGCGAGTGTTGTGGAGAAACCCAGTGGTTGAAGAATCAACATGGGAGCTTGAAAGTGAAATGTTAGAGAAATACCCTCATTTATTGTAGTAGAAGATTCTGAGGACAAAATCCTATTAAGGGGGGAGAATGTAACGACCGGGAAATTTAGGTTGTATTATATCATATTTATAATAAACTATGTGTATTAATATGTCATTTATATGTGATTAAATATGTTGAGTCATTAAACCATAACTGCTATGTGTTACGTGTTATCTGTTTTGATCCAAACGTGTTTTGGATATTTATTGAGTGTTTTATCGTAAGTTATATATTTTATATCAAAACCCGTACAGCTCAAAACCATGTTTTAAAAGCCCGTATTTCAAACAAAATCATTGGCCCTATTTTGTCAAAAATGCCCTATACCATATCGTTATTCTGAACCCCTAGACGTTTTACAAATTTACCTTTTTCGCGAAAAACGACTTTTCCGGACCCCTTCGGGTACCAAAAAACCCCACAAAAATCACATTTATATTTTTATATGATCATGAAATTATCATATATCATTTTTCTTTGCATTTTTGTAATATTCACAATTTTTGGGAATTTTTGACATTTATTTTGTATTTATTAAATATTTAAAAATTCATTATTAATACCCAAAAATTATAAAAATTGGGGCCAAATATTTTTATTAGGAGTGTAATTAGCCCCTAAATTTTATTTAGGGGTATTATTTTACATAGTATAAATTGCTGATTTTTCAGTAATTAACTATTAATTAATTATAAAAAAATCAGAAAATTCATAAAAAGAAAAAGGTAATTAGGGTTTGGTGAAGAACAGAGCAGCCGAATCAAAGCTGAATTTGAAGGTGATTCCGGAGTCCAAATCAGTCATGTGAGTACTCGTTTTGAAGCTTGTGATTCGTAGTTTTCAATTATGTAATCAGTTTTGTTGTTTGATTTCTTGTTTTTAATTTCGTAATTTTCGGGTCTAGTTCTTGAATTCGGGTTTTGTGATTGAGTTGTTGTTGGATGTTTTGATGATTACGAGCGGTTAGATCGTTGTTTTGCGAGTCGAACAGCACCGGTTTCGTGCCTGTTGGTGTCCGTTGTGGTCGTCGGAGAAGCGGCGACGCTGCCGCTGTTCGTGTTCGTCGGTCTGGTTCGACGGGGAGGAAGGACGAAGGAAAGAGGAGGACGACCCTGTGGTGTAGTCGGCGAAGAACGAAGCAAAACCAGCTTGGAACCGTGGTGTTTGGACGTTGTTTTGGTTCGCCGAATTTTCGCCGGAAAATCCCCGCCGAAGTCGGGTTTCTGGGCAGCCAGGAGTGTTCTTCGTCGACCCGGGTTCGACCCGGTTCCAACCCGGAAATCGACCCGGGTTTGATCCCCAAAACCTGAAACCAATTCCCTGAATTGTGTTTTTGATTTATTAATTATTTATTTATATTTTAGTAAATCAAAATCACATTTTAAAAATTCTAATAATAATTAAAAATTAGTTCTAAATCCTGAAAAATAGTATTATTAATTTATAAATTATTTTTTTAATTTATAAATTCGAATTTAATTATTTAATTAATTATTTATCTAATTATTTATTAGTTATCTAATTAAGTAATAATTAGGTAATTAATTAATAGTTAGGTGATTAATTAATAAATAAGGATTAAATAATACGATTAATGATCCGATAATTAGTAAATATAATGAGTAACTCGTATCTATACGAGTAGTGATTCGATAATGAGAATTATTATTCGAGCGTTAGTTATTCGAATAATATTGCAGTAATTGTTCGTATCGTATAATTAAATACCGATAATTAATTGATTAACGAATCGTTTAAATTCCAATAATAATATATTAGTTCGGTAGTATTCGAGAATAGTGCGTAGCTCGTATTTATACGAGTAATTGATTGTTGAGTTGGATTATGATTCGAATAATGACTCATTTATTCCATAATTAACGTACAAGTTAATGATATCGATTATTTATTTATAAATAATCGATCTAATCAAATAAATAACGATGAGTTGTAAATATTTGTAATAAATTGTGATTAATCCTAATAATTAGGGATTAATTATTTTAAATTAATAAATAATTATCTATTAATTATTTATTAGTTATTTATTTATTAAATATTGAAAAAGTGATTAATTATTTCGATAATTAGTCACATAATTTTTAATAAATCATAATTTCTTCATTTTAACTCCAAAAATTATAAAAAACTTATTTTTGACTTTGATTTTTCTTTAATAATTATTTAAAAATTATTTTGGATTTAAAAATTGGCAATAATTATTTATATTGAATAATAAATTGAATTATCAGTGTTTAATTGATAATAATTCAACCGTTAGTCCGATTTGAGCGAAACGAAAGCCTGTTGACTCAGAAAAATGAATTCTTTTCACTAAAAATAATATGAAGACCTAATTTCTTCTCAAAATTAGTTAACTTTATTAATTGCTTGATTATCAGTCGAAATGCGTGCCGAGACGAGTTCGGAAAATTCCGGAAAAATGGGAAATGAAGTAGAAGGTGATCAACGGAGCAATCAGTGAGTCGATTTCGATTCTAAAAATATTTTAACTATAAAAACGATTATGTGCTTATGTGTATTATGTGGTTAATCGAGTCTTATATCGCAATAGTTGTTCTAAACAGGCATTAGACAAATCAATCTCAATTCGACTCGCATAGCTAGATAATAGGAACAAAATGAAGTCGATTTAAGGTGCAATTGAAGTACAAAATGAATTAACCAATCTATTTTGCTAACAGAAACTAAGCCAGCAAGGCAGGTCAAGTAGGGGATAGACGGAAGTGATTTAATTGCAGTAAGTCGCACAGAAGACAAGTTTCTCCTCTATTCTATTTTTTCAGAATAGTGATATTCTCTTCAGATTATTATTACAATTGCACTCTTTCAATTCTCTTGTTCATATTTCATTTCACTTCTTGATTTATTCTTTTCATTTGAATTCATTATTCATATTCCAATTATTACTCACAATTATTGATATATTCTGGTGATTAGAATATGTCAAAGTATACCGATTATTCCGGTTGCTATTCCAGGGACTGGATAACATTACTTTTTGGGATTAAGTCTACTTAATCCTAAGGACCGGGACATAACCGGATCCTTGAGATGGGCTGTAGTGCCTGGGTGCCCAACGGGATCTATATAGTGAGATATAGATCTGCACTGTATCCTGGCTGATCAGCAGGGTATAGCTGCGAACTTAAGTCCAGTGTAGTTCGTTTGTATTCGCCAGCAATGGCCTTCTTTTGATTCTTATGAGATTATATCTTTGCAGATATACCTGGGATACGGATTCAGTTATATTGCTTTAACATTGTGTATATTTTGTAGACTTATTGAGCAATTTTGGCTCACCCCTTTTTGTTATTTTTCACCTTATTATATTCAGTTAAGAATGAATATGAAACCCGTCAGGACATGAGTGGTAAAGAAGCGGGTCAAGCCTCGGGATCCTCTTATACCCAAGGTGTTTATCCCAATCCAGGAAGAAAGCTTTGAGTTGCCCGAGCAGGTGGAGTGTTGATAGATAGTGTGTGTGCTTGAATAAAAGCTGAACTTAGTTTAAAATGAATTAGACAATGGTTTGTAATAAAGAAAGGTTATGAGATTCTAAATGTTAATTTGTAATAAAAGTAGTTAGTGGTTCTTATTTTCATACTTCAACCTAAAAAGGTCCTGGTAGTTGTTAAGGGGTTTAGTTTCATTTTTTTTATTATTTATTAATAAGCTTATACAGGTTTGGTGATTAGCTCGTAACCCCCAGACTTATACCCCGGGTTTGGAGGGCGTTACAGTAAAAGTTTGTAATAATGTTTAATACTCAGTTCTGAGTTTGGATAGTTGGGATTTGAACGATTTGTAATATAAGTAAGTGTTGTTGGCTTGTGTGCATACTTTAACCTGTTGCAGTCCGTGGTAATCGGAAAGTAGGGTCACTACATATCATTATTATTATCTTTATCATTGTTATAAGCAGGTTATTAATAAGGTGTGTGTGTGTGTGTGTGTGGACCCCAAACTTCTGACCCGGGTTTGGAGGGCGCCACAGGTTTGGTATCAGAGCTACAAGTTATAAGTCACTAACACAAGCCTAGATTGACGGGAATAGGTAGAGGGTTAGGATTAGAAGTAAGGAATAGAAAGATAAAATGTCGAGAGGTTGAGTGCTATGGTATAACAGGTATTAGTGTAATTAGCGTCATGGTTCGAGATGCTTATATTGCGATTTGATTTCAGATAGCAGCGATGGCCGACTCTTTTATCCCTGTATCAGCGGATCACTCAGAGCCTTCAGTTGGAGTACCGTCTTCGGATCCACGTCCTATTGTTCCACCAGTGTTGGCTATACTACCTCCACCTGTGTTGCAGCCTGTACCATTGCAGCCTATTCCACCTCCAGGAATGAGGCCATCTATTAGAGGACCTCCACCAACAGATTCAGATTCCACTGGGCATTCAGTTGCGAGTGCCCCATTCCAGTCTATATTGCCCCCAGTTCCTTACTACCGGTATGAGGCTCTTCTACTGGAGCATGATTTCTTATTGGCCCAGATCCGAGAGCTACAGCATATCATTAGGACTACTGATGTTGATCGTGGTGTGAGGGAGCTTCGAGAGGAGATTCATATGACACAGAGGGTTCTTGAGGCTAGGCTACATGGAGCTACAATACCTGGCAGAGGCCCTGCACTGATGGGCTGGGCTACTGAGGTGATGGAGGATTTTGAGAGGCTGGCAGGACCAGAGTTTCCTTGGAGTTGAGTCAGAGATCCAGAGATAGAGATGCTGAGCAGTGTTATTATGGTTATGTATTATGTATAGTAGTGTGTAGTGTGTATCAGTAGACTTTTGAGTTGTATTTATAGACTAGCTATGCTGACTAGTGAGTAGGTTGTTGTACCCTTTTTGCTTTTACTTTCGTTGCGTCTTTACGCTTGTACTACCCAAAACTTTTGATCTATATATATCAGTACATTTTTCCTTTCCAGTATTGTCATTTATTTTACTACACCTTTTTTACCTTACCTTATTTATTGCACCAATTATACCCCTGTGATACCATGTACCCTGTTTCTCATAACTGTTTATATTCTGTAAAGAAGCATGCAATTTACTTAGTTATAACTGTTTTCAAAAAGAGATATTTCTGTTTTACAAAACTTTTCTTTTCTGCAAAGAATTTGGTTTAAAAGCTAAATAAGTTGTTTGATTCTTTATAGAAAATGCCTCCCAGAAGAAATACCCGCACCAACACCTAGAATGAAGAAACCAACAACAACAATAATAACAACCAAGATGATATAAACCAGAATGCAAACCCAGGACCTATAGACCCAGCAATAGCCCAGATTCTTCAAATCTTGGCTCAACAAACAGTTCACCTGGCACAACAACAACAAAGACAGACCAATCCCCAGGTAACTTTCAAAACTTTTCAGCCAGTAAACCCACCAGAATTCAAGGGTTCCTTAGAACCGATCAAAGCAAATGTTTGGTTAAAGGATATTGAGAAGGCATTTGCCTTAGTAAAACTAAAGGACGAACAGAAGGTTGAGTTTGCAAGTTACTATTTGAAGAATGAGGCCACCTATTGGTGGGAGATGGTGAAGACATTGGAAGGTACAGATGTTATTACTTGGGAGAGGTTTAAGGAATTGTTTTTAGAAAAGTATTTTCCTCAGTTTATCCAGGATCAGATGGAGTTGAAGTTTTTAGAACTAAAGCAAGGAAACATGTCGGTGACAGATTATGAGAGTAAGTTTGAGGAATTGTCAAGGTATGTGCCGTCGTATGTGGATACTGACAGGAAGAAGGCTAAAAGATTCCAACAAGGTTTGAAACCATGGATCAGAGGGAACGTAGCCATTTTTGAATTGGATACCTATGCAGGAGTTGTACAGAAGGCTATGATCCCAGAGACAGAGAGTGAGATGTCACAGAAAGAGAAAGAAAGTAAGAAAAGGAAATTTGAAGGGAATGAAGGTCAGTCACAACCAGGGAAGTTTCCAAATTTTAAGAAGGGCAAGTTTCAGCCAGGGAGGAATTTTAATTTCAAGAGACAAAGTGCAGGCGCTGGAAGCCAGGGCAACCGTCCAGTTAATGCAAATCAGCCAAATCAGTTGAGATTAACTTTTCCAGATTATCAAGTATGTGGGAAGAAGAATGGGGGAGTTTGTAATAAGTTGAATGTAGTTTGTTTCAAGTGTAATCAGAAAGGGCACTATTCAAGAGAGTGCCGAAATCAGCCGGCAAGAGAGCCAGCATATAAGGATCAGCCTATCCGGAATCCAACAGTGAAGGTTCCAGCTATTGGATTTACGTGCTTTAAATGTGGAAAACTAGGACATATAGCCAGGGATTGCAAGACCCAGCCCCAGTCAGTAACGTATTGAGGATTATAGGGTCTACCCCAGCAGTGAATGAGACTCCAAGGGCTAGATTTTTTGACATGTCTGTGAAGGATGTGATCCAGGATACGGATGTCGTGGCAGGTATGCTTAATGTGAATTCTTTATGTGCCAAAGTGTTAATAGATTCGGGAGCAACTTGATCGTTTGTTTCATAAGATTTTGTTAGTAAGTTAAATTGTCCAGTTGAGTATATTAATGAAATAATGACTGTGGAATTGGCAAATCAAGAACGAGTATCTGTTAATCAGATTTGTGGAAATTGTGAGATTGAGATTTCTGGCAGTAGGTTTTGTGTAGATTTGATACCATTTAAGTTAGGAGAATTGACGTTATCTTAGGAATGGATTGGTTATCTAAGCACGATGCCCAGATAGATTGTCGAAATAAGAAGGTAATGGTGAAAATGCCAGACGAAAGAATAGTAACGTTCAAGGGCCAGAAATAAGTAAAGAAGTTCTTAATAATGATTCAAGCCAAGAAGTTACTACGACAAGGATCCGAGCATTTTGTGGCATTTGTGATTGATATGAGTCAGGAGCCAGCGAAACTTGAAGATATTCCAGTAGTGAATGAATTTCCAGACGTATTTCCCGACGAGTTACCAGGACTTCCTCCAGATAGAGAAATTGAGTTTGCAATCGACTTAGCACCTGGAACAGAACCGGTATCCAAGGCCCCGTATAGAATGGCGCCCGTTGAGATGAAAGAGCTAGCGAAGCAATTGCAAGAGCTGTTAGAGAAAGGAGTAATCAGACCCAGTGTGTCCCCGTGGGGTGCACCAGTATTATTTGTCAAAAAGAAAGATGGAAGCATGAGACTGTGCATCGACTATAGGGAGCTCAACAAGCTTACAATCAAGAACAAGTATCCGTTACCCAGAATTGACGATCTATTTGACCAATTGAAGGGAGCCAAGTACTTCTCCAAGATTGGTTTAAGATCGGGATATCATCAACTGAAAATTAAGCCAGAAGATATACCGAAGACAGCTTTCAGAACAAGGTATGGACATTACAAATTTTTAGTGATGTCTTTTGGATGGACCAATGCCCCGGCATCGTTTATGGACCTGATGAATAGAATTTTCAAGGAATACTTGGATAAGTTCGTTATTGTGTTTATAGACGATATTTTGATTTATTCAAAGGCGGAAGGGGATCATGCGGAACATTTGAGAACAGCTTTAGAGATTTTAAGAAAAAAAAAGTTATATGCTAAATTCTCGAAGTGTGAGTTTTGGCTACAAGAACTTCAGTTCTTAGGACACATAGTCAGTAACGAAGGGATCAAAGTGGACCCAGCGAAAATTGAGGCAATTACAAATTGGGAAAGACCGAAAACACCCACCGAGGTAAGAAGTTTCTTGGGATTAACGGGATATTGTCATCGATTCGTTCAAAAATTTTCAAGGATTGCAATACCATTGACAAAGCTTACAAGGAAGAATGAAAAGTTTATATGGAACGACAAGTGCGAAGAAAGTTTTCAGAAATTGAAGCAACGATTAACCATATCACCTATTTTGTCACTTCCAGACGATCAAGGGAATTTTGTAATTTATAGCGATGCTTCTCATAAAGGACTAGGATGTGTTCTAATGCAGCACGAGAAGGTGATTGCGTATGCGTCAAGGCAATTGAAACCACACAAACAGAAATACCCTACTCATGATTTGGAGCTAGCAACCATAGTTTTTGCTTTGAAAATTTGGAGACATTATATGTATGGAGAAAAGTGCGAGATTTTCACGGATCACAAAAGCTTAAAGTACATATTCACACAGAAGGAGCTTAATATGAGGCAAAGGAGATGGTTAGAATTGATCAAGGATTACGACTGCTCAATTAATTATCATCCCGGTAAAGCGAACGTTATAGCAGACGCGTTGAGTCGGAAGGAAAAGTTAAATATGTTATCAGTACCTGAAGAGATATATAAGGAATTTCAGAGACTTGAATTGGAAATTAAAGTTTGCAGGCCTAATGAAGCAAAAGTGTACAGTATGACTTTTCAGCCGGAGTTGCTAGAGAAAATAAAGAAGTGTCATGAAGATGTAATGGATCAAGATGTAAATCGTTTGGTAGGTGAGGAATTGTGCACGTAGAAGGATGATCAAGGTATTCTTAGGTTTTCTTCAAGAATTTAGATTCCACCGGTGACGGAGCTGAAGAATGAAATTTTACAGAAATCAAATAATTCAAGGTATTCAATCCATCCAGGAAGTACCAAAATGTATAGAGATTTAAAGAAAAACTATTGGTGGCCAGATATGATGAGGGAAATTGCGGAATGGGTTAGCAGATGTTATACATGTCAGAGAGTTAGAGCCGAACATCAAAGACTAAGTGGATTGCTACAGCCATTGGAGATTCCAGAGTGGAAGTGGGAACATATTGCCATGGATTTCATAGTTGGATTACCAAAGACAAGGGCTAATCATGATGCCATTTGGGTTATAGTGGATAGACTTACCAAGTCAGCTCATTTTTTGCCTATAAATGAAAGATTTTCACTCGACAAGTTGGTCCATATGTACCTGAAGAAAATTATAGTTCGTCATGGAGTACCTGTATCTATCATATCTGATCGAGATCCAAGATTTAATTCAGGATTTTGGAAGAGCTTTCAAGAATGTTTGGGAACAAGACAGAATATGAGTACAGCCTACCATCCACAGATGGACGAAGTAGGAGAACGCCAGTATTGGGATGCCACCCTATGAAGCCCTTTGTAGACGTAAATGCAGATCTCCAGTGTATTGGGATGAAGTAGGAGAACGCAAAACACTTGGACCTGAACTAGTACAGCAGAAAAAAGAAGTGGTTGAAATTATTCAAAAGAGATTGATAGCCGCACAGGACAGTCAAATGAAATATGCGGACCAGTCAAGGAAAGACATGGAATTCGAAGAAGGAAGCTTGGTATTACTAAAAGTATCATCGTGGAAGGGATTAACGAGGTTTGGAAAGAAAGGAAAGCTGAGCCCAAGATATGTCGGACCTTTTGAGATTCTAAAGCGCGTTGGCAAAGTAGCTTACGAATTGGCGTTACCTCCGCACATGGAGCATATTCACAATGTTTTTCACGTATCGAAGCTTAAGAAATATAATCCAGACTCCAGGCATGTAATAGAATATGAGCCAATAGAGCTTCAGGCAGATTTGTCATATGTAGAGAGTCCGATAGAGATTCTAGAGAAAAGAGAGAAGGTATTGAGGAATAAAGTGGTAAATCTAGTAAGAGTGTTATGGAGAAACCCAAAGGTTGAAGAGTCAACCTGGAAGTTAGAAAGTGATATGAGAGAAAAGTACCCTCGTTTATTTTCTTAGGCGATTCTGAGGACGGAATCCTTTTAAGGGGGGAAGGATGTAATATCCGGGATATATCGTGTAATTATTTTTGTTAATAAATAATTAATATATGTGTTCAGTATTTATTCTGTGAATTATTTGTTAGGTGTTAAATGTGTTTGGATGTTTAAAAATATTATTAATTGAGTATTTTAATTTTTATATATCCAAAATAAAATATAGATAATTGTCATATCTTCCTAATTATTTTTATGTTGATTTATGAATTTATAAGGATCATATGAAATTTATAAAATCTTTTTCCGGGTATTTAAAATCTATTTTATAAAAACGGGAACCAACCGACGTCATCCGTTGTTACGTTTTCGGAACCCGAAACTCTTCCAAGAATTCCTTCCTAACCTAATTGTAATATTCCGAGCATATTCCATGTTTCGACTTTTTCGATCAGGCGTACGGTTTGTCCTGCGCGGGTTCTGGCACAATATTTTCGATACAATATTCGTTTCGGTAAATCAATAAAACTCGTATTTTCGATAAACGGGAGATTTTTATTAAACTATCCTAATTATCACCTCGTAGTACGTGTAACCAGGCGCTGAGACCTGGACCGCAGTACAAATTGTACTGATTTGGATAATTGTCCCGAAAACCGATACCGTTTGGATCAGTTTTTATAAATAAATGTACAGTTTTATATCCGGAATGATCCAACGGGATACTAATTTTCCGTCATTATAAATAGCCTTTTACCGTATTTTATTTCGTATCAAAATCATTTGCAGTCAACTAATATATAATTTTCAGAGAAAAACCCTAAATTCATAAACATTTCTGAGAATCAAACCAACAATCGGAGGTGTTACCGGAGTCCGTTTGAAAAGCTCGAGTACTCAAAACGAAGGTCTTGAGGTGTTCTATCAAATTCTGTGTTCCAAATCACTGCAGAAATCAAGGTTTATTTTCTGAAAAAATATTTATTTTCGAATTAATTTTATTAAAAATATGAATTTTTGTTCGGATGATTGTTTTGTATGATTTGATGCTTGCATGTTGCAGAGCTTGTTTTCCTGATAATTTTCATATGTCATACGTCTGATTTGGAGTTCAATTGAAATTTGGGGCTTTTTGATTTAGGGGTTATTAGCTGTTGATTTATTGTAACACCCCCAAATCCGGGGTCGGGGATCCGGGTTGTCACGAGTTCCATTTCCCTTAATAACACCCAATCTTATTAAACAATCAACTACTCTGTACTGTGACCCCACAATATACACACACACACACCATAAGTTATAGTCTCAGAGATGAATTCCCAAAAATAATCACAAGTCACTTTATTCCACAATTATCTGTCAATACACCTTAAAAGGTTTTCTGAATAAATTTACATTTTCTTTGCCATTATTACAATTGATAAAGATACATAAGTCTGGTACATCAAAAGTTGAAAGCCTAACCTATTGGTAGTTCCTACCTCAGCTACAGCGACATCAACGCCTATAGGAAACTGCGGAAAGTTTCCTAATCGCTTGCGAATTGGAAGCTTTGTCCTGGTTATCTTGTCTATCTGATGTTGTGGGATGAAAGATGAAAGCAAGGGTGAGCAGCAAGCCCACCAAAATAATATGTATAATGATTAACAATATATGAGCCTTCTCATAGTACTCATGAAAGTCTTGGTCAAAAGAAATGAACCAAGTTGATATCTTAATGCGATGAAGTCGTAAAATATTCAGCATATATATATACATATATACTTTTCAAAATATTGGAAGTCCTCTTCCATGCATAATACACACAGAGTTCCAGTGTATAACTATATAAAAATACCGTTGCAAGGTGATCTCATATATCTAACCTTGTCTTAACGTTTTTCTGAAAATCTTTGTCATGCATAAGATAATCATTTACTAGATATAAGTTTAAAAGATGAAGTTACAAGATACTCCGATATACTTATATCTTTTCCAAATACTACTTGAACTACCACCGTTCAAGTTATAATTAGTTCAAAAGTTCATCACATAGATGAGACTACAAGATAATACTTGAATAGATTCAACCTTTAAAATATCATCAAAATAAAATGAAGTTATGAGATACTTCATTTGATGCAAACATCATTTTGAAAACTTGACCCTGCCAACACTCAACAATCGCCCAACCGTAGCCTTTCTATCGAAGTGCTCTGGGTAGTGTTGCAGAAATATCCAATTGGATGATGAACTCATTACGGGAGTTTGCCGCGCCAGGAAGACCACTTACGATGATCAGTCGTAGTAGTGCAACCCCACAATTTTCTACATGTAGAGGAGAACCTGTCGGATTTACTTGTCAACCGAACACTGAACTCCTAAGGAATGGACCGCCTTAGCGGAACTTCCAGGCCATTTGGGCCAATATAATAGGGCTGGGCCGGCGCCACTCGACCACTTACGCCACTCCTAGTTCAGATGAAATCCATGACTCTGAAACGTAAAGCTCGTTCCCCCTTTACCCAAGTAGAAACTTGTTGATACGGCTCCACCAAGAAGTCGTATCTAGTTGGAAAGGAAAACTCACCGATATTTCCCAGGTGATGCCTGTTAATGGATTAACTTGTTCTAAGAATTTTACTTCCCGAGTGTTGGGTAAGTAATCAATTCATTTATCAAAACAGCAACCTTGTTGCGAATATAAAACACACCACAGAGCCGGATCCCTCAGGTTTTGAGCGAGAATTTAAATCCCCTTCGAAAGTAGGATCTTAAATATAAAAATGAGTTTTGGGATCCGCTCTAACTTTTAAAAATCATTTTGAAGGCTCGCGAAACATTTTTAAGAATGTTCGGAGTGATGTTGATTTAGTAAAATAAATCAGTCCCAATATATTAGAAAATATCTGAATATTATTATTTAAATAATATTCCCATAAAGAATAATCTTTATAAAAATAATTGAAGTAGAAGTTTTAAAACTCTTACTTGAATGAAAATTAAATAATCAAAGATATACTTGTACAAAAGTACTATCTTTATTTGAATAATCGAAAATAAGTTTGATTATCGAAATATTATTCTTTAATAAAATAAAGAATATATCTCAGCAAATAATCGGAGTCATAGATCCTCAAATGAATATTCAAATAATATTCAATAAATAAATTAAGCTGAGTCATAAGCCCTCGAATGAATATTCGAAATAATATTCAATAATAAAATAAAGGAGTCATAAGTCCTCGGATGAATATTCGAAATAATATTCAATAATAAAATAAAGGAGTCATAAGTCCTCGGATGAATATTCGAAATAATATTCAATAATAAAATAAAGGAGTCATAAGTCCTCGGATGAATATTCGAAATAATATTCAATAATAAAATAAAGGAGTCATAAGTCTTTGGATGAATATTCGAAATAATATTCAATAATAAAATAAAGTTATCGAATAGACCTTATTCGATTAATAGTTTTAAAAACTATAACCATATATATATATATATAAATATATATATATATATAATCTACTCGGGATCCTCGACTCCCGGTTTTAGAAAATGTTTTCACCTTTGGGTCCCTATACTAAGGGTATATGCAATTTACCGCTATTCTCTAGCATAGGTATTATCAACTGAACCAACAAATATATATGGAAAGAATACGAAACAGGCATGCATATGTACCATATCACATGCTACAATATATCGCAAGAATTTGCTAATATAACCGTCATGCATCTATTACAAGATAATGCATATACAAGTGTATACATCACAACAACAGTATAACGGATAGAAAACTTGCCTGAGCGACTGGGGGTTACAAATAGCTCGGGACGAGTCTGGTAACCTATAAACAACAAGTAAGTTGGAATTAAACCAAAGTCACTTGTAAATCTATACTTTAACCAACTTAGACTCTAACGCTTGCTTTGCGCTTACTGATTCTCTTAAGTCACTCGAGTACCCTCGGCTCCACCATTTTTAATAATTTAACCATTACGAGTTTTAAGGCAATTCCTTCGCGAGTGTCTTACCAACTTCCTAACACACTTAACATAATTGTTTCATACACTAATTAACCATTTAAGGTCCTTAACCAAGGTTTCAAAGTAAGGCGAGGGGTAATGGTTCGGTCGTGAAACGCCGTTACTTAAAACGGTCGTTTCTCCTAAACCGTACATCGGAATCAAACGAACTACATATCAAAACGAAGCTCATAACATGAACTATCTAAACATGGCAATGATCAAAACCTAGCAGGGAGTTCTCGGGTCCTAATGTTATGAACAAAAGCAGTCTAAAGTAAATCGGACATTACGACGGCTATGTTTACGCGATTTCCCAAATTTTTACCATTCCAAATCATATCAATCCAACTACCAATCAACATCAACTCAAGATACACATCAATGCTACTGATTTCAGTCATAATAAGCTCAAGGATCTCAATCCAATCATATATTATAACATCTCCAAATTCAACTAAACTACTTAACAATTAAGCTCGAATCATGCTTATCATTCAAATTACTACTCATCCATCCAAACCATCTCCAAACTTCAACATTCAAACTTATTACTAAAGGGTGTGAAGATTTATACCTTCCTTGGGAGGTGTTAAGTTGCTAGGAAGCCTTAGGAAGCCTCCTACAAGCTTGATCTTTCCAAAGAAATCAAGAAAACAAAGTTAGGCTTTGAAGTTTCTAAAAGTCCGATTTAAAGAACTGTAAAAATGAGGGTCTTACCATGCTTATTTGGAAGAGACTTGTGAACAAGGGTTGTAGGACATGTCAATACCTTTCCAACGAGCTATAGAACACAACATTTGAGTGAGTATTGAAGGAGATATGGAAGTTTGAAGTTGCTGGGTTTGTTTTAGCCGAGAGCTTTTTTCTTGAAATGGGAAAGTCAACTTCTAATTTTTGTGTTTTATGATATTTGCTTGGTTGCTTCTCCTTTTTGGCCTTGGAAAATGTCTTAGCTTTTTACCATGGTAAATTTTACATGGCCCAAAACCAACCAACAAAACAAAACCCTTGTCATGCTTATGTCATCGTGCACATGTCATAATGCTTCCACTTGTCCACACCTTGTTGGTTTGATGACATCATCATTCCTAACCTCCTTGATTAACTCCTAATTGCTTGCCAAATGACCGCTGATCTGTTATACGGTTTGCTTAACTTTCGTTTTCGTTTATCGTTTGAGGGATCATACCCGGGATCTTATTATTAGGTTTCTTTAACCTTTCTCAATACATTATATTCCTTTCATGATCCTCTCTTATAATCTTTGAATTTAAATCCTTTTTATTCTGTTACCTTATACTCAATTCTTTCTGTATCTGGTAGATTTTTGGAAAAAATCAAAGTGTTCGGAATTGGATTCTGACGATCTTTACATACACTTATATACCATATAGAGTACTAATAAAATCTCAGAATATCCATAACAGAACCCCTACATAGTGTGGCATGAAAAGTTTTCTCATTCAGCAAAAACACTATTTATAAGGGTTTCAAAAATTTCCAAAAATTGGGGTTATTACAGTCTCCCCTCCTTAAAAGGATTCCGTCCCGGAATCAAATAGAAATGAATAGGGATACTCTCTTAGCATTGCACTTTCTAACTCTCGAGTAAATTTTCCCACATTATGGTTCTACCATCAAACTTTGACTAGTTTGATAACCCTTTTCCTAAGCAATTGTTCCTTTTTCAATCTATAACCCTTCCTGGTTGCTCCATATAGGTTACGTCGGGTTGCATGTCTATGCGCTCATATGCCCTTATTTATCTGGCATCCGAATTACACTTTCTTAACATTGATACGTGGAACACGTTATGAACTTGCTACATGTTCGGGGGTAGGGCTAGCTCATATGCTAACTTCCCAAAATGTCTTAATATATCCAAGGGTCCAACAAATTGTAGACTTAGCTTTCCTTTCTTTCCGAACCTCATCAATCCTTTCCAAGGGATACCTATAACATTACTAGGTCCCCTATTTCATACTCTTTGTCCTTTTGAGTCAAATCAGCATACCTCTTATGTCCATCTTGGGTTACTACCAGCCGTCCTCTGATTAGATCTATTATATCCATGGTCCTTTGGACTACTGCGGGTCCGAGTATCTTGCGCTCTACAACTTCATCCTAACATAAGGGGGATCGATATTGTCTTCCCTCAAAAATCTCATAAGACGACATCTCGATACCTGACATGCGATCTATTGTCGTAAGATAACTCAATCCGCGTTAAGTGATCATTCCAATTTCTTTCAAGTCTATTGCACAGACTCTCATTATAGCTTCTAGCATTATAGCTTTTGCTTCTCACTACCCATCCTTTTCCAGTTCGTAGTCGCTACTACCTTCCGTTCCTAATATTATACTGGTTATACTTTTGCTCGTTAGCGTTCTATAAACTTTTAATAACCACGTCAACCTTAGTATCACGAATGTGTTTCCATTCCGAATACTACCACAACTTTATTACTCCTTTTTCAGCTATTTCTATTTTCCAAAATTTGATCAATCATATAGAAGTAAAGGAATTTGTTGAGAGATCACTATGATCATGAACACTTGTTATATCGCATGGTTAGTACAGAAGGTGGCCAGCCTTTAGTACTTGACAAACAATTAAACAACATGTGGTATCCTACTAGGCTTCTATCACAAAGATAGATAGTCATTCAGCAATACCTCCCCTTCTGGAAGGGTTATTCTTCTCAGCTTACATGAAATGAAAAGAAGAGAAAAGAACGAACTGAAGAGAATTGTATATATGTAAAAAAATATTGCCATAAAATATCTGGCTTGGAATCTACCTCTGAACTATAGAGGTTTGTCATAGGAGAGCAAAACATATATGTATTTATATCAATATCAAGTATTATAGCATCGTCTTTCTCATACCTAAATATTTTCGCTATTCCGTCCATCCTTCTATGGACCCATGCTCTTCCTCGAGCTTATACACAATCACCTTTGAAACTCCCTCGATATTGAAAATCGAACCTGGGATCTCATTCTAGACATCATCGTTACTAGAATTCTATGCTTGCACCGCAACCTTCCTCATATAGTCATACGACCCTCTATTGATAAGGACGAATAAATATTCAATAGGTAAATAATCTACTTAATTAGTCTATTCAATGATAACTTATACATCACCACGACCCGATTAGTGGTACTTAATCTCAACATCCATTCCAATACAACTCTCATGGTTGTAACCAGCTCATTACTCGCAGAATCATTGCTGCATTACTATGGTCCACCACTGACCAACTGTCGTCATTCACTTTCCATGAAATCTTAATATCTAACCATACGGAGTCCATACATGTCGTATAGAATACTTCTAAGGAGTTAACATAACCCCCATTCATAATTCATGAAGAACACTCCAGATCCTGACGTACTTTCATGACATGAAGCAGATAAAATTGCAGAAGAGTTTCAATCAAAGCAACGATAGCAGGTTAATACCATTCTTAATCGTATGCCTTCAATTGAAGACTTAACTCAAAGGTTTGTTTAGTCCTTCTTTTTTTTTTTGAAATATGGTCCTGGATTACTCTCAAGATAGGACCTTCTAAGATAGATAGCCCGCTCATGGCGATTATACGAATTAAACCTTTACCAACTACTATTATAGTTGGGTATTGCACAGTCATCAGAAGGAATGTCAATCTTTCAAATCATAATACAATCTTCACGGCTTTAACCATTATCATTGTATTCTCCTGGCACAAGCGCCGATAATTATCTTTTTACCTTTAAAGTGTCGGCCACCTCTTTGGCCTTTCCTGATAGTAAAATTTCCTTACAGTCAATGTCATTTTAACCACCTCCAAATAATTTTCTATCTCATTTCAATCACAGCTTATGTGAAGATATTTTCTTTAAAGTCTGATGAGTAAAAATAAAAAAAATTATCACCATTTTTCCATAAGTTATTGCCTCAGTCTTTAGAGGTTAATCACTGTCACGACTGACTTTTAATCATACTTAGAACATCTTTTATCTTAAGTCCTAATTGCCCTGAACAATTTCGACCATTACTGGTTCGATCCATACCTTCTCGTGGTTTAACACGTGCCTCACTTGGCATCATTATAATTACGTCATATTTCCTTTATCAACATTTCTATTCTTGAGAATTTTGAATATTACCTTTCTCCGTGTAAAACCTCTAAGGTTATCCTTGAATCGTTCCTCCTGTATTCCCTAGATACAGGGCATATCAAGATACCATTTATTAATACCAGAATCATTGTCTATATACTTCTGAAAAAATTTCTCCATTGATTCTTAAAGGTTGTTATTACCTTAATCCTTTCCAATTCATACTGTCAAAACTCATACTATCCCTATTAAGGATGAAATGCCAACCTTTAGGCATTCCCCTAGGATTCGTTTTAAGTTACCGATGTTCTATCCTTAATTCCACCTTTAAAAAGGTACATGCATCCTTCCATGGATAAATCAAGTCATATATTCCTGATAAGGGTGTCTTATTCAATCATTTCCACCTCGATAGTATATGCCTAATTTCACAATAACATCTATATTCAAAATGAGGTCAATCAATATGGCCTCCAAAAGATAACAACGGTTATCCACTTTTCTTTCCTGATTTGGTAATGATCACATGGATGTTCTGGAAGATATTGGTCGTGTTCAACGTGAACTTCTTCTTAATAAATCCTTATTTACTTTTGTTGTTTATCTCAACAGTCATCTCAATGTTGGGATATCTTTCATACCTGGCGTCTCCCTTTCTGGGTATCATGCCCCTGGTCTTACACTTCACATTCTTGAAGGTCACTTCCTTCATCCAATTTTCCTAATTTCTTACTTCCTTGTCTCCTCAGTCTATCTGCGTCTCATTATTTATCCTTCGAACTATCTCAAGGTTTCCTCGAATCCTCCCAACTTACAGGGGATAAAATATATGTATCTCTTATACCTTCAACCATCAATTTAACTCATGGTGAATCACCCTCATCCTGACGATTACATACTTTTCTATTTCTATTACTACGAGTCTTTAGGGTTTCCTCATACCCAACTCCCTTATCATTCCTCAAACTCTATTGCCTTTATATTCCTTTCCACTTCAGTTTCTTTTTATTTTCCTTTCTCTTATCATTATTTCATGAACCAACACAACATAAGCATTGATTTCATACATCCCGTCATTCTGGATTCGTGTCCTCAGAACGAATCTTGATAACTTTTACAACTTAGGTTCATAATTCATCATACTCGTCTGTCTTTGTTCTGTCGCTAAAGCTTTTACACTATCTCCATAACCTTGGGAAGTACTTTCCTAAAAACAATTGACTGAACTTAAATCAGTTTATTATAATCTCTTGCTCCGTGCCTTCCTTGGCCTTTCACCAGCGGGTGGTCTCTCTCTTAGGAGGGTAAGTGACAAAAACAGTCTTTTGTGGTTCATCAATCATTTAGAATCTCAAATGATTCCTATATTTCCTTTAGCCAGGCTCATGCCTCGACTGGGTCAGCTTGTTCCTTGGAACTCTGAGAGCTTAGCAACTTAAAGGTCTTAAAAGAATTTCTCACCGCATTGTTTACTCAGGGTGGTGGTTGGGGATAATAGTCTAAGTTCTGTCTAGAAAGGTCCATAAATTATCATATATGAGTACCGTCTCGGTTCTCCTTTCCTTACTCGACTTCTATTTCCTTAGTCTGAACGTTTCCTCCTCCTCCACGTAATCGGGGTCATCCTTCATGTTTTAAATCCTCATTTTCCACTTCATTATGTTATGGGTTCTTTCTATCTTGATGGTGACCTCCCTGACTATCACGTTCAGGGTTTGCTCTAAATCTTATTCCTCAAACTAGCTTTCATCTAAGATCTCATCTTTAAGCTCTTGAACATTTGGAACCCAAATTCTGTAGGAATACCTCATTATTCCCTTATCATCTTTCTCGATATTAATCTTTTATCTAATTGTTGGCTCTCTGCCTTCGTTCATCACTTTTTCTGGCACAATCTGTTCTTTTCCAATAATTTGAACTGTATTGCAATCTCAAACAGCTTTTCGGTACCGGCTCCGGTTACCTTCACTTCTATTTCCATTTTCTCAAAATCTCTTATAAACTCTCCAAAAGACATTATCATATTGAGTCTCTCCTTTTTACTAAGGGCATCAGCCACCATATTGGCTTTCCCCGAATGATAAAGAATCTCCCAATCATAATTCTTGATTAGCTCTAACCGCCTCCTCTGGCGTATGTTGAGCTCTTTCTACGTAAAAATGTACTAGAGCTCCTATGGTTTGTGTAAATCCCGCACTTCTCTCCATACAAGTAGTGCCTCCAATCTTTAGGGTAAAACTATTGCCACGAGCCTAAGCTCATGGGCGGGGATATCGAATTTTATATTCCCTTAATTGTCTTGACACGGACGCGATTATCTTGCTATGCTGTATAAGAAGCACCCAAATTCCTTATGCGAAGCGTCACTACAAATCACAAATTCTCCATTTTCCATCCGGCAACGCCAACATAGGGGCCATCACCAATCTTTGCTTCAGTTCTTGAAAGCTGTTCTCGCATTTCTCTGTCCATTCAAACTTCTTAGTCTTACGAGTAAGCTGCGTTAAAGGGGCTACTATCTTTACAAACTTGAACGAATCTCCGGTAGTGACCAGCCAATCCTACCTCTGGTAATTCCCCGAACCATGGTCATCAATTCCTCAGTGGTCCTTTATTCATTCTTGTCATGACCCTCCACGGGATTCTTCTCAGCAACAATCCCTTCTAGGACAACATCCTCAACCGCTACATCCTCAATATGAACATCATCCGGTCCCTCATTAGGGTGTTCCATTGGATCCACAATCTGATCTCCAATAACTAATAAAACATCATCGCGTTGTTGCTCCTCAACCTCAGGGTTCGGAGTCCCGCTACCATATACGATAACGAACTACGCTTATATCACGATATTTATAAGGGTTCCCCTAAGGGTTTTAACTGTCAGTACTACATTAGGTAGTCCGACTATAAACTTGGCAAGAGTTCTTATTATCTTAGTGAACTTATTATCTTAACGTCACATCATCTCTGAGGTTTATAACGCTTAGCTCTGATACCATTTCTGTAACACCCCCAAATTCGGGGTCGGGGATCCGGGTTGTCACGAGTTCCATTTCCCTTAATAACACCCAATCTTATTAAACAATCAACTACTCTGTACTGTGACCCCACAATATACAAACACACACCACAAGTTATAGTCTCAGAGCTGAATTCCCAAAAATAATCACAAGTCACTTTATTCCACAATTATCTGTCAATACACCTTAAAAGGTTTTCTGAATAAATTTACATTTTCTTTGCCATTATTACAATTGATAAAGATACATAAGTCTGGTACATCAAAAGTTGAAAGCCTAGCCTATTGGTAGTTCCTACCTCAGCTACAGCGACATCAATGCCTATAGGAAACTGCGGAACGTTTCCTAATCGCTTGCGAATTGGAAGCTTTCTCCTGGTTATCTTGTCTATCTGATGTTGTGTGATGAAAGAAGAAAGCAAGGGTGAGCAGCAAGCCCACCAAAATAATATGTATAATGATTAACAATATATGAGCCTTCTCATAGTACTCATGAAAGTCTTGGTCAAAAGAAATGAACCAAGTTGATATCTTAATGCGATGAAGTCGCAAAATATTCAGTATATATATACATATATACTATTCAAAATATTGGAAGTCCTCTTCCATGCATAATACACACAGAGTTCCAGTGTATAACTGTATAAAAATACCGTTGCAAGGTGATCTCATATATCTAACCTTGTCTCAACGTTTTTCTGAAAATCTTTGTCATGCATAAGATAATCATTTACTAGATATAAGTTTAAAAGATGAAGTTACAAGATACTCCAATATACTTATATCTTTTCCAAATACTACTTGAACTACCACCGTTCAAGTTATAATTAGTTCAAAAGTTCATCACATAGATGAGACTACAAGATAATACTTGAATAGATTCAACCTTTAAAATATCATCAAAATAAAATGAAGTTATGAGATACTTCATTTGATGCAAACATCATTTTGAAAACTTGACCCTGCCAACACTCAACAATCGCCCAACCGTAGCCTTTCTATCGAAGTGCTCTGGGTAGTGTTGCAGAAATATCCAATTGGATGATGAACTCATTACGGGAGTTTGCCGCGCCAGGAAGACCACTTACGATGATCAGTCGTAGTAGTGCAACCCCACCATTTTCTACATGTAGAGGAGAACCTGTCGGATTTACTTATCAACCGAACACTGAACTCCTAAGGAATGGACCGCCTTAGTGGAACTTTCAGGCCATTTAGGCCAATATAATAAGGCTGGGCCGGCGCCACTCGACCACTTACGCCACTCCTAGTTCAGATGAAATCCATGACTCTGAAACGTAAAGCTCGTTCCCCCTTTCCCCAAGTAGAAACTTGTTGATACGGCTCCACCAAGAAGTCGTATCTAGTTGGAAAGGAAAACTCACCGATATTTCCCAGGCGATGCCTGTTAATGGATTAACTTATTCCAAGAATTTTACTTCCCGAGTGTTGGGTAAGTAATCAATTCATTTATCAAAACAGCAACCTTATTGCGAATATAAAACACACCATAGAGCCGGATCCCTCAGGTTTTGAGCGAGTATTTAAATCCCCTTCGAAAGGAGGATATTAAATATAAAAATGAGTTTTGGGATCCGCTCTAACTTTTAAAAATTATTTTGAAGGCTCGCGAAACATTTTTAAGAATGTTCGGAGTGATGTTGATTTTGTAAAATAAATCAGTCCCAATATATTAGAAAATATCTGAATATTATTATTTAAATAATATTCCCATAAAGAATAATCTTTATAAAAATAATTGAAGTAGAAGTTTTAAAACTCTTACTTGAATGAAAATTAAATAATCAAAGATATACTTATACAAAAGTACTATCTTTATTTGAATAATCGAAAAGTAAGTTTGATTATCGAACATTATTCTTTAATAAACAAAGAATATTAATAAATAATAAGCGGAGTCATAATACCTCAAATGAATATTATAAATAATATTCATTAAATAAAATAAAGGAGTCATACATCCTCAAATGAATATCCAAGTAATATTCAATAAATAATATAAAGGAGTCATAAGTCCTCGAATGAATATTCAAGATAATATTCATTAATAAAATAAAGTTATCCAATAAACCTTATTCGATTAATAGTTTTGAAAACTATTACCATATATATATAAAATATATATATATATATATAATCTACTCGGGATCCTCGACTCCCGATTTTAGAAAATGTTTTCACCTTTGGGTCCCTATACTAAGGGTATATGCAAATTACCGCTATTCTCTAGCATAGGTATTATCAACTGAACCAACAGATATATATGGCAAGAATACGAAACAGGCATGCATATATATACCATATCAGCATGCTAAAATATATCGCAAGAATTTGCTAATATAACCATCATGCATCTACTACAAGATAATGCATATACAAGCGTATACATCACAACAAAAGTATAACGGATAGAAAACTTGCCTGAGCGACTGGGGGTTACAAATGGCTCGGGAAGAGTCTGGTAACCTATAAACAACAAGTAAGTTAGAATTAAACCAAAGTCACTTGTAAATCTATACTTTAACCAACTTAGACTCTAACGCTTGCTTTGCGCTTACTGATTCTCTTAAGTCACTTGAGTACCCTCGGCTCCACCATTTTTTATAATTTAACCATTACGATTTTTAAGGCGATTCCTTCGCGAGTGTCTTACCAACTGCCTAAAACACTTAACATAATTGTTTCATACACTAATTAACCCTTTAAGGTCCTTAACCAAGGTTTCAAAGTAAGGCGAGGGGTAATAGTTCGGTCACGAAACGCCGTTACTTAAAACGGCCGTTTCTCCTAAACCGTACATCGGAATCAAACGAACTACATATCAAAACGATGCTCGTAACATGAACTATCTAAAAATGGCAATGGTCAAAACCTAGCAGGGAGTTCTCGGGTCCTAATGTTATGAACAAAAGCAGTCTAAAGTAAATCGGACATTAGGACGGCTATGTTTACGCGATTTCCCAAATTTTTACCATTCCAAATCATATCAATCCAACTACCAATCAACAACAACTCAAGATACACATCAATGCTACTGATTTCAGTCATAATAAGCTCAAGGATCTCAATCCAATCATATATTATAACATCTCCAAATTCAACTAAACTACTTAACAATTAAGCTCGAATCATGCTTATCATTCAAATTACTACTCATCCATCCAAACCATCTCCAAACTTCAACATTCAAACTTATTACTAAAGGGTGTGAAGATTTATACCTTCCTTGGGAGGTGTTAAGTTGCTAGGAAGCCTTAGGGAGCCTCCTACAAGCTTGATCTTTCCAAAGAAATCAAGAACACAAAGTTAGGCTTTGAAGTTTCTAAAAGTCCGATTTAAAGAACTGTAAAAATGAGGGTCTTATCATGCTTATTTGGAAGAGACTTGTGAACAAGAGTTATAGGACATCTCAATACCTTTCCAACGAGCTATAGAACACAACATATGAGTGAGTATTGAAGGATATATGGCAGTTTGAAGTTGCTGGGTTTGTTTTAGCCGAGAGCTTTCTTATTGAAATAGGAAAGTCAACTTCTAATTTTTGTGTTTTATGATATTTGCTTGGTTGCTTCTCCTTTTTGGCCTTGGAAAATGTTTTAGCTTTTTACCATGGTAAATTTTACATGGCCCAAAATCAACCAACAAAACAAAACCCTTGTCTTGCTTATGTCATCTTGCACATGTCATAATGCTTCCACTTGTTCACACCTTGTTGGTTTGATGACATCATCATCCCTAACCTCCTTGATTAACTCCTAATTGCTTGCCTAATGACCTCTGATCTGTTATACGGTTCGCTTAACTTTCGTTTTCATTTATCGTTTGAGGGATCATACCCGGGATCTTATTACTTAGGTTTCTTTAACCTTTCTCAATACATTATATTCCTTTCATGATCCTCTCTTATAATCCTTGAATTTAAATCATTTTTATTCTGTTACCTTATACTCAATTCTTTCTGTATCTGGTAGATTTTCGGGAAAAATCAAAGTGTTCGGAATTGGATTCTGACGATCTTTACATACACTTTTATACCATATAGAGTACTAATAAAATCTCAGAATATCCATAACAGAACCCCTACATAGTGTGGCATGAAAAGTTTTCTCATTCAGCAAAAACACTATTCATAAGGGTTTCAAAAATTTCCAAAAATTGGGGTTATTACATTTATAGTGGATTATGTTCCTTATGAAATTTGCAATCGATTGGTATATAGCTTGTTAACAGAGGATTAGTGAATCGAAGGGAGTTGTGTTTTGAAGATTTTCGATGTTCGCCGGAAACCGGCAATGTTCTTGGTCATTTTCCGGCCAGAACAGGGATGATTGATGTGTTTTGATAGCATGAATAAGTTCCTGGTGATGTATAGATCGTATCTGGAGGTGTTGGTGGGGTTCGGAGTCTTCTCCGGCGAGACAGAACTTTTCCGGCGACCCCCCTGTAAAATTACAGTTTAGTACCTTATCTTTTGGGGAAGAAACAGTTAGGTCCCTGAGGTTTCCAGAACTTGCAAATTTTGGATTCCTGGTTTAAAAATATTCAAAAATCATATTTCCTATTTATTTTTATTATAAAAATTCGATTTTAATTTCTGAAAATTCCAAAAATTATTATTTTAATTCCAAAAATTATATGTAATTCAAAAATAAATCTGAATTAATTAGTTAATTAATTTCAGTTAATTTTTAATTGATTAATTAGTCAATTAATTCGAAAATTAATTGATTAATTGATTAAATTAATTATTAATTGATTTTAATTAATTATTTAATTAGATTTAGTTGTTTAAAAATGATTTTAAAATTCCGAAAAATAGTTTCGAGTTTTAAAATATTATTTTAAATTGTTTTCAAGGCTCGATAATTATTATAAAATTGTTTTGAAGCCAGAATTGGTCAACCGAACCCTGTTTACTACGAAATAGATTCAACGATCTGTTTTAATTCCGAAAAATGTTTTAAAAATCATTTTAAATATCCGAAAGCCTATTTATGACCCGAGAATTCTTTAGAAATGATATATCATTGATTATGTGACGTGTTATGTGTTATATGTGACTTGTTGATTAACTGTCGGTCTATATATTCGATGTTTACTTGTTTATTGCGTAACTTTCAATCCGTTAATCGGATTTGGGTGAAACGAAGGGTAGATAGTAGTATGTGTTAAATCGAATCGTATGAGTTGAATATTGATAGATGCTTATGATATGTGAGCAGAAGAGGCAAGGCGTAGGAAAGGGAAACAGATAGTCAAGGAGTAAGACAGTGGTGATTGAGAGCAAGTGCAGTGTAGTAAGCTAGTACTAGGCAAGTGTTCTGAACTTTCTCAAGATATTATAGTGATTGATAGTCCTATTTATATTGCAAGTGCTTTGAAGCACTGAACCCTAAACCCTGATTCCAGTTATTGATCTTGAGTTGTAAACCTGATTCTTTCTAAACCATTGATTATTGTATCCCCAAATACGAACCTCAAATATACGACACTACTCCACAAATACATACAAACTAATTATCAAACACTGAACCAGATTGCTTACACACTCAAACCATTGTATCTTATGCTTTGAAAGACCAAATCCTTGAAACCCTGAAACATTGATCTTTTTGTTATCCAATTCTTTCACTACCTAGCAGCCAAGCTTTGGAAATGCCATATTGATCTTTATGTAGATTGAAACCATTTTCTTATTGAACGTCCAATGTTGTTAATGATTCTGTTTATTGTTTATTACTGCTTATTCTGTCATTAAAGTAGAATTGGATTGTTTTTACTAAAATTTTGGACCAGATTCGTGGTCAGACCATATAATGGTCAAGTTAGGCCAATGTGTGCCTTGGATCCAGTAGTTAGAGCAGTGATGTGTGCTTTGCTCGGGGTTAGTGCGTGACTGATCAGCAGCCTAACCTTGGTTTTTAAAATGAAAATATAATATCCAATTCTAAATCATAATCCATTGTTCACTTGATATCATAACCATATTTACCTGATAATCATTATTCTCAGTTTTGTCATTGTGACTTGCTGAGCCAGCTAGCTCATTTGTGCGATGTTGTTTATGTTCTTTTCCAGTTAAGAAGGAACCGGTTGGTACCGAGGATCCCTAGTCCAGTACGAGAGCTAGGGGTTCAGGTTGATCGAGTTGAGCTAGTAGGCTTCTTTTGGAATAATTTAAGTTTGTAAAAGTTTGTAATAATGTTTAATACTCAGTTCTGAGTTTGGATAGTTGGGATTTGATCGGTTTGTAATATAAGTAAGTGTGGTTGGCTTGTGTGCATAATTTAACCTATTGCGGTTCGTGGTAATCGGTAAGTAGGGTCACTGCATATCATTATTATTATCTTTATCATTGTTATAAGCAGGTTATTAATAAGGTGTGTGTGTGTGTGTGGACCCCAAACTTCTGACCCAGGTTTGGAGGGCGCCACATCTATCACCAAATGGGAGGATCTTGCTCAAAAGTTCTTAACTAAATTCTTTCATATGGCGAAGACCGATGTGATCAGAAACGCATTTACTCAATTTGCTCAACAATCTGTAGAATCTTTATGTGAGGCTTGGGATCATTATAAGGAGATTCTTAGGAAGTGTCCTCACCATGGGATGCCTGAATGGATGATCATTAATTGTTTCTGTAATGGTTTGGGTGCTACTTCTAGACCCATGCTGGATGCAGCATTAGGAGGAGCCCTGTGGGCTAAAAGCTATGATGAAGCTTATGAATTGATTGAACTAATGGATGCTAATGAATACCAGAATCCTACTCAGAGATAATCTCCGGGCAAGGTAACAGGAATTCTGGACTTTGATACAGCTATTGTTATAGCTGTTCAGCTTAAGGATTTTGACGATGAAGGTGGATTCTTTGGCTAATTATGGAGTTAATCAGATCACTAGTGTCTGTAAGCTTTGTGCTGGTGCCCATGAGACGGAACAGTGTGCTATTTCTAGTGAATCAGCTCAGTTTGTGAGCAACATTCAGAGGTCGCATTCAGAGGTCGCAGCAACCTGTGTCAACTACCTATTATCCTAACAACCTCAATCATCCTAACTTTCGCTGGAGCAACACTCTGAATGCGGTTCAGCAGCCTTATCAGCAGTATCCAACAAAGCAGTACAACCCTCCTGGTTTTCAGCAACCGCAATATGCACCAAGGCAGCAACTCCAACTGCAATAGTCTAATGAAAAGTTTGAATTGGAGAAGTTGAGGCTCATGTACAAGAGCCAAGCCGTTTCTATCAAGACCTTGGAAAATCAAATTGGAAAAATTGCCAATGCTTTGCTGAAATCGTCAACCTGGTACACTCCTTAGTGACACTGAAGTGCAGGGAAATAGGGAAGCTAAGGAGCAGGTAAAGGCAATTACATTGAGGTCTTGGAAGGTTGCGAATCCCAAACACTCCCAAGTTTCGGATGAAGAAGTTCTGGCTGAAGAAGAAGTGCAGAATAAAGCTGAAGTAGAACCAAGGAAGACTACTGTTGAACACACTCCTCTTGAGGTTAATACAGGGGAGAAGCAGATCCATCATCCACCTCCCTTTCCTAAGAGTCTGTAGAAGAAAATGTTGGATAAGCAATTTGAGAAGTTTCTTGAGGTGTTCAAGAAACTTCATATCAACATACCTTTCGCTGAAGCTCCTGAATAGATGCCTAATTATGCAAAGTTTATGAAAGGTATACTTTCTCGGAAAGTGAAGCTTGATGACTTAGAGACAGTTGCTCTCATGGAGGAATGCAGTGTTGTGGTACAACAGAAGTTGCCTCCAAAGCTTAAAGATCCTAGAAGCTTCACGATTTCTTGCACCATTGGAAATATGTCATTTGAAAAATACTTATGTGACTTGGGAGATAACATCAATCTTATGCCTTTGTCAATCTTCAAAGAGTTGGACTTACCTGATCCAAAGCCTATTTATATGACCTTGCAGTTGGCCGATCATTCTATTACATATCCACAAGGCATTGTTAAGGATGTTTTGGTCAAGGTGGATAAACTCATCTTTCCTGCTGATTTTGTAATTCTTGATTTTGAGGAGGATAAGAAGATTCCCATAATTTTGGGAAGATCTTTCTTGGCTACAGGCCGAACCTTGATAGATGTGCAGAAGGGTGAGCTCACTATGTGAGTGCTGTATCATGATGTAACTTTTAATGTGTTCAATACCATGAAATCTCCTACAGAAAATGAGGAGTGCTCTAAGGTGTAGTTGGTTGATTCTATGGTTACTTCAGAACTTAATCAATTGCTAAGGTCTGATGCCTTAGAAAAGGCGTTGTTGGGGAATTCAGATAGTGAAGATGATGAAGGTGATGAGCAGTTGCAATATCTGAATGCTTCTCCCTGGAAGCGGAAGATATATATGCCTTTTGAATCTCTTAGAATTGAGGAGTTGAATAAATCTCCAAAGCGCCTCAAGCCATCTATTGAGGAAGCCCCTACACTTGAGCTTAAACCATTGCCTGAACAATTAAGGTATGCATTTTTAGGTGATGCATCTACTTTACCTATTTGTTAGGTCACACACACTGTAGAAGGGGGTTGAATACATTGTATACTTTAATCAAATCGAATTAAGAACACAAGTATGTAACACAGAATAATCTTATTAATAAAACAGTATTGTAATGGAACCATTCTCTCTCAGTGATGAACAAATATCACGAGAGCTGCTAGGGTTACAATGAATAATATTCTCGATAATGATAACACATCTAGTGTAAACCCTATGTTGTGTTTATATACCACACAGTTACAAGATAATCTCTAATTGATATCGAATATGATTCTCTATCCTAAAATATATCAATTAGTTATCTTTTCTTCCAAGTCTTCTATTCTTCATAGAATTCTTCTCTATGCATATCTCTTCTTGTTTTAGTCTTGATCTTCTTTCATTTCAATCAGTCGCCTTCCTTATCTGAAAGTCTTCTTAAGTCCTGATATTATCTCCTGATGAATATCTTCTGATATCTTAAGTTCTGATAACTTAAGTTCTGATATCTTAAGTTATGACTTTAGTACAAGTACTGATTTCCAGTTAAGTCCTGATTTGTACTGTTAGTCAAGATTTGAAAACTAAACACAAGTCATTATTAGACATGACATCACAAATATATCTAACAATCTCCCTCAACTTGTAAATTAGCATAATATACAAGTTTAATAGATATTTGATGATGTCAAAAACATTAAGTACAAATGCATATGAGAATTTGACTAGATAACTACAACTCATAGTCCTTGTAGCTTTTACCATCCTTAAAGTCTGATATCAACTTTAGCCTGTATATCCTTCAAAATTTAAAAGTTCTAGTCCTTGACCTGGCTTCAGTTTTTGATCTCTTAAATGTCAGGAGTTGTTCTGAGATAGTTCTTCAAAAGAGTTCTCTCAGTATATTCAAGTTCATTTATCATCCTCCTTTTAGCATCTTTAAGTTCAACTGTATCTTCTCCTGTCTGAAAGACAGCAGCCCTTAGATCATTAATCTTTGTTTTCCTTATTTCCTGATCCAGTTTGATCAGATAAGCTTTGTCAGACTCCAGATTAAATTCAACACCCTTAATACCCAGAAATGTAGTGATCTTGGCGGTATTAGGCTTCATCTCAATCACCATTGTGAGCTCTGTACTTTGGATAGTATGGTCTGTCAGAATTTACAGAGTAAAGTTTCTTCTGTCTTTGAATATCAGATTTTAAGTAACTGGAAGCACCATATGTTGACTTGTTCTTCACTTGAAGTAGAAATAAAACATGTTGCAGTTCTTCATAATACTAAAACTGAATTGCAGCCTTTCTTATCTGGAATACTCTTCCATCTGTCATAAAATAAAGCATTATATCTTCTTTCAGCTTGGAATTGTAGACCATCTGTACAGACTCCAATTGATTTAGTCTTTATAGAGTTGTCCCTAATCCTGGTTCAGAAAGGGATGTAGGATCTGAGGTAGAGTTGTTTACTCTTTTCTCATCAGCATTACCCAGTCTTGTTTTGTCTCTAGCTTCCTTCCCTTGGAGCAATCTACCCTGAAAAACATTTGTTAAAGTCTTCATAGGTTGAGCAGATTGTTGAGCTTTAGTAAACCAACGTAGTAGAACTGTTGAAGGTTTAACATGAGCAATATCAGAGGTTTCCTTTTCTTTTGATGTCAAGACAACTTGAGCTCTGTCAAAGGTTGCTTGAATATTCCTTTTCTTCTTCAAAATCAAATTTGTATCTTCATCAGATTTTGCTTTCAGATCCATGGTTGGTAGGATCAACTTCCACCTGTGATTTGGATTTGTCCTTAGATGCATCAGTATTTGTCCTCTCTTTGATCACAATGCCCTTAGGCTTAGGTGGTTTCTTTGCTATGACTTGAGCTTTAGACTTTGACTTAGATTTGTCATTTGCAGCTTTCAGTGTAATCTCTTCTTCCTTCAGGCTTTCAAAATCCATGCCTGGATTATCCTTTAGGAACAGCCTTTTGGAGATCTCTTCATCAAGTTTCAGAGTTTGTTCATTAGAACTTATCCTTTTACCAGTATAAGAACTTGTTCTTCTCCCAGCATCAGAACTTGTTCTTTGACTTGTAGTTCTGGCTTTGCTTGATAAAGAACCCCTGCCTTGACTTAGACCTCTACTCCTTTCAGAGTTTCCCTGGTCTTCATTATCATCATCCTTACCCTTCAGTGGTTGATTAGTTGTGCATTTGGACTTAATTACTTTCTCCCCCTTTTTGGCATCATCTGGTAGAAGCAGGGAGACAAGCAATTCCACAGAGTTTTGGATTTCATTAAGTTGGTTTTGTTTAGCAGCTTGATTCTTTAAAATATCAGATAGTTGAACTTGCTGCTTTTCTTGATTCTTTTCTATATATTCAATGCGGTCAAAGGCTGGCTTAAAAAACCTTTTCTTGTCCAATGTGACATTCATGTCTTGCTTAATCAGTGTTTTTTGAAGTTTGTCCACCTTGTCTTGAGTTATTGAGTGTTGACCTTGAAGGTTCCTGGTACTCAATGCAGTAACTCTGAGTTGTGCTTTGAAGTCATCATTCATTAGCATCTCATCAACTTTAGCCAAGTACTCCGCAAGAACATTTGCAGTAGGAACAACTTTGTTCCAATCCTTGATCCACTCTCTTCCTCTGGAGGTTTCACTCCAAGGTACTGGTGCATCCTCTTTCACAAACTTCTTAATCAAATCAGCTTTATCAATTGTTTGCAGAGGTGTATGTCCTGAAGGACCAGCTGCATCAACATTTACATTTGTAGTAGATTAACCAGTATTGTCAGCATTTACTTCAACAGAACTTGCAGAATCTTCAGTATCAACATCTTGTGATAGAATTAGTGTATGTGAAGTAATAGAAGATTCATCTTCATGAACATCAGCATCTAGCAGTGGAGTTACTGGTGGAGTTTGCTATGAAGTAAGTGAAATAAGTGGAGCTTCCAGATACAAGACCATAGGCACATCCAAATTGTTGATATCAATTTCAGCACTTGTGCCTGGATTGTCAGCATGTACTGGAGAGTCTATTGGAGAAACAGGAGGTGTAGGCATTGGAGTAGTCTCTGGCACTTGGATTGGAGATTTTTGAGCTTCATGAAGTTCTGGCTTAGCACTTGGAAGAGATTCAACTACAGTAGGGTCTTGTGGGATCAGAGATTCCTGACCCCCTTCCACAACTGTTGCTTCCATTCCTTCTTCAGAGGTTGATTCTTCTACAGCCCTCCTTGCTCTTTGCTTTTTAAGTCTCTTAGTTGATGGAGAGACTCTGGGAGCTTGATCATCAGAGTTTAGCTTTCTATGCCTTTTTAGGGGTTTAGAACTCCCAGTTTCTTGAGCTGTCTGAGAAGAGACCTTCTCAGCTACTTTAGAAACAGGTTCTGATGGTTGAACCTGTACCTCATCATCAGACTCATCTCTTAAAATTATCTTCCTTCTTTTCTGCTGTGCCTGAGGTACTCTCTTAGTCCTTTTTGCTCTAGAAGAAGAAGGCTTCACCTGATTATGTGCTGATGGTTGTGGTTGCTGTGTTTGCTTAATGGTGGGTTCTGATGGCTGTTGAGTGTTAGTGGGTTGGACATCAGGATATAGCAATGAATAGGTATCAGAATCATCATTTACCAGAGCTTGCTTTACTGATAAAGGAATTCTAAGGGGTCTCAAAACTTCCTTCTTGTTGTCAGCAGTTAAGAGATCAGTAAAAGCCCTCTTAGCTAACCTAAAAGGTTCTATGTGATCACTTGCTAGTTGTAGTTCATCTGATGTAAAGTAACTGTAAATTACCTGACAGAACCAGCAAAGTAAACGACATTCCTGTCCTCATGCATCCTATCTCCTATAAAACATATCATAGTCTTTGAATAATCAAAATAAGACTGGTTTAGGAGTGCATACCCAATTTGTTGTGTCAGATTAGGAATGGCATCAAATTTGAGCAATTGTTGGAAAACGTCTTTGTGATGCAATCAAAGAAAAAGCTCCATTCTCTTCGAATATGTGGGAGTTTAAGTTGGCCCAACTTTGCCAAACTCTCCTCATACCCTAAATTAGCCATCATTTTCTGTAGCAAGTGCTCCTCCACAGCAGAATTGAATTGACAGTTTTCAGGTAGGTGTAGAGCTTTTCGAATTATTGTCGGAGTAACACTACAAGAAAAATGTCCATAGGCATCGGTTTTTGGCCGATGTCTCTGTTGTTTGGCAACCGATGTTGATGTCGGTGATGTCTATTCTAGACATCGGCCATAACCCGATGTCTTTACTTGCTTAGACATCGTTTCTGTAAAAAAAACTGATGTCCATTGTAACACCCCCAAATCCGGGGTCGGGGATCCGGGCTGTCACGAGTTCCATTTCCCTTAACAACACCCAATCTTAATAATTAATCAACTACTCTGTACTGTGACCCCACAATAAACACACACACCACAAGTTATAGTCTCAGAGATGAATATCCAAAAATAATCACAAGTAGTTTTATTCCACAATTATATGCCAATACACCTTAAACGGGTTTCTGAATAAATTTCCATTTCTTTGCCATTATTACAATTCATAAATATACATAAATCTGGTACATCAAAAGTTGAAAGCCTAGCTATTGGTAGTTCCTACCTTAGCTACAGCGACATCAACGCCTATAGGAAACTACGGAACGTTTCCTAATCGCTTGCGAATCGGGAGCTTGGTCCTGTTCATCTTTTCTATCTGTTGTTGTGTGATGAAAGAAGAAAGCAAGGGTGAGCAGCAAGCCCACCAAAATAATATGTATAATGATTAACAATATATGAGCCTTTTCATAGTACTCATGAAAGTCTTGGTCAAAAGAAATGAACCAAGTTCGACCTCTTTAAAATCTTTAAAATGAAATCTTTAAAATATCATCAAAATAAAATGAAGTTACGAGATACTTCATTCGATGAAAACATCATTTTGAAAACTCGACCATGCCAACACTCAATAATCGCCCAATCGTAGCCTTTCTATCGAAGTGCTCTGGGTAGTGTTGTAGAAATATCCAATTGGATGATGAACTCATTACGGGAGTTTGCCGCGCCAGGAAGACCAGTTACGATGATCAGTCGTAGTAGTGCAACCCCACCATTTTCTACATGTAGAGAAGAACCTGTCGGATTTACTTGTCAACCGAACACTGAACTCCTAAGGAATGGACCGCCTTAGCGGAACTTCCAGGCCATTTGGGCCAATATAATAAGGCTGGGTCGGCGCTACTCGACCACTTACGCCACTCCTAGTTCAGATGAAATCCATGACTCTGAAACGTAAAGCTCGTCCCCACTTTCCCCAAGTAGAAACTTGTTGATATGGCTCCACCAAGAAGTCGTATCTAGTTGGAAAGGAAAACTCACCGATATTTCCCAGGCGATACCTGTTAATGGATTAACTTGTTCCAAGAATTTTACTTCCCGAGTGTTGGGTAAGTAATCAAAATTCTTTTATCAAGACAGCAACCTTGTTGCGAATATAAAACACACCACAGAGCCGGATCCCTCAGGTTTTGAGCGAGTATTTAAATCCCCTTCGAAAGGAGGATCTTAAATATAAAAATGAGTTTTGGGATCCGCTCTAACTTTTAAAAATTATTTTGAAGACTCGCAGAACATTTTTAAGAATGTTCGGAGTGATGCTGATTTAATAAAATAAATCAGTCCCAATATATAAAAAAATATCTGAATATTATTATTTAAATAATATTCCCATAAAGAATAATCTTTATAAAAATAATTGAAGTAGATGCTTTAAAACTCATACTTGAAATGAGTATTAAATAACCAAAGATATACTTATACGAAAGTACTATCTTTATTTGAATAATCAAAAATAAGTTTGATTATCGACACCTTATTCTTTAATAAAATAAAGAATATATTTCAGTAAATAATCGGAGTCATAGGTCCTCAAATGAATATTCAAATAATATTCAATAAATAAAATAAGCTGAGTCATAAGCCCTTGAATGAATATTCGAAATAATATTCATTAAATAAGTTATCGAATAAACCTTATTCGATTAATAGTTTTGAAAACTATAACCATATATATATAAATATATATATATAAAATTTACTCGGGATCCTCGACTCCCGGTTTTAGAAAATGTTTTCACCTTTGGGTCCCTATACTAAGGGTATATGCAAATTACCGCTATTCTCTAGCATAGGTATTATCAACTGAATCAACAGATATATATGGCAAGAATACGAAACAGGCATGCATATGTACCATATTACATACTGCAATATATCGCAAGAATTTGCTAACTAACCATTATGCATCTATCACAAGATAATGCATATACAAGTGTATACATCACAACAACAGTATAACGGATAGAAGACTTGCCTGAGCGACTGGGGTTACGAATGGCTCGGGACGAGTCTGGTAACCTATAAACAACAAGTAAGTTGGAATTAAACCAAAGTCATTTGTAAATCTATACTCTAACCAACTCAGACTCTAACGCTCGTTTTGCGCTTACTGATTCTCTTAAGTCACTCGAGTACGCTCGGCTCCACCATTTTTAATAGTTTAACCATTAAGAGTTTTAAGGCGATTCCTTCGCGAGTGTCTTACCAACTGCCTAACACACTTAACATAATTGTTTCATACATTAATTAACCCTTTAAGGTCTTTAACCTATGTTTCAAAGTAAGGCGAGGGGAAATGTTTTGTTCGCGAAATGCCGTTACTTAAAACGGTCGTTTCTCCTAAACCGTACATCGGAATCAAACGAACTACATATCAAAATGAAGCTCGTAACATGAACTATCTAAACATGGAATGGTCAAAATCTAGCAGGGAGTTCCCGGGTCCTAATGTTATGAACAAAAGCAGTCTAAAGTAAATCAGACATTACGACGGCTATGTTTACGCGATTTCCCAAATTTAAACCATTCCAAATCCACCACAATTCAACCCAAATTCACAACCCAATCAAAATTCCATCCAAAATACAATACAACAGCCCCAAATCAACTCATTATAATCAATTTACTTAATCCTAAAACTTGAATTTAAACTATACTACAATCTTTAACCAAATCATAAGATTTCAACAATCCATTCACCACCATTCCAACCCAACTCTAAACCAACAATCACTAAGCTACTCTAATACCATATCAACCAAAATCATCCTAATATACAAAGTAAAGCTAGGGTTTGGAGATGATATACCTTCCTTGAAGTGGTGTGAGTAGCTAGGAAGTCTTAGGAAGCCTTGAGCAGTCCTTGGAAGGCTTGGATCTTAAAGGAAAAGCAAGAAAAATCAAGTTAAAAACCTTGAAATCATTATTCATTGTCTTCTTCATTGATTTATTGGAGAAGATAGAGAATGAATGGGATGCTTAAACTCATAATATAGCCATAACTATGCATAAGGAATACTAGGGAATTATCTTACCAATTTAGGAAGCTTGGATCTTGGATTTTGAAAAATTTTCCCTTTGAAAATGTAAAAAGCCGAGAGCAAGCTTCTTGGTGGAGAGAAATGAAATGATTTTTTTTTGTGTTTGCTTTGTTTTGTTTTGGTTGGTTGATTTTCTTTTGATTTGTTTTGGTTAATTACCTTTTTAGCCTTAAACTTTGTGTGGTTTTAATTCAACCACATCTCCTTCCCTTATGTCATGCTTATGTCATGCTCATGATGTCATCCTCCCCTCTTTTTCCTCTTCTCATTGGTTGGGTGACATCATCCTCTCTAATCCCTTTGATTAACTTCCTAATTGTTTGCCTAATGACCGCTGATATGTTATACGCTTCGCTTAACTTTCGTTTTCGTTTATCGTTTGAGGGATCATACCCGGGATCTTATTACTTAGGTTTCCTTAACCTTTCTCAATATAATAAATTCCTTTTATAATCCTCTCTTATACTCCTTTAATTTAAATCCTTTTTATCCTGTTACCTTATACTCAATTCTTTCCGTATCTAATGGATTTTCGGGAAAAATCAAAGTGTTCGGAATTGGATTCTGACGATCTTTACATACACTTATATACCATAAAGAGTACTAATAAAATCTCAGAATATCCATAAAAGAAACCCTATGTAGTGTGGCATGAACAGTTTTCTCATTCAGCTAAAACACTATTCATAAGGGTTACAAAAAGTTGAAAATTTTGGGGGTTATTACAGTCTCCCCTCCTTAAAAGGATTCCGTCCCGGAATCAAATAGAAACAAATGGGGGTACTTTTCTAGCATTGCGCTCTCTAGTTCCTAAGTTGATTCTTCCACATTATGATTCTGCCATAGCACTCTAACTAGCTTGATTACTTTGTTCCGAAGCACCTGCTCCTTCTCATCGATAATCCTTACTGGCTTCTCCACGTAAGTCAGATCTAGTTGCATATCCTCCTGCTCGTACTCCACTATGTGTCTGGCATCCCGATGATACTTCCTTAGCATTGACACATGAAACACATTATGAACTTGGTGTAGGTTTGGGGGTAAGGCTAGCTCGTAAGCCAACTTCCCAATCCATCTTAATATCTCAAAAGGTCCAATGTATCTTGGGCTTAGTTTTCCTTTCTTTCCAAATCTCATTAATCCCTTCCAAGGGATACCTATAACATTACTAGGTCCCCTACTTCCTATTCCTTGTCCTTTCATATCAAATCAACATACTTCGTGTGCCCATCTTGGGCTAATACCAGCCGTCCTCTGATTAGATCTATTATATCCTTGGTCCTTTGGACTACTGTGGGTCCGAGCATCTTGCGCTCTACAACTCCATCCTAACATAAAGGAGATCGACATTGTCTTCCCTCAAGGATCTCATAAGGCGATATCTCAATACTGACATATGATCTATTGTCGTAAGAAAACTCAATCCGTGTTAAGTGATCATTCCAATTTCTTTCAAGTCTATTGCACAGACTCTCATTATAGCTTTTAGCATTAGAGCTTTTGCTTCTCAATACCCATTCTTTTCGAGTTCGAAATCTCTACTACCTTCCGTTCCTAATATTATACTGGTTATACTTTTGCTCGTTAGCGTTCTATAACCTTTTAATAACCACGTCAACCTTATTATCACGAACGCGTTAGAATCGAAATACCACCGTACTGATACTACTTCCTTTAGCTGCTTCCATCTTCGAAAGCTTGATCCATCATATAGAAGTAAAGGAATTTGTTGAGAGATCACTATGATCATGAACACTTGTTCTATTGCATAGTTAGTACAGAAGGTGGCCAGCCTTTAGTACTTGACAAGCAATTAAACAATAGATGGTATCCTACTAGGCTTCTATCACACAGATAGATAGTCATTCGGCAATACCTCCCCTTTTGGAAGGGTTGTTCTTCTCAGCTTATATGAAATGAAAAGGAGAGAAAAGAACGAACTGAAGAGAATTGTATATGTGAAAAAAATATATTGCCACAAAATATCTGGCTTGGAACCTACCTCTGAACTATAGAGGTTTGATATAGGAGAACAAAACATATGTGTATATATATCAAATATTATCGCATCGCATTTCACATGCTTAATATTTATTATTCCACCCATCATTCTACGGACCTATGCTCTTCCTCGAGCTTATACTCAATCACCTTTAAAACTCCCTCGACATCGAAAATCGAATCTGGAATCTCATTTTATACATCATCATTAATATAATTCTAAGCTTGCACCGCAACCTTCCTTGTATAGTAATACGACTCTCTATTGATAAGAAAGAATAAATATTCAATAGGTAGATACTCTACTTAATTAGTCTATCAATAATAACTTATACACTACCACGACCCGATTAGTGGTACTCAATCTCAACATTCATTCCAATACAACTCTCATGGTTGTAATCGACTCATTACTCGCAGAATCATTGCTGCATTACTATGGTCCATCACTGACCTACTGTCGTCATTCACTTTCCATGAAATCTTAATATCTAACCATACGGAGTCCATACATCTCGTATAGAATTCTTCTAAGGAGTTAACATAACCACCAATCACAATTCATGAAGAACACTCTAAACTCTGACGTACTTTCATGACATGAAGTAGATAAAATTGCAGAAGAGTTTTAGTCAAAGCAACGATAGCAGGTTAATACCATTCTTAATCGTATACCTTAAATAGAAGACTTAACTCAAGGGTTCGTCTAGTCCTTTTTGAAACATGGTCGTGGCTTATCTCAAGATAGGACCTTCTAAGATAGATAGCCCGCTCATGGCGATTACACGAATTAAACCTTTACCAACTACTATTACGGTTAGGTATTGCACAGTCATCAGAAGGAATGTCAATCTTCCAAACCATAATACAACCTTCATAGCTTTAACCATCATCACTGTATTTCTTTGGCACAAGCGCCTATAATTATCCTCTTACCTTTAAAGTGTCAGCCACCTCTTTGGCCTTTCCTGATAGTAAAATTTCCTTATAGTCAATGTCATTTTAACCACCTCCAAATAAATTTTCTACCTCATTTCAATCACAGCTTATGTGAAGATGTTTTCCTTAAAAATATGATGAGTAAAAAAAAATCACAATTTTTTTTCCATAAGTTATTGCCTCGGTCTTTAGAGGTTAATCACTGTCATGACTGACTCTCAATAATAATTAGAACATCTTTTATCTTAAGTCCTAATTGCCCTGAACAATTTTGACCATTACTGGTTCGATCCATACCTTCTCGTGGTTTAACACGTGCCCCACTTGGCATCATTATAATTACGTCATATTTCCTTTATCAACATTTCTATTCTTGAGAATTTTGAATATTACCTTTCTCCTTGTAAAACCTCTAAGGTTATCCTTGAATCGTTCCTCATGTATTCCCTAGATACAGGGCATATCAAGATACCATTTATTAATACCAGAATCATTGTCTATATACTTCTGAAAAAAATTTCTCCACTGATTCTTAAAGGTTGTTATTACCTTAATCCTTTCCAATTCATACTGTCAAAACTCATGATGTCCCTATTAAGGGTGAAATGCCAGCCTTTATGCATTCCCCTAGGATTCGTTTTAAGTTACCGATGTTCTATCCTTAATTCCACCTTTAAAAAGGTACATGCATCCTTCCATGGATAAATCAAGTCATATATCCCTGATAAGGGTGTCTTATTCAATCATTCCCACCTCGATAGTATATGCCTAGTTTCACAATAACATCTGTATTCAAAATGAGGTCAATCAATATGGCCTCCAAAAGATAACAACGGTTATCCGCTTTTCTTGCCTAATTTGGTAACGATAACAAGGATGTTCTGGAAGATATTGGTCGTGTTCAACGGGAACTTCTTCTTAATAATTCCATATTTACTTTTGTTATTTATTTCAACAGTCCTCTCAATGTTGGGATATCTTTCATACCTGGCATCTCCCTTTCTGGGTATCAAGCCACCGGTCTTACACTTCATATTCTTGAAGGTCACTTCCTTCATCCAATTTTTCCTAATTTCTTACTTTCTTGTCTCCTCAGTCTATCCTCGTCTCATTATTTATCCTTCGAACTATATCAAGGTTTCCTCGAATCCTCCCAACTTATAGGGGATAAAATATATGTATCTCTTATTCCTTCAATCATCAACTTTAACTCATGGTGAATCACCCTCATCCTGACGAGTACATACTTTTCTATTTCTATTGCTACGAGTCTTTAGGGTTTCCTCATACCCAACTCCCTTATCATTCCTCAAACTCTATTGCCTTTATATTCCTTTCCACTTCAGTTTCTTTTTATTTTCCTTTCTCTTATCATTATTTCATGAACCCACTAATCATTGACTTCAAGCATCACATCGTTCTGGGATTCTTGTCATCAGAACGAATCTTGACAACTTTTACAACTTAGATTCATAATTCATCATACTCGTCTGTCTTTGTTCTGGCTCCAAAGCTTTTACACTATCTCCATAACCTTGGGAAGTACTTTCCTGAAAACAATTGACTGAACTTAAATCAGTTTATTATAATCTCTTGCTCCGTGCCTTCCTTGGCCTTTCACCAGCGGGTGGTCTTTCTCTTAGGAGGGTAAGTGAGAAAAAAAAACACTCTTTTGTGATTCGTCAATCATTTAGAATCTCAAATGATTCCTGTATTTCCTTTAGCCAGGCTCTTGCCTCGACTGGGTCAGCTTGTTCCTTGGAACTCTAAGGGCTTAGCGACTTAAAGGTCCTGAAAGAATTTCTCACCGCATTGTTTCCTCAGGGTGGTGGTTAGGGGTAAAAGTATAAGTTTTGTTTTAGGCAGGTCCATGGATTGCCCAATAGGAGTACCGTCTCGGGTCTCCTTTCCTTACTCGACTTTCTGTTTCCTTAGTATGAAATGTTTCAACCTTCTCCCATAATCGGTATTATCTTATACATTAAAAACCTTGTTTTCCACTCTATTATGTTATGGGTTCTTTCTTTCTTGATGGCAACCTCCCTGACTATCACATTCAGGGTTTGCCCTAAATCTTATTCCTCAAACTATGTCTCTCATCTAAGTTCTCATCCTTAAGCTCTTGAACTTTTGGAACCCAATTTCTGTAGGAACACCTCACTATCCCCTTATCATCTTTCTCGGTATGGATCTCTTCTCCAGTCATTGACTCTCTGCCTTCATTCATTACTTTTTCTGGCACAATATGTTCTTTTCCAAAAATTCGGTCTGTATTGCAATCTCAAACAGCTTTTCGGTACCGGCTCCGGTTACGTTCACTTCTATTTCCATTTTCTCAAAATCTCTTATAAACTCTCCCAAAGACATTATTATCTTGAGTCTCTCCTTTTTACTAAGGGCATCAGCCACCACATTGACTTTCCCTGAATGATAAAGAATCTCCCAATCATAAATCTTGATTAGCTCTAACCACCTCATTTGGCACATGTTGAGCTCTTTCTGTATGAAAATGTACTAGAGCACTTATGGCTTGTGTAAATCTCGCACTTTTCTCCATACAAGTAGTGCCTCCAATCTTTAGGGCAAAACTATTGCCACGAGCCCAAGCTCCTGGGTGGGGGTATCGAATTTTATATTCCCTTAATTGTCTTGACGCGTACGTGATTACCTTGTTGTGATGTATAAGAGCACCCTAATTCCTTATGTGAAGCGTCAATATAAATCACAAAATCTCCTTTTTCCATCCGGCAATGCCAACATAGTGGCTGTCACCAACCTTTGCTTCAGTTCTTAAAAGCTGTTCTCGCATTTCTCTGTCTATTCGAACTTCTCAGTCTTACGAGTAAGCCGCGTTAAAGGGGCTACTATCTTTACAAACTTGAACGAACCTCTGGTAGTGACCGGCCAATCCTACCTCTGGGAGTTGCCCTAACCATGGTCATCAATTCCTCAGTGGTCCTTTATTCATTCTTGTCAGGATCCTTCACGGGATCCTCCTCAGCAACAATCCCTTCTAGGACAACATCCTCAACCGTTACATCCTCAATATCAACACCATCCGGTTCTGCGTTAGGACGCTCTATCGGATCCACAATCCGATCTCCAATTAGTAATAAAACATCATCGCGCTGTTACTCCTCAACCTCAGGGTTCGGTGTCCCTCTACCATATACGATAACGAACTACGCTTCTATCACGATATTTATAAGGGTTCCCATAAGGGTTTTAACTGTCAGTACTACGTTAGGTAGCCCGACTATGAACTTGGCAAGAGTTCTTATTATCTTAGTTATTATCTTAACGTCACATCAACTCTGAGGTTTATAACGCTTAGCTCTGATACCATTTCTGTAACACCCCCAAATCCGGGGTCGGGGATCCGGGCTGTCACGAGTTCCATTTCCCTTAACAACACCCAATCTTAATAAATAATCAACTACTCTGTACTGTGACCCCACAATAAACACACACACCACAAGTTATAGTCTCAGAGATGAATATCTAAAAATAATCACAAGTCATTTTATTCCACAATTATATGCCAATACACCTTAAACGGGTTTCTGAATAAATTTACATATCTTTGCCATTATTACAATTCATAAATATACATAAATCTGGTACATCAAAAGTTGAAAGCCTAGCCTATTGGTAGTTCCTACCTCAGCTACAGCGACATCAACGCCTATAGGAAACTGCGGAACGTTTCCTAATCGCTTGCGAATCGGGAGCTTGGTCCTGTTCATCTTTTCTATCTGTTGTTGTGTGATGAAAGAAGAAAGCAAGGGTGAGCAGCAAGCCCACCAAAATAATATGTATAATGATTAACAATATATGAGCCTTCTCATAGTACTCATGAAAGTCTTGGCCAAAAGAAATGAACCAAGTTCGACCTCTTAATGCGACGAAGTCGCAAAATATTCAGTATATATACTTATATACTTTTCAAAATCTTTGAAATCCTCTGCCATGTATAATATACACAGAGTTCCAGTTTATAACTGTATAAAAATATCGTTGCAAGGTGATCTCATATATCTAACATTGTCTCAACATTTTTCTGAAAATCTTTGACATGCACAAGATAATCATTTACTAGATATAAGTTTAAAAGATGAAGTTATAAGATACTCCAAATACTACCTGAACTACCACCGTTCAAGTTATAATTAGTTTCAAAAGTTCATCACATAGATGAGACTACAAGTCTAGATTTGAATAGATTAAATCTTTAAAATATCATCAAAATAAAATGAAGTTACGAGATACTTCATTCGATGAAAACATCATTTTGAAAACTCGACCCTGCCAACACTCAACAATCGCCTAATCGTAGCCTTTCTATCGAAGTGCTCTGGGTAGTGTTGTAGAAATATCCAATTGGATGATGAACTCATTACGGGAGTTTGCCGCGCCAGGAAGACCAGTTACGATGATCAGTCGTAGTAGTGCAACCCCACCATTTTCTACATGTAGAGGAGAACTTGTCGGATTTACTTGTCAACCGAACACTGAACTCCTAAGGAATGGACCGCCTTAGCGGAACTTCCAGGCCATTTGGGCCAATATAATAAGGCTAGGCCGGCGCTACTCGACCACTTACGCCACTCCTAGTTCAGATGAAATCCATGACTCTGAAACGTAAAGCTCGTCCCCATTTTCCCCAAGTGGAAACTTGTTGATACGGCTCCACCAAGAAGTCGTATCTAGTTGGAAAGGAAAACTCACCGATATTTCCCAGGCGATGCCTGTTAATGGATTAACTTGTTCCAAGAATTTTACTTCCCGAGTGTTGGGTAAGTAATCAAAATTCTTTTATCAAGACAGCAACCTTGTTGCGAATATAAAACACACCACAGAGCCGGATCCCTCAGGTTTTGAGCGAGTATTTAAATCCCCTTCGAAAGAAGGATCTTAAATATAAAAATGAGTTTTGGGATCCGCTCTAACTTTTAAAAATCATTTTGAAGACTCGCAGAACATTTTTAAGAATGTTCGGAGTGATGCTGATTTAATAAAATAAATCAGTCCCAATATATAAAAAAATATCTGAATATTATTATTTAAATAATATTCCCATAAAGAATAATCTTTATAAAAATAATTGAAGTAGATGCTTTAAAACTCATACTTGAAATGAGTATTAAATAACCAAAGATATACTTATACGAAAGTACTATCTTTATTTGAATAATCAAAAATAAGTTTGATTATCGACACCTTATTCTTTAATAAAATAAAGAATATATTTCAGTAAATAATCGGAGTCATAGGTCCTCAAATAAATATTCAAATAATATTCAATAAATAAAATAAGCTGAGTCATAAGCCTCGAATGAATATTCGAAATAATATTCATTAAATAATATAAAGTTATCGAATAAACCTTATTCGATTAATAGTTTTGAAAACTATAACCATATATATATAAATATATATATATATAAAATCTATTCGGGATCCTCGACTCCCGGTTTTAGAAAATTTTTCACCTTTGGGTCCCTATACTAAGGGTATATGCAAATTACCGCTATTTTCTAGCATAGGTATTATCAACTGAATCAACAGATATATATGGCAGGAATACGAAACAGGCATGCATATGTACCATATTACATACTGCAATATATCGCAAGAATTTGCTAACTAACCATTATGCATCTATCACAAGATAATGCATATACAAGTGTATACATCACAACAACAGTATAACGGATAGAAGACTTGCCTGAGTGACTGGGGGTTACGAATGGCTCGGGATGAGTCTGGTAACCTATAAACAACAAGTAAGTTGTAATTAAACCAAATTCACTTGTAAATCTATACTCTAACCAACTCAGACTCTAACGCTCGTTTTGCGCTTACTGATTCTCTTAAGTCACTCGAGTACCCTCTGCTCCACCATTTTTAATAGTTTAACCATTACGAGTTTTAAGGCGATTCCTTCGCGAGTGTCTTACCAACTGCCTAACACACTTAACATAATTGTTTCATACATTAATTAACCCTTTAAGGTCTTTAACCTATGTTTCAAAGTAAGGTGAGGGGAAATGTTTTGTTCGCAAAACGCCGTTACTTAAAACGGTCGTTTCTCCTAAACCGTACATCCGAATCAAATGAACTACATATCAAAACGAAGCTCGTAACATGAACTATCTAAACATGGAATGGTCAAAATCTAGCAGGGAGTTCTCGGGTCCTAATGTTATGAACAAAAGCAGTCTAAAGTAAATCGGACATTACGACGACTATGTTTACGCGATTTCCCAAATTTAAACCATTCCACATCCACCACAATTCAACCCCAATTCACAACCCAATCAAAACTCCATCCAAACTACAATAAAACAGCCCCAAATCAACTCATTATAATCAATTTACTTAATCCTAAAACTTGAATTTAAACTATACTACATTCTTTAACCAAATCATAAGATTTCAACAATCCATTCACCACCATTCCAACCCAACTCTAAACCAACAATCAGTAAGCTACTCTAATACCATATCAACCAAAATCATCCTAATATACAAAGTAAAGCTAGGGTTTGGAGATGATATACCTTCCTTGAAGTGGTGTGAGTAGCTAGGAAGCCTTGAGGAGTCTTAGGAATGCTTGGATCTTAAAGGAAAAGCAAGAAAAATCAAGTTAAAAACCTTGAAATCACTATTCATTGTCTTCTTCATTGATTTATTGGAGAAGATAGAGAATGAATGGGATGCTTAAACTCATAATATAGCCATAACTATGCATAAGGAATACTAGGGAATTATCTTACCAATTTAGGAAGCTTGGATCTTGGATTTTGAAAAAATTTCCCTTTGAAAATGTAAAAAGCCGAGAGCAAGCTTCTTGGTGGAGAGAAATGAAATGATTTTTTTTGTGTTTGCTTTGTTTTGTTTTGGTTGGTTGATTTTCTTTTGATTTGTTTTGGTTAATTACCTTTTTAGCCTTAAACTTTGTGTGGTTTTAATTCAACCACATCTCCTTCCCTTATGTCATGCTTATGTCATGCTCATGATGTCATCCTCCCCTCTTTGTCCTCTTCTCATTGGTTGGGTGACATCATCCTCTCTAATCCCTTTGATTAACTTCCTAATTGTTTGCCTAATGACCGCTGATCTGTTATACGGTTCGCTTAACTTTCGTTTTCGTTTATCGTTTGAGGGATCATACCCGGGATCTTATTACTTAGGTTTCCTTAACCTTTCTCAATATATTAAATTCCTTTTATGATCCTCTCTTATACTCCTTTAATTTAAATCCTTTTTATCCTGTTACCTTATACTCAATTCTTTCCGTAACTAATGGATTTCCGGGAAAAATCAAAGTGTTCGGAATTGGATTCTGACGATCTTTACATACACTTATATACCATAAAGAGTACTAATAAAATCTCAGAATATCCATAAAAGAAATCCTATGTAGTGTGGCATGAACAGTTTACTCATTCATCTAAAATACTATTCATAAGGGTTACAAAAAGTTGAAAATTTTGGGGGTTATTACATCCATGCATTGTTTTTTTACAAAAAATGTTAGAAATAAATAATTTAGTAAATAAATTACACCTATTACAATAAATTAAACATATAATGAGCTATGTTTTTTTCCACATAGACATCGAATATTTTCATTTTGGTGATGTAAAATCAGTTATTAAACATCGATTTATTTAGTAAAAGGTGATGTCTATGTTGGCACTTAGACATCAGCTTTATCCCAAACAAAGTGATGTCTATGTTCCTTTTAGACTTGAAAATGTCAGTCTTTGACATCAGTTTTTTAGGAAAAATCAATGTATATCAACCATTTTGACATCGGTTTTTCTTCACTAAAAATGATGTACAATTGCCTTTGAGATATCAGTATTTATATATTAAAAGTGATGTACAATTATTTTTTTGACATCAGTATTTATTTATTAAAAGTGATGTACAATTATTTTTTTGACATTAGTATTTATTCATTGAAGGTAATTAAATAATGAACTAACTAAACACTTATATTCAACAACATAAATATCAAGTATCTAGTTTTATTACAGAATCGTTCAAAACCAAACTATTGTTATATGCTTGCTAAGCCATCCCTAATAACATAAATATCGAGAATATAGTGTCTTAGCTAAGCCATCCCTGCTAACAGCTGCACTAAGAGGATCAAGACTTCGTTTTATAACTTCTTTAGGAGTGATCATTACTCGTTTACACAACGCATCTTCTAGTCCTGCAGCTTCGCACCTAAAATATTTCTTTGGACCAATTATGGTTGCACTAATTTAAAACAAAGCATTTGCACTAATAGATTGCAAAATAACATCTTATGGTTTAACTGTTGAATTGAGTGAGCAGTTCATCTGCAACAACAAATTAAAAATTAATAATGCTGTCAAGGTGAAGAATTTAAAAGCAGAAGTGCTCCGAAACAGTGTGCAAACAATTGAACAAGTTAAACTGTTAAAGAAGGGAATCAAATGTAAACCTGTCCAGGATGCATGCCGCTTAGAGCTTCATCAGTAGCATAATACTCGAGAAGCCATAATCTAAAGCCAGTTCACAGAAAAGGTGGGAAAACACAATGCAGTCAACAATGGAAGAAAACTTATGCTTATTACAATGCTTTGTGTCTAACAATGTAGTCAATTCACTTCTGTATCAACCCAAATTAAGTTCATATTGTGAGGTGTTATCACAATGCCAACATCGATTGTTACCTTCAGAAATATTAAAATAACAATTCATTCTCAACTAGAAAACTCATAGCAGCCAAATTGTTGTAACACAAGTCATTCTAAATTTAATCTTTACCAGCGTGACTATACAACCGTAACTAAAAATTGTCATCATATATGTTCAAAATCAGCAAGTTCGCAACCCTTGTGCGTGATCTAAAATCATATATACTATAAATTTATATATACATAATTTACATTATGTATACATATATTGGTATAGATATTACAATATGAAAGTTTGTGCCATGTCTGAATTATGTAAACAACAACTATTTATAATACATATAACATAGATAAGAAAACTTGAACCAGAAAAACAAGGAGGGGGTGAGCAAACCTGATGGACATTGCTTGGTTCACTGCATATGATGTGTCATAAGCATCATTAGGAGGATCAGGAAGAGCACCAGTATGGATGTATAACTGAATAAATCACCTGCTAAGGATACCATAACAACCAAATTGGTGGACATGTAAATAAATATAGTTGACACATTTATAAAACACAACTTCATGTTCCAACTTTCTTTTTTAATTAGTTACACTGCATACTCGTGCACCCTATAACGACAATTTCCATGATATATTTCTAGTGTAATTATAAAGAGTTTTCTCCAAAATTGAAGGTCAATAACGGATGTTAAGTAGCTACAAGTTAAATTATATTACAGATCAGCTAAATGTTATTAAGAAATAAACTTTCAATATATGTATAGATATATATACCTTTCAAGATTGTAATTTGCTATGCTAAAAAATCAAACTTCCATGTACATTATTTCACCAGTTATTAGCTACAATAGCAAAACACAATACTTAACTCTATTACACTAAAACAAGAACTATTGCAATGAACATTGAGAGTTGAGCATGTACAGTTTAAATTAAAATTTGAGAGTTTACCTGTTCAACAAAGTTTGTAGATGTTTAAAATTGACAGCATCAGTTGAAATTGGATGCTGGTATATTACTTTTGATCCTTTGTCAATAGTCAATCTCGATTCATTTGGTTACCAAATCTTTTGATTGTACAGTTAAGAATTGGTCAGAGAATTTTGCTATAAGAAGCTGAGTTTATAGCCCATAACATCGCCAACGCAATCTGTGCTTGTAAAATGCCCCAGGGCCCAATTATCAAGAACTTCACTTTCTGATGCATGGCAACTTGGATTCCTGCTATCATTGTCGATATATATCTTTTTAGTCGAGTGGATACCAAGACTTCTAATACCCACACCATGACTAAAACCAAATTTATGCACGCTCCTCCAACTTATCTCCCATAAATAATGCGTCCTCACACACTCCAAAGGACTTGTGTGATGCATTACTTTCTTTCAGCAGGTGCAAGAGATGAACTTCCTATTTAAACAAAGCAGGAGGCTTGTTAGCAGCAGTTACAGTGAAATTGGTATATTGAACAAGAGAAACTCAACAATATAGTAATTGGTCAAATAACTATATGACTTTATTAAATCCAATGTCATAAAAAAACTAATTTAAGCTCTGAAATGTTCAAGAACTTTATTTCACTTATTAAGACCGAAAGAACAATCACTGTACATTGTACAAAAAAGATCAGTTTAAAGCACACATTTCTACATCCAAAGTAATACTCATTGTTCTCGATCCCAAAAGAAATACTGATTATTTATACTTTAAATCTATTAGGCTTAATTACTCGTGTAGTCATGTAAAACTTGCATTGTTGAGGATAGCTTTAGTATTACCTTGATCAACATTAATTGTTTCATAGTCAATGCCATTTGGTACACTCGCATTGTACTGATAAGGTCCCTTGCCATTAATCAGGACACCATCTGGCATTCCCAGGTCCTTTCCCGAGTCAAGGGATGTCCTCAGAGCCTATCTTGAAAAAAAAATATTTAATACAATACAAGTAAGACGAAAATGATATCCCATAAAACATATAAATCAATAGCAATAACTAACCGAATGTCTTTTGGTATACCAGTCACCGATGAGAATCACTATATCCCCGTCAGGCATATTAAATGGCAGCGGTATAACATTCCGATTAGTAATGATGAAAGAACCAAAACCACCTGATGCCCTCTGAAAGTGGAGCGGCGGAAAGTAAAAGAAGCTACCAATCTGATCCTTGACCTGAAACTCATAGGTCCAGGTCCACCCTGGTCGAATGGGACAGTTAGTGCCAAGAACCCCATCTTGCCAAGAAATATGACGCATTTGAACTCCAGGCCTAGAACACCAAAACAGAATACTTGCACCCTCAAAAGACATTCTTGAAACGAAAAACTTAAATCATTTCTAGAGTAAAAAACATAACTAACCAAGTTACAAGCGCATTCTCATTCAATTTGTTTCTCACATTCACAATGACATTTTCATTAGCGGTCACATTGAAAGTAGGACCCGAAAACTTTCCATTAACTGCTATAACATGCACCAAAAACAGTACATAATATATTAGTATAACCTAAAAATGGCAATTCACGACAATGCAGTTTACATGCTTTCTGTCTAACAATAATACGATGAAGAGTAAATTCAATTGTAGCAGTCCACAGATAGAAGTGACAGAGTTCTATATCTTTGGGCATAATTAAAGAACCTTTTAGACGGATCTATGCGATAACCAAAAAGTTACATAGTCACAAACACAACGTAACATAAAAATTAAATTATATAACATACAAACATAAAAGCATAAACCAATGAGTAACACAACCCAACTTTCAATCAAACTTTAAATAAATAAATACCTAGATATTAAATTCACAACTGTATGCAAAAAAGGTCCTGTATATAACATAAAATTGAAAAGAATTAATAACTCCAAAATATATTGAATTAAATGAAAGCGCCATACACAGTGAATATAAGCAAATTAGGGTTTCAATTTGGAAAAACCCCAATTTAACAAATTAGGGTTTTGATTTAAAGAAACCCCAATTTACAAATTTTGTTATCATGTAGAGAAGACCATTTCGATTTAAGAATAGAGATGAGATAAGCTTACAAAGCTTAACAACAGAGCTTTACTTGAGTTGAGATGATGAACACATAGATATGGTGAGATGGTGAGGGGAGGTGAGATGGTGAGAAGAGGTGAGATGAGTGGAATTGAGATGGTGAGGTGAGTTGTCGAGGTGAGAGTGAGCAAGGGAGATGAGTGTTTAATCGAGAGAAAATAATGGGGGGACCAAAATATTGGCTAATGAGCGGGGTGAATTTTTGGGATAAGGGGGGAAATTTTGACTAAGGGGGAAAATATTAAGGTGGGCGCGAATTGAATTTTTTTTTAGGTAACTTTAGACATCAGTTTTAAAATAACTGATGTCTTCGAATGGCAATGACATCATAAAAACATGGGATGATGTTATAAAATCTTTTAACATCAGTGGCAAACGTAACCGATGTCTAATGTGTGATGTCTATTGACATTTTTCTTGTAGTGTAACAACATACTCAACCTCCTTTGTTGTAGACACGAAGCTTGAAGTCCCATCCTTACCACCATCATCATAAAGTCCCGTACGCCAGAATGTTAGAACTTGAGTTCCAGATAAACTGGATGGCTGCGTCAAATCAAACCCAATTTCACTATTAGATAAGAAATCCTGAATAAAATGAAGTTCCGAAGGAGCTTCACTCTTAGTGAGTATGGCAGCGTAGTTGTTTGGGATGAACTTTGCTCCATTAAAGATTATATCCTTGGGTGCCATTGAAAATGAGTGAAAATTTAGAGTGCCTGAAAGGTGTTTGATAAAATGTCTGGATAGAAAACCATCAGAGAATATGAGAAAATAAGAAAAAGAGAGAGAGTATAGAAAGAAATGTAAGTAAAATATTTTAAAATCTTTTATCTCTTTTACTTATACGCTCCACTTGACAGCAGTTATTGAGAAGTGGAACATACTTTACACCTGTCAGCCATGCAGTAGTTAAGACAAAAGTTAATTGGCACGGGAAATAAGTAATGATTACTATGCATATGCAGTTTTTCAAAAAAAAACTGTCCCCACTAAACAAATGATTATGACTGTCTTTATCTCACTTAAACCAATATTCTGATAAAATATAACCGTTCAAGTATTGACCAAAAATAAATCAAGTAAATAAATACTACCACGTAAGCTGTAACACCCCCAGATCCGGGGTCAGGGATCCGGGTCGTCACGGTCTTTCTTTCCACAATATCACTTCACTTAATTAATAATAAATAACCTTATGCTCTGACCCCCACACTAACACACACCACAACCCATTATAGTCTCAGAGATGAAATTGAAATAAGTACCAGTCTTTGAATCCACAATTAAAAGTTATTACAACCCAAAATGATTACTTGATAAATTTACAGTTAATTGCCATTATCTGCCACAAGTTATAATTATACATAATTGATTCTCAAAAGTAGAATGCCTGATCTACCAATAGATCTACCTCTACAGCTATAGCAGCTACAATATCAACGGGAAGACGCGGGACGCTTCCCACGCGCTTGCGCTGGGTCTGCTGGAGTCTGGCCATCTTTCCTAACTGTTGTTGTGTGATGAAGAAATAAAGCAAAAGTGAGCTTTACAGCTCGCAAGATAATATATAGTGATAACAATAATACAAGTATCTAAATGGATACTTACTAGAATCTTTTATCATCTGTAAGGTAATTACTTACTGGGTATAAGTTTTAAAAGAAGATGAAGTTACCTACACTTATACCATTTTTAGAAATCTACTTGAACTACTACTGTTCAAAGTATAATAAGATTCACGAGGTCATCCCATAGATGAGACCATAAATAAAACTTGAAAATATTTGATCATTGAAATATTTTGAAAAGAAATGAAGTTACGAGATACTTCATTCAATGGATACACCAATAAAACTGTTTGACCCTGTCAATGCTTCGGCAACCACCCATTCGTAGCCTTTCGATCGAAATGCTACGGGTAGTGTTGCAGAATTATCCAAATGGATGATGAACTCATTACGGGAGTTTGCCGCGCCAGGAAGACCACTTACGATGATCAGTCGTAGTAGTACAACCCCACCATTTTCTACATATAGAGGAGAACCTGTCGGATTTACTTGTCAACCGAACACTGAACTCCTAAGGAATGGACCGCCTTAGCGGAACTTCCAGGCCATTTGGGCCAATATAATAAGGCTGGGCCGGCGCTACTCGACCACTTACGCCACTCCTAGTTCAGATGAAATCCATGACTTTGAAACGTAAAGCTCGTCCCCACTTTCCCCAAGTAGAAACTTGTTGATACGGCTCCACCAAGAAGTCGTATCTAGTTGGAAAGGAAAACTCACCGATATTTCCCAGGCGATGCCTGTTAATGGATTAACTTGTTCCAAGAATTTTACTTCCCGAGTGTTGGGTAAGTAATCAAAAACTCTTTTATCAAGACAACAACCTTGTTACGAATATAAAATACACCACAGAGCCGGATCCCTCCGGTTTTGAGCGAGTATTTAAAACCCCTTTTTAAAAGGAAGATCTTAAATATAAAAATGAGTTTTGGGATCCGCTCTAACTTTTGAAAATCATTTTAAAGACTTGAAAAAACTTTAAAGAGTGTTTGGAATAATGCTGATTTAATAAAGTAAATCAGTCTCAATATAAAGAAATATTTGAATATTATTATTTAAATAACATTCCCATAAAGAATAATCTTTATAAATAATTGAAGTAGAAGTTGGAAAACTTATACTTGAAATGAATAGTAAATAATCAAAGATATACTTATACGAAAGTAATATCTTTATTTGAATATCAAAAGTAAGTTTGATTATCGAACATTATTCTTTAATAAAATAAAGAATATTAATAAATAATAAGCGAAGTCATAATACCTTGAATGAATATTATAAATAATATTCATTAAATAAAATAAAGGAATCATACATCCTCAAATGAATATTCAAGTAATATTCAATAAATAATATAAAGGAGTCATAAGTCCTCGAATGAATATTCAAGATAATATTCATTAATAAAATAAAGTTATCGAATAAACCTTATTCAATTAATAGTTTTAAAAACTATAACCATATATATATAAATATATACATATAAAATCTACTCGGGATCCTCGACTCCCGGTTTTAGAAAATGTTTTCACCTTTGCATCCCTATACTAAGGGTATATGCAAATTACCGCTATTCTCTAGCATAGGTATTATCAACTGAACCAACAGATATATATTTCAAGAATATGAAACAGGCATGCATATATACCATATCACATGCTACAATATATCGCAAGAATTTGCTAAATAACCATTATGCATCAATCACAAGATAATGCATGTACAAATGTATACATCACAACAACAGTATAACGGATAGAAAACTTGCCTGAGCGACTGGGGGTTACGAATGGCTCGGGACGAGTCTGGTAACCTATAAACAACAAGTAAGTTGGAATTAAACCAAAGTCACTTGAAAATCTATACATTAACCAACTTAGACTCTAACGCTCGCTTTGCGCTTACTGATTCTCTTAAGTCACTCGAGTACCCTCGGCTCCACCATTTTTAATAATTTAACCATTACGATTTTTAAGGCGATTCCTTCACGAGTGTCTTACCAACTGCCTAACACTCTTACCATAATTGTTTCATACACTAATTAACCCTTTTTAGTCTTTAACTTATGTTTCAAAGTAAGGCGAGGGGAAAAGTTTCGTTCGCGAAACGCGGTTACTTAAAACGGTCGTTTCTCCTAAACCGTACATCAGAATCAAACGAACTACATATCAAAACGAAGCTCGTAACATGAACTATCTAAACATGGCAATGGTCGAAATCTAGCAGGGAGTTCTCGGGTCCAAATGTTATGAACAAAAGCAGTCTAAAGTAAATCGGACATTACGACGGCTATGTTTACGCGATTTCCCAAATTTAAACCAATTCAAACAACCACAATTCAACCCCAATTCACAACCCAATCAAAAACTCCATCCATATTACTTTACAACAGCCCCAAATCAACTCATTATAATCAATTTACTTAATCCTAAAACTTGAATTTAAACTATACTACATTCTTCAACCAAATCTTAAGATTTCAACAATTCAATCACCACCATTCCAACCCAAACTCTTAAACAAACAAGTTTCAAGCTACTCTTTACTCTAACAACCAAAATCAACCTAATATACAAAGTAAAGCTAGGGTTTGGAGATGATATACCTTCCTTGAAGTGGTGTGAGTAGCTAGGAAGCCTTAGGAAGCCTTGAGGAGTCTTAGGAAAGCTTGGATCTTAAAGGAAAAGCAAGAAAAATCAAGTTAAAAACCTTGAAATCACTATTCATTGTCTTCTTCATTGATTTATTGGAGAAGATAGAGAATGAATGGGATGCTTAAACTCATAATATAGCCATATCTATGCATAAGGAACACTAGGGAATTATCTTACCAATTTAGGAGGCTTGGATCTTGGATTTTGAAAATTCTTTCCTATGAAATTGTAAAAAGCCGAGAGCAAGCTTTTGTTGAAGAGAAATAGATTTCTTTTGTTTTGATGAAATGATTTGTTTGGCTTGGTGGATGTAATTTTGTTTTTGTTTTGGTTAATTACCTTTTTAGCCTTAACTTTGTGTGGTTTTACTTCAACCACATCTCCTTCCTTCCCATGTCATGCTTATGTCATGCTATGATGTCATCTTCCCCTCATTGTCCTCTTCTCAATGGTTGGGTGACATCATCCTCTCTAATCCCTTTTGATTAACTTCCTAATTGTTTGCCTAATGACCGCTGATCTGTTATACGGTTCGCTTAACTTTCGTTTTCGTTTATCGTTTGAGGGATCATACCCGGGATCTTATTACTTAGGTTCCCTTAACCTTTCTCAATATATTATATTCCTTTTATGATCCTCTCTTATAATCCTTTAATTTAAATCCTTTTTATCATGTTACCTTATACTCAATTCTTTCCGTATCTAATGGATTTCCGGGAAAAATCAAAGTGTTCGGAATTGGATTCTTACGATCTTTACATACACTTATATACCATGTAGAGTACTAATAAAATCTCAGAATATCCATAACAGAACCCCTACATAGTGTGGCATGATAAGTTTTCTCATTCAGCTAAAACACTATTCATAAGGGTTACAAAAAGTTCAAAATTTTGGGGGTTATTAAATAAGCATCAGAACTTGACTATTGTCAGAATTTAAAGGTCATCAGAATATGACTTCTGTACTCAAAAAGTGAATGTTTATTTCTATAATTCTTCACACAAATACTGATATGGTTTCAGCAGAACTTAATCATCAGAACTTCCATCAGAACTTGTCCTCAGAATTTATGCAACTAACACTTAAACTGTTCATCTAAAACAACATTGATCACCACAGTAATTTTCATCATTCATATGGAGTGTAAGTGTGTGCTTTAAGCTAAATATCAGATAAAGAGTAAAGTCTGATTCACTTCAGTACATCTTATAAATAAGGCATAACTAAGAACTTTGCTCAAAATCTGTCATTAGTCTGAAGTCTACTATAGAATGAGTTCATGCATGAGTCCACCTCAACTGTTTTGTGCTCATTTTATGCATCTTTTGAAATTCCTTTTTACAGTGGCTTCTCAGTGTAAGTGAGTCATGACTACTTATCAGAATTTATGCTGTTATCAGAGTATTTCTCCAGTAATCAGAGAATGTGAAAAGTCACCAAGAAATTTTATTTTGCTTTTCTAATGCATATTACTTAATACCAGCAATGCACTTGGGTCTTCCCTTCCACATATATTTTTCTCTAGATCTCAAAGGAGTACCTGATATTTATTTCTTTTCTTTACCTTTTCTTTTGATAAGTGAGGCTTATCAGCACTTAGTACATCCATAAGATTTATCAACATCAGAACTTAACAGATAAGAAGTATTACTCTAGTTTTTGACTTAGTAATAAGATACACAAAGTAAACCTAACCAGGCTCAATATATATCAGAATATGCTTGTGTTAAAAGATTTCCACATAAACAATTACTTCAAACATGGGATCTCTAGTATGTTAGAGACTACTAGGTCAGCATCTAGCACAATTATCCTCATTGGATTGAATAGTCACAGAAACATTCATTTCACTATCAGAGTTTAGAAATTCACATCAGACAACAATTAGCACTTAGGAAAATGTCAATTTAAGCACAGATTACATAAAGATAGTAATATCTATAAATACTGATCATAAAGTCTGATGTAACAGAACATAAACTAAGTAGATTTAGAGGAAGAACCTGAAACCATTCCAAGTTCATTTACCAATCTTGTAAAAGTAGTTTCATACAGTGGTTTTGTGAAGATATCTACTAGTTATTGATCTGTTGGAACAAAATGCAATTCCATTATACCTTCCATCATATGTTCCCTTATGAAGTGGTACCTAATGCTGATGTGCTTTATCATTGAGTGCTGAACTGGATTACCTGTCATAGCAATAGCACTTTGATTATCACAGTAAATGGGTATTTTAGAAAATGTTAACCCATAATCCAGTAACTAATTCTTCATCAAAAGAATTTGTGCACAACAGCTTCCTGCAGCAATATATTCTGCTTCTGAAGTTGATGTGAAATTGACTTATATTTCTTGCTAAACCAAGAAACCAATCTTCCTCCAAGAAATTGGCAGCTTCCACTTGTACTTTTCCTGTCAATTTTGCACCCTGCAAAATCTGCATCCGAGTAACCTATTAGCTCAAAGTTTGATTCCCTAGGATACCATAATCCTAGATCAGTTGTACCCTTAAGGTACTTGAAAATTCTTTTCACGGCTGTTAAGTGAGGTTCTCTTGGATCTGCTTGAAATCTTACACAAAGACAGGTAACATACATGATATCAGGTCTACTTGCAGTTAGATAGAGTAAAGAGCCAATCATACCTCTGTAATCAGTAATATCTGCTGATGTACCAGTATCCTTGTCCAATTTTGTTGTTGTGGTCATAGGAGTGGAAGCACTTGAACAGTCTTGCATTCAAAATTTCTTCAACAAATTTCTGGTGTACTTAGATTGACAAATAAAATTTCCTTCTTCATTCTGCTTGACGTGAAGGCCTAGAAAATAGCTAAGTTCTCCTATCATACTCATTTGATATCTTGACTGCATTAGTTTGGAAAACCTTTTACAAAGTCTGTCATTTGTAGAACCAAAAATGATATCATCAACATATATCTGCACCAAAAGTAAGTCCTTTCCATGGTTGAGATAGAATAAAGTTTTGTCAATAGTCCCTCTGTTAAATCCACATTCCAGAAGAAACTGAGCTAATGTCTCATACCATGCTCTTGGAGCTTGCTTAAGGCCATAAAGTGCTTTATCAAGTCTGTAGACATGATTAGGAAATTTTGAATCTACAAAACCTTGAGGTTGTTCAACATATACTTCTTTTTCCAATTCTCCATTAAGAAAAGCACTTTTTACATCCATTTGAAAGACTTTAAGCTTTTTGTGAGCAGCATAAGCCAAAAATATCCTTATGGCTTCCAATCTAGCAACAGGTGCAAATGTTTCATTATAATCAATTCCTTCTTGTTGAGAATATTCTTTTGCAACCAGCCTTGCTTTATTTTTTGTAATTATGCCATCACTATCAGTTTTGTTTCTAAACACCCATTTTGTACCAAAAACTGATATGTTCTTTGGTCTTGGCACTAGGGTCCAGATTTTATTTCTTTCAAATTCATTTAACTCTTCCTACATTTCTTGCACCCAATCAGCATCTTGAAGAGCTTCTTCCACTTTCTTTGGTTCAGCCTGAGAAAGAAAAGAATGATAGAGACATTTATTTAATGTTGTTGTTCTAGTTCTAATACCTGCTTCAGGATCTCCAATAATCAAGTCAGGTGTATATGTTTTAGTCCACTTCCTTGCAGATGGAAGGTGATCTCTAAAACTGGATGCTCCCCCATGATCCATGTTATCTCCATCAACATTTTCTGATGCTCCCCCTGAAATTATGCTCTCTGAGTTGGATTCTTCAGAATTTGAGTTTTCAGAACTATCAGAACTTGGCTCATCAGAACTTGATGAATCAGAACTTGAAGAACCTGTTCTAGGTTCTGATGATTCTTGAGATGTGGTTGGATCTTCAATATGCTCCCCCTGCACAGGTGCATTTTCCTTTGGCGTAGTCACCACAGTTTTAATAACATCAGAGTTTAACCCATCAGAGTTTGTAGTATCAGGATTTAGACTATCAGAATTTACAGAATCAAAATTTAAAACTTCATTCTCAAATCTCAGCTGATAACTTCATTCTCAAATCTCAGCTGATCATGATCATTGAAATCTTCAAGTCCAGTAATCTCTCTTTCCTTTTCTAACTCAGTTTTTAAAGATTGATTCAATTTTAACACTTCATCTCTAACATAAAAATCATCATCTCTTTCTTTCTGAGTTTGATGGAACATAAGTAACTCTTTTTCTAAATAGTCATTCCTTTTCTTAAAAGCCATATTTTCAGAAGTTAACCTATCACATGTTAAGGTATGATCTCTATAGCTAATAAATATGGTTTTAAGATAAGATCTCAACTCAGTAATATCATCAGTATGAAAAGCATAAGTTGTTTGAGGTACCTTTAACTCAGCAACATCAGAACTGCTCTCAGCATTTACCATCAAGGCATAGTTCACCTCATCTTCAGAATCTGAAGTGTCTGTCCAGCTTTTCTTCTTTGTGACAAGTGCCTTTCCTTTGTCACCTTTTATTTTCTTTCAATAAGGAGATATGTGGCCTTTCTCACCCCAATTGTAGCATTTAACATTTGAGTAATCTCCTCTGTCAGACTTTCCTGCTTTGTCTTCAGATTTTCTGAATCCCTTCTTATCAGAACTTCCACTTTTCCTGTAAAACTTCTTTCCCTTTCTAAATTTCCTGTAGGCTATCTTTGTGATACCCTTCACCATAAAAGCACACAATCTCGTCATCTCTTCATCAGCATCCATCTCAGATAGACTTTAAGTTTCTGAATCCTCATCATTAACAGAACTTGATGAATATGAATCAGACTTTGTGATGGGAGCCTTTCCTTTGCCTTTCTTTGAGACAATCACTTTGGGATATTGCTCCTCAGCCTTAAAAGCAACTATCCTTGACTTTCTCCCATGTCTCTTGCTTCTTTGATCCATCTCAAGTTCATGAGTTTTGAGCATACCATAAATTTCATCAAAAGTAGTTTCATCAAGAGCATAGTTGTCTCTTATAGTAGTTGCCTTCAAATCCCAACTTTCAGGAAGAGCTAAAAGGAATTTAATATTGGAATCTTCAAGATCATATTCCTTATCCACCAGTGACAGATCATTCAATAATTTGACAAATCTGTCATATAAACTAGTTAATGACTCATCAGGTTTTAAGTCAAAGTGCTCATACTCTTGAGTGAGTATAGTCCTCCTGTTCTTCTTGATTGCATCAGTTCCCTGGCATCTTGTCTCCAAGGCATCCCATATCTCCTTTGCAGTCTTGTAGTTAATTACCCTATATTGTGTTTATATACCACAAAGTTACACGATAATCTCTAATTGATATCGAATATGATTCTGTATCCTAAAATATATCAATCAGTTATCTTTTCCTCCAAGTGTTCTATTCTGCATAGAATTCTTCTCCATGCATATCTCTTCTTCTTTTAGTCTTGATCTTCTTTCCTTTCAATCAGCTGCCTTCCTTATCTGAAAGTCTTCTTAAGTCTTGATATTATCTCCTGATGAATATCTTCTGATATCTTAAGTTCTGATAACTTAAGTTCTGATATCTTAAGTTCTGACTTCAGTATAAGTACTGATTTCCAGTTTAGTCCTGATTTGTACTGTTAGTCAAGATCTGAAAACTAAACATAAATCATTATTAGACATAAGTCACAAATATATCTAACACTGTTATAATTGCATCTGACCTTTCAGGTAGTGATGAGGAAAAATTCTTAAGAATTCTGAGAAAGTTCAAGTCGGCAATTGGATGGACTATATCAGATATCAAGGGAATCAGCCCTTCTTATTGCATGCATAAAATTCTGCTAGAGGAAGGTAGTAAGCCTACTGTTGAGCAACGGAGAAGGCTCAGTCCGATCATGAAAGAAGTTGTGAAAAATGAAATTCTCAAATAGCTGGATGTAGGGATCATCTATCCCATTTCTGACAGTTCTTGGGTAAGTCCAGTTCAGTGTGTAACAAAGAAAGGAGGTATCACCATTGTTGCTAATGAAAAGAATGAGCTCATTCCTACTCGAACAGTCACGGGGTGGAGAGTTTGCATAGATTATAGGAAGCTAAATAAGCCCACGAGAAAGGATCACTTCCCTCTGCCTTTTATTGATCAGATGCTTGATAGATTGGCTTGGCATGAGTACCACTGTCTTCTGGATGGCTATTCGGGCTATAATCAGATTTGCATTGCTCTTAAAGATCAAGAAAAGACTACTTTCACTTGTCCATTTGCTACTTTCGCCTTTAGAAGAGTTTCTTTTGGGTTGTGTGGAGCATCGACCAAATTTCAGAGATGCATGATGGCTATTTTCTCTGACATGATTGGTCAGAATGTGGAGGTGTTCATGGATGACTTCTTTGTGTTTGGAGATTCATTTGATGAGTGCTTGCAGAATCTTGGCGACATTCTTAAAAGGTGTGTTGAGACATATCTAGTTCTCAACTTGGAGAAATGTCACTTTATGGTGGACATCGCATTATTCTTGGTCACAAGGTCTCTAGTAAGGGTCTTGAGGTAGACAAAGCCAAGGTGGGGGTCATTGAAAATCTTCCCCCACCAATTTATGTGAAGGGAGTTCGCAGCGATCCTGGTCATGTGGGTTTTTATAGGCGGTTCATCAAGGACCTCTCAAAAATCTCTAAACCCATGGGCAATCTTCTAGAGAAGGATGTCCCGTTCAAGTTCGATGACGAGTGCCTAGCTGCTTTTGAGTTTTTGAAGAAGAGTTTGATCATGACACCTGTCATAACTACACCTGATTGGAATGGACATTTTGAGATGATGTACGATGCAAGTGACTATGCAGTTGGAGCAGTTCTTAGGAAGTTCTTGGGCAGAGAAAGAACAACATATTTCATGTGGTCTACTATGCTAGTAAAACCTAAATGGTGTTCAACTGAATTATACGACTACTGAGAAAGAACTTTTGGCCATTGTCTATGATTTTGAGAAGTTTCAATCTTATTTGCTTGGGACGAAGGTGACAGCTTTCACTGATCATGCTGCAATTTGATATCTCATCTCGAAGAAGGATTCGAAGCCTAGATTGATTAGATGGGTTCTTTTGCTTCAGGAATTTGAATTAGAGATCAAGGACATAAAGGGTATTGAGAATCAAGTCACTGATCACCTCTCTTGTTTGGAAGATCCAAGTGCAACTTCACAGGATAAGACATGAATAAATGAGTCATTTCCCGATGAGCAGCTGTTTGGAGTGCAAGAGGAAAAACTGTGGTTTGCAGACATTTTGAACTACCTTGTGAGTAATATCATGCCTCCAGACTTGTCGTACGCTCAAAGGAAGAAGTTTCTTCATGAGGTGAAGTGGTACATGTGGGATGAACCATATCTGTTTAGGCAAGGAGCTGACCAAATCATCAGGAGAAGTATTTCGTATAGCAAAGTGGGGGGGATCTTGCGAGACTGTCATTCGACTATATATGGAGGCCACTATAATGGAGAGAAGACAACAGCTCTTGTGCTTCAAGCGAGATTCTTCTGTCCTACTTTGTTTAAGGATGCGCATCACTTTGTTTTGAAGTGTGATCGATGCCAGCGTGTGGGTAATATGTCCAAGAGGGATAAGATGCCACTTAATGTGCTTCTCGAGGTTGAGGTCTTCGATGTTTGGGGAATCGATTTCATGGGGGCGTTTGTCTCATCTTGTAATGTTGGTGAGACTGCGTAGCTGTATGAACAGTTACGTGATAACTCAACACGATAACAACACTAGAACAGGACAGGTTAATAATACTACGTCTACACAAGAAATCAGGAAGAATGAAGACAAGGCAAATACAAGGAATCAGAAGATTAGAAGAAGGCTTGAAGTCTATTTACAGGTCACTAAAAAAATTTCATTATTATGTTCATGCCTCAATGAAGAATAAAGGTTAAAGACTTTCAGGGTTTCAGAAATGATGAAGATTCAGTGTATAAAGTGCTACCCGAAGATTTCAGTGTATTGGCATTGATTGAAGATAGACACTGTATGAAGCATAGGAATCTGACGAATTGAAGACATGGTATAAACAAAGGTTAAAGAAGACAGCTGCAGTTTTGAAGTTATACTCACTGACAGGACCTCATTTATATATTCAAGCGTCGGTGAAGAACAGTGAATGAAGTGTTCAAGATTATAGTAGCAATTAAGACGTTGTTTAAAATAACAGAAAGGATTCTAGTAAAAGTATAGTTGTTTATTGACGGTCAGTGTTAGAAGCAATGGATATTCAACCAATCTGTATCAACTTAGAAACACAAGACAAATTGAATTAGGTTCTCTCAATGCTAGTTGTTTGTGAACCAGACCAGTGCACCAAACATCAGTATACAAGAAGGGATTTTAATTCAATTACAGAAGAAAGTGTTGATACAGTGAAGAATGGAAAAATAGAAGCAAAATATTCTAAGGCAGAAGACTCTTCACTCTGGTCTCCATAGAAGTGTAAGGACTACTACAAGTAATTCCAGTGGTCGCCATAGAGCTCCAGTGGTCGCCATAGAGCTCTAGTGGTCGCCATAGAGCTCCAGTGGTCGCCATAAAGCTCCAGTGGTAGCCATAGAGCTCCAGTGGTCGCCATAGAGCTCCAGTAGTCGCCATAGAGCTCAAGTGGTTGCCATAGAGCTCAATTGCTCGCCATAGAGAAACACAGATGTTGGTCACCAAAGAAGAAAAGCCAAAGGATACTCCAGTCGCCATAGAACACTTGGTTGATTTTCTAGTGAATTATACAGCAGCAATTCAAGGATATTTATGGACACAAAGCTGCCACATGTCCAAATGAATTGAAAGTCTACACAGAGAAGCAGAATATATAAAAATCAAAATTATTATTGTTAAGAAGTTCTGTTCATCTTCTCTCTCACGAGAGGTGATGAAAACAAGAAACAAAGAGAATACAGAGAAGCTCCAGGCACATTGTAAATCCGTTTAACTTCTCACCGGAGTAACGTTATAATGCCCGATTTAATTCTTGTGTATTCTAGGGGCATTATAATCGTTACCCGATAATTAAATCCTTAGACAAACGAAATCTAGATTATTGTTTAGGATTTAATTTGTATATCTTTGTAGAAGCAAGAACATTGTTGTTCTTGGATTGTAGCCGGTTAATATATTTACCGGAGTATAGCAACACCCCTCACGGATTTATATATGAATATATATTTCCCCGAATATCTTGTGTTCCTCGTTTTATATTCCCAAACACTATTCACCTCAAGAACACGAAACCACTAACCGAGCACTAAATCTTATATCCGCTAAAAATTCGAAAGAATTTTTAATTTAATAATTATCGTATTCAACCCCCCCCCCTATGATAATTCGGTACCTAACAATTGGTATTAGAGCTTGTTGATCGATATACAGATCAGATTTGGTGTATCAGCCCAAACAGTCAAGTTCTCATATTTTCAGATTTTTTAATTTTCAAAAATTATCAACACTTGAGATTTTTGAATTTTAAATAATTTGGACTTATCCATAATTTTTATTTCTGATTTATTTATTTTTCCATAAAATTCTTAAATTTAATTTTTTCTTAAATAATAATTTACATTTTATTTAATTTTTAAGAAAATTCGGAATTCTTGAAAATTAGATTTTACATAATACATATTTTTGATTAATTTATTCTCTACGAAAATTAAATATTAGAAATTTAATTTTTTCTTAAATATTAAATTAAGGGTACTCAAGTATTGATAGACTCACGATTCATCCGGGCTTTTAAAGTGGATTTTAATCTTTTGAAGAAAACGAAGACCATGTGTTATTCAGACGGAAAATTCCCGAATACGGAAATTGAAGATAATGGTTTTCTCACTCCAATGAAAATTATTTCAAGACCTCAGAAGAAAATTGTGTAACATCCTCAAAGGCTTACTCCATAGGATACCACTGGGTTTTCAGATGCAGGAAATGAATGAAATTTCTACGGGCGTTTTTATCGAAGATTTTAAAGACAACTCTATGATTCCAGATAATACAGTTACACAATGGTTTGTACCAATGCTATATTTATCCGGGAATCCATGAGATCATACATGCAGGAATTGTGGAGGTCAGAGAGAATAGTGGGGACACGCAAGCATCTCAGTTACATGCAATAAAGTTAGAACCTCAAGAAAGAATGTAAGAGTTACTGATTGCTAAATCAGAAGAAACTCAGGTAGAAGTACTTGAGGGACGGACGCCAGGACAGTGTTTCACTTGTCAGGGAAGTTTAGCCGCATCAGATTCATAAGGAGTACATAAGCTATATCCAAGGATCAAGTCTATCTATTCTGAAGCAGAGATTCTTATAGATTCAGTTCAAGAGGTAGTTACAGACTAAGGTTGGGACATAAATAAGATTTAAAAGCTACAGGTTTGACAAGCAATATGTGTCAAGTAACTATCAGGGGTTTGCTACAACAAGACAAGAAGCTTGACAAACAAGGATGAGTAGGGATTCAGTTGACGAGTTAAGACAAAGGTGGAATGTTTTCTTAGGGAAGCAGCCAGTCCAAACTTATAGTGCACGAGAAAGAGTTGGGATGGATCAGATGACGAGAATAATGAATATCTTGCTTTCATAGCAAACTCTGAAGATGGTCCAACTCATATATCTCAGGTCTCAAATTCTTGAACCACTGCAATATTTTACTCTCAATATTCAATGCATGATAAGATCATAGTGTTTAAATGTTTAACACTCGCACAAGCATGATAGCATCACACATAAATAATGTTGAACTAGTTCACTAGATTATTATTCCGGTAACTAGGATAGATGTTTAACTTATGTATGTTACTTTGGGTGATCTTAAATATGTGTTTGAATATTTGTTGAACATTATTAATTTCTTTAGTGAGATATTTGTTTTCCAGCACTTAAGACCTTTGTCTATGCTTATCTCATGCATCCTATTACAATGTGATTTATTCATTTGATATGAATTGTTTTTTAAGATGTATTAATTTAAAATTGGATTGAGATAGTTAGATGTGATTCTTCAATAGGATTGGACTAGATAGAATTAGTGATGTACTTATTAATTCTGTTTGTTCCATATCATGCCTTTCTTGCTTAATTCTTATGAGTATTTTTTCTGAATGAATGCCATGTATTCCCAATAAAATGCTTACTTATCTTTATGCCATGAATGCATCTCTTAGTAGTTGCATTAATTATAGAAGAAGCATGTTTAGGTTTATAATAGGGCAAAGACTGCTAGTCCTTCTTATGAAAGGTTGGAACCATTTTTTTCCCTAGCCTAGAGACAATTTTGTCAAGGGTATTAAAATGGAGAAAATGGCCAGTCAAAGATAAGATTTAGCATGATAAGGTTGCAGCTGTTGTTATCTCTGTTTATAGTAAAATCTCTAATCCAACTGGACCCAAACTGATAAGTTGGGTACCAAGAACTGTTAATCCATTTGTGAGTGCAGGACATAACAGGTTAATTGATTCATATGTATTCTTGGTAATTCATACTCAAGGCATATGATCAAAGAAAGAGCCTCACAATCAAATGTGATTGAAAAAAGCTATTCCGTCAATAATCTTTGGAGATGACAACAAAGGTTTTCATTACGGGACAAGCTATGTAGAAAATGGATGTCATCATGGACTCAATAATTGCTATCACTGATAACAACTAATTATTGGAGTCATTGATAACAATTGAAGCAACTTCCTTGCTGGAGAATCAAGGCACAAATCCTCTTATCAGACAGTTCTGCATCAAAGGACAAAATGTCAATTAAAAGAAGGATTAATGTCTCATCTGAAGCAGGAAGTTTGAGAAGCTTGCTCTTCTTAGAGTAAGGAAAGGATATGCTCGTGGCTAGACTATCAAAAAAGGTGAAGTCAATGGTTTCTACTGTAAAGCTTCATCTGACAAAAGTTTAGCTATGGCATTGGAAGCTCTCACCCTTGAACATCAACTCAAGGAACTCTTTTGTGGAAAGGGGTTAGTGAGAGGATTGCCTCATCTAAAATTCAGAGGGATGAAGAATGTGAGGCATGTCAAAAAAGGAAGTCAAAGACAACATCACATCAAAGTAAAGATATACCTTAGTGATGGTGGTTGACTACTCTTATAAAACAAAGTTGTTGTTCATGCGTTCTCAAGACAAGACATCACAGATGATGATTGATCATATCAGGAGATCAAACTGGAAGCAACTGTAAAAGAAATGATCTTGTGATAAGATAATGGAACTGAGTTCAAGAAGCAATTTTGATTAATATCTGTAACATCAAGAACATTCTGAGACATATTCAGCATTGGGAGCTCCATGTCATGATGGAGTGGAACAAGGGAAGAACCAGAACTTGATTAAAGCTTCAAGGGAAATATCAAGCTAATCAAGACTTTCTAAATACCAAAGGGTTGGAGCAGTCAAAACAGTTTGCAACAAGTAAGATCAAGCCATGATCTGGATGTATACATGAAGACCACTAATGAGTTAATGGCCAACAGGAGCGAACATTGGATAACCTGAATGTGTTTAGAGAGAATGTTCTACATGAGCAAACAATGAATTATTTTCAGTTGTTTTAATATCTTGGCATTTTTATCTAAGAATTGTAAGGATATTCTTCATGGCTACTCAGTGGAGTCTACAACCTACAGGGCATTTGTGGTTGATCAACAGAAGGTGATTGAAAGTCTAAATGCATAGTTCAACAACTCCATGCTCTAAGTTGTTACAGGAGAAACTAATGGTATTAATGATTCATATCCAAGCAATGGAATGGCAGTGTATAATATAACTCATTATTTTAATGAAGCCAGTCAGCAAGGGTAAGGATTTTCAGGAAATCCCGGCAACAGCTTAGGGGGAGAAAAAGAAGGATCAACTAGTCAGACACACCACCACATTGAAAATTCAGAGGAGACAACAAGAACATATCTGCCGAGACAAAGGGTTTGATGCCAAGTCTATTGCCAGAGTCTATTTCTTAAGTGATCTAGATGGTGGAGTAATGATTAGCAGGGCTACTGAGTGCGAATGATTTTTTCTCTAGTTTTTTATCTGAAGAAGAAACTAAGAAAGTTATAGAAGCTCTGATAGATCCGAATTTATTGGGTGATTACAAAGCAAGATGAACTCAATCAGTCAGCAAACAGATTGTAGGGAAGCTGTTATCCAAACCAAATGACAATATTGTAATTGGTGCAAGGATAACCAGAAGTCAAACGGAATGACAATGGCATTGTTACGAGGGACAAGGAAAAACTGGATGCTAGGTTATTATTTGGAAGCATTATCTAACGAAAACAGTGACGAGACTTGAGGATATTATGACATATCAGGCACCTGATGCACATTCACACTTGGAATTGGACTCTAGTAGATGTGTACAAGTGCGCTTCTGGTTGGTGAGTCAAAAGAGGAAGTCAATGCAAAACAGTTCATGGACTTTGCAGTAGCAGATCAATTGAACTCTGTATATCTCTTCTTCACAAGCTCACTTCAAGTTGGTATGAACTAGTATGCTACTCAAGAAATTGTCAAGGACATGGTATGGCACTCTAACTAAAGTTACAATTTAATATGAACTCGTAGAGTCGTCATATTAATATCTCTCTTATCACTACGTATAAACATATTGTTTTATATGTGCAGTGATATAATGATAATGTTATATGTTGGTCTACTAACAAAGACTTGTGCAAGATTATTTGCTAAGTTATTGCAGAGTAGGTATGCAGGAGCATGTTGGAAAGGTTACAATTCTTTTTGGAATTACTTCAAGCAAGCCATTAGGATAATTCTTTTAGGAGCTCAAGCAAGCCAAAAGAACAATTCTTTTAGGAGCATAATTAAACCAAAAGAATGATGGAAATACAAGTAATTTAAGGATCTTTTCAAGATGCAAAATTTGGAAGATTCTGAACATGCCAAGACTACTTACCAACGAAAACCACTAAAGCTTGATCAGTGTAACTCAGGTAAAATGACAAGCTGTAGAGGTATGACAAGCACACTATTTTACTCACATGCTAATAGACAACATGTAACGTTCTCAAGATGCCAATATGCAAGGTTCCAAGTAAATCTTAGAGAATCCAATCTTATAGCTATTAACAAGATTATTAGATATCTTAAGGGACTACCAACTCTTGGAGTAAAGTACCCTAAAGATATTATGCTTAACATGTTTGGCTATATAGATACAGATTATGCAGCTTGTAGGAAAGACAGGAGAAGCATCTCTGAAGCTGTCAACCTAAGTGAAAGGAGAAGCATATAAGGAAGTTGTCAACTTCATGGAAGAAGATTGATTTCCTATTATAATGAGAAACAACTTCAAATCCAACAACTCTGTGGAACACTCTATGACAAGGCACCTTCACACCAGGTATCATTTATTTTGAGAGCATGTCTTTTAGTCAAAGAATCACTTGCAGAAACACTTATTAAATCACTTGTTAAAATTAATCTTTCAAGACTGGTTTGTAAGTATGGATATCATTCATTGCATATTAGCTGGAAATCCCAATTGTAAGGAATTCTTCATATAAGTTCAGAAGTATTAAATCTTCAATATTTAAAGGACTTGTGAATTTATCAGTAATCCAGTACCTCGTACTTAGTGCTACTATCTTGATTATCATGATTGCAATGTCATATACATTTGTGGTAGTTAAGTATTATAGCATTAAGTTAAAATTTTATTTTAATTGATTTAAATTATGACTGAAGATAATTCCATTCCATATCAGTCTCATAAGTTAAATTGTATTAAAATAATATGCAACATAGTTATTTGTATCTTGTATGAATAATTATGTTACTTTTAGTATTAGTGATATTATTTAGAATTTTTGTTCAAAGTAATCAATGCTTATTTCTAAAATCACTAATATTGAAAGTTGAAGTATTTTTTAAGTTATGTGTATAAAACTCTCAATATTTTATATGCTTAGAAAGTATTTCTAAAATTATTAATTATCCAGAGAGTGATTGCCATGTATATAAGTCATATATCCTATTGGTGATTATTCAAGGATAATTATAAAAATATTTAAGTGCTAGTATCTAACTCATAGATATTTAGTATTTATTTATTTAGTATTTAGTTTGGGTAGTTTGAATTATGGAAATTGAAGCAATTCAATGATTTTATTTGCTCCAAAATTCAAACTAACTTAAAATAAATAAGCAGCATGATTGATTATAACTAAATTTGTCAAAAATTGATATCTAGTATATTGATTGTAACATATGTGTTATAAGTTAATTATGAGATCTTGGTTTTAGTGAATTTAGCAATGTTCACATCTTAAGAATTCACTGAAATCAGAATCATGATTGTAGCATGATTAGTTGTGTGCTAATTCTTGACTTATATCAGTTAATGATACTTAGTTAAGAGTTTAACTATGAACTAATTGTGAAGTATCAGTATTTGTGACATTACTTAGAACTCCTCTAAGTAATCAATGCTTATCCTCAGTCACTTATACTAATATAAAAGTGTAAAAATCTTTCTCAAGTACAACTATGGTCAATGAGGATAATGCTTTATTAGAAGTAACCATATGTTGTCCACTTAGAATAATTGTTATACTTATTTGCAAATTCCCGAACACTTTGATAATGGATGCAATACTCAATCGATCAAAGTATATGGAACTTAGAATATTTTTCTAAGATTGCAAACAAGACAATATTGGTTGATGTTGCTTTATTTATCGAACCAATATTGTTTGAGATATTACAGTTATTAGGAGTTAACAATTGTATGACATATGAAATTGAATATTGATGTCTTTTTGATAGATAATTGGTATTTAATTCATTGATATCTTATTTTAATATTTAAAATAAGATGCAACATAATAATTGGTATCTAAAGTACTTAAAAAGTATCAGACAATGATATATTATTAATATTTTGTTGCAGATAATTGTGAGATTTTAGTTATAGTGGATTTGTATGAGTAGCTATATCTGACAGATTCACTACAATTTGAAATCAGCAACATAGTCCTTCTTATTAAGTATTTATCAATAAACAATATTGTTGGTAATAATTTAATAAAGATAGATTATGGAGCTTTTGACATGAATGAGAATTTCTTATACTTTACCCTAAGTGATCAATGCTTTTACAAAAACTCATTCATATCAAAAGACAAAATCTTTCTTTCTCTTCTTAATACTGCTACGTCATCAGTCTGTGTCTTATCAAATCATTTATCTTTTTAGGCATAAAAAAAGACTTGTGCACTCGAACAGTTTTAGGAGAAAATCAAACTTCTTTCTACTTTAGTGATTGCTTATTTCATTTAAATCATTTTGAAATCACTATTGTACATCATTTCTCTCAAAAGATTAAATGCATAATTTTCATTCATTATAGATCTTAGGTGCATTTTATCTCTATATTGCCATATGTTCTGTGATACAGGTACAGCCTCCAATAGCCTTCTTTCATTTGATAGTCATGAGGTTGAAAACCCACAACTTCTATTCAAGACTGTAAAGACAAACACAGAAACAGAACCAGCCAACACTCTTTTACCCCTAAAATGAAGTATAAAATGAGCGTGAGGGAGAAAGTGCCTTGGTGCACCAAATAAGGAAGGTTCTGAAGTCAACCCAGTAGCTCTGTCACCTACAAAGATGAGTAATATTTAAAATGAGGCAACTGCTAGCCCCCATACATCTTCTCAAAAAGATGTAATGGCTGAAAAGGCACAAAAATGGTTACCGGATTCATCCTCTCAACAGGGTGCGTCTATTGAAATTCGCCTGTCGGCCAGGGTATCTGATGTAGTGTCACCACCTCAAATATAAGCAATTTTTGATGCACAAGGATAGGTTACACACACAAAGGATGAGTTGACGGAAACAAGATTTTTGACCATTTTAAGGTCAGATTCGATTGTTCAAGGTTCTTTAATGGACCAATTGCCTTTACAGGTGTTAGGAGAGGATACTGATCCAATAGCCATATGTCAGTGGTCAGTGTCTACCTCCCCAGGCTTAAATCCCCTGGATGCATCTACGGATAGTGGATCTGACATAGGTGTAGATCGGCAATTTATTGACAATGATTCAGATATTACGTGATGAGTCACAAGGAAATGTCTTCACAAACATTAGAAGGGAACTTTGATCTTTATGCTAAATTCTTTGGATCATTGTTTTTCTCCCCAGAGTTTAAATCTGGAACCCTAAAAGGGAAACTAGCAACTTGTAGATTATGACTCAGATTCATCTGACGAGTCTAACAAGGATGGGGATTTGCGAACTCCCATTGCACCACATGTGACCTCCTTAAGGATGGCTAAGGTGATTTTCCTTGGAGGTACAGCTGGATTTTGGAGCTATGAGAGGAGTGATATACTTGTGAGAATGAGTGTAAACACGAGTGGAGAGAAGAGTGAAATACTTGAGAGGCACATGAAACAGAATCACACACTCACAATGAGGAATAAAGACAAAAACCATATCCCATTCCCTATCCCTAAACATGGTTTTTGATACTTCGAGTCTCGAATCTGTTTATAATTGGAACCCAACTCTTAGGGCCTAACATTTACAGACTGGATTAGAATACTTCGAGACCTAACAAGTTGGGAGCTAACAATTGGTAACAATTGGTGATCTCACATTTGGGAGGTATAAGGAGTTGGGAAGATTGGTGAACATGATTATCAATAGTGAAGTCATACTTGCAGCATTTAAAGGGACATGGTTGATCAGACTCTGACTTATTTTTTTTCCAACCAAGTAAAATATGAGAACTCCTTTAGACAACAGCATACATTCCTTCTCTAAGGGGGAGATAAAATCTTATATAATAGTTTGGAGGATTCCTCTACTAAGGGGGAGAAATAGCAGGGAGGAGGAAAAAGGTAAAGCACATGTACACTACACCACACCATTGTTGTTTGTAACTACGGATCCTATTGTATGAGAGAGGTGGTAAAACACAAGGTGATTTCCTAGTAATCAGAAGAAGTGGTTTGGTTCATCACTATTCTTCATAAAGGGAGAAACTGTTTTCCAAAAGGGGAGTACCATTAGTTCTTATCTGCGGATCCTATTTTACGGGAGAGGTGGTAGACGAAGGTGATCTCCTTTAAGCAGTTGATTCTCTTAGGGGGAGAAGCAAGAGAGATATGTGCTTCTCAACAGGAAATATGGTTGTACAAAAGAAGCTGGTGATGATTACTTCAAGACTGAGAAGTGTTATCTGGCAGAGATTTGAAGAACCAAGGAAATGAAGATCAAACTACTTGAACATCAGTTCAGTGCTAGAGGAACAAGCATCTTTCATTTCAGTTACTCAAGAAATCTGGAAATGCAGTATTTGATCCAGAAAACTAGTAGCATTATTTACAAGTCCTGGTACTTTACTTTTTCTAGTTGTTAGTTGAGTTATCCTCTGTATTTAATTTGTTTGTAAGGTTTAAACAATCAAATAGAAGGAGATTGTTGGTGAGACTGCGTAGTTGTATGAACATTTACGTGATAACTCAACACGATAACAACACTAGAATAAGACAGGTTAATAATACTAGGTCTACACAAGAAATCAGGAAGAATAAAGACAAGGCAAATATTGTAAAACCCCCAAATCCGGGGTCGGGGATCCGGGTTGTCACGTGTTCCATTTCCCTTAATAACACCCAATCTTAATAAACAACCAACTATTGCGTAATGTGACCCCACAATAAACACACACACCATAAGTTATAGTCTCAGAGATGAACATCCAAAAATAACACAAGTCATTTTATTCCAAAATTATAAGCCATTACACCTCAAAAGGGTTTCTGAATTAATTTACATTTTCTTTGCCATTATTATAATTCATAAATATATATAAGTCTGGTACATCAAAAGTTGAAATCCTAGCCTATTGGTAGTTCCTACCTTAGCTACAGCGACATCAACGCCTATAGGAAACTGTGGAACGTTTCCTATCCGCTCGCGAATTGGGAGCTTGGTCATGTTCATCTTGTCTATCTGATGTTGTGTGATGAAAGAAGAAAGCAAGGGTGAGCAACAAGCCCACCGAAATAATATGTATAATAATTTACAATATATGAGCATTCTCATAGTACTCAAGAAAGTCTTAGTTAAGAAGAAATGAACCAAGTTGATATCTTAACGCGACCAAGTCGCAAAATATTCAGTATATATATATACTTTTCAAAATCTTTGAAATACTCTGCCATGCATAATACACACATAGTTCCAGTTTATAACTGTATAAAAATACCGTTGCAAGGTGACCTCATATATCTACCCTTGTCTCAACGTTTTTCTGAAAATCTTTGACATGCATAAGATAATCATTTACTAGATATAAGTTTAAAAGATGAAGTTACAAGATACTCCAATATACTTATATCTTTTCCGAATACTACTTGAACTACCACCGTTCAAGTTATAATTAGTTTCAAAAGTTCATCACATAGATGAGACTACAAGATAAGATTTGAATAGATTCAATCTTTGAAATATCATTGAATGAAATGAAGTTAAGAGATACTTCATTAAGTCCCGATATATATATATTCATATATATCTCCCATACATATCCTGAAAACCTCTGTCATGTAAAGTATGAATAGAGTTGCAATATCCATTGAATTTGGAAAGAAAAGAATTTTGGCATAAACCCGATATCATGCTGATCAGGCAAAGATACCAATAAGTAACATTTTCTACTAGTAGATGGATGAATCCCTCACCGGTCATCACCCTGGCCTCATTAGGACCTTGTGCTGGACCGCCACCCGGCCTCTTACGCGTTGATGGACTGCCACTCATCCACTTACACTTTGATAGACCGTACCCCGGCCTGTCGCTTATGCCGACTCAATTAGATGGGCTTACTTCCCGAACGTTGGGTAAGTAATCAATTCATTTGTCAAAACAACAATCTCGTCGTGAATATAAAATACACCACAGAGCCGGATCCCTTAGGTTTTGAGCGAGTATTTAAATCCCCTTTGAAAGGAGGATCTTAAATATAAAAATGAGTTTTGGGGTCCGCCCTAACTTTTAAAAATCATTTTGAAGACTCGAAAACATTTTTGAGAATGTTTGGAGTGATGCTGATTTAATAAAATAAATCAGTCCTGATATGTTGGAGAATATCTGAATATTATTATTTAAATAATATTCCCATAAAGGATGATCTTTATAAAAATAAATGAAGTGAAAGTTTTAAAAGCTCATACTTGAATTGAACAATAAATAACCAAAGATATACTTATATACGAAAGTACGACCTTTATTTGAATAATCGAAAATAAGTTTGATTATCGAAATATTATTCTTTAATAAAATAAATAATATTATTTAGTAAATAAGCGGAGTCATAAGTCCTCGAATGAATATTCAAAATAATATTCATTAAATAAAATAAACGGAGTCATAAGTCCTCAAATGAATATTCAAAGTAATATTCATTAAATAAAATAAACGGAGTCATAAGTCCTCGAATGAATATTCAAAGTAATATTCATTAAATAAAATAAACCGAGTCATAAGTCCTTGAATGAATATTCAAAGTAATATTCATTAATAAAAATAAAGTTATCGAATAAACCTTATTTGATTAATAGTTTTCAAAACTATATCTATATATATATATAATATACTCGGGAACATCGACTCTCGGTTTTAGAAAACGTTCACCTTTGGGTCCCCAATACTAAGGGTATACGTAATTACTACTTATCTCTAGCATAGGTATTATACAACTTATAAGCATTTGAATCAACAATCAGATATCAAGATTACGAAATAGACATGCATATATACCATATCAGCATGCTCCAATATATCACAAAATTTGCTAATAACAATCATGCATTTATCACAAGATAATGCATCTACATATATATATCACAACAAAAGTATAACGGGTAGAAAACTTGTCTGAGCGACTGGGGGTGGTAAAAGGCCAGGGACGAGCCTGGTAACCTATAAACAATATATAAGTTGGAATTAAACCAAAGTCGCTTAAGAATTTATACTTTAACCAACTAGACTCTAACGCTCGCTTTTGCGCTTAACATTCACTTAAGTCGCTCGAGTACCCTCGGCTCCACGATTTTTGATAAATTAACCATTAAGAGTTTTAAGGCGATTCTTTCGCGAGTACCCTACCAACTGCCTAATCCACTTTACATAATTGTTTAATACCCCAATTATGTGGCGCCCTCCAAACCCGGGTCAGAAGTTTGGGGTCCACACACACATCTTAATTATAACCTGCTTATAACAATAATAAAGATAATAATAATATATGCAGTGATCAACTACCACGGACCGCAACAGGTTAAAGTATGCACACAAGCCAAACACACTAATATATTACAAACCGTTCAAATCCCAACTATTTCAAACTCACACTGAGTATCAAACATTAATACAAACTTTTACAAACTTAAATTATCCCAAAAGAAGCCTACTAGCTCAGCTTCCTCAACCTGAACCCTTAGCTCTCGCGTTGGACTGGGGATCCTCGCTACCAACTGGTTCCTTTTTAACTGGAAAGAATATAAACAACATCGCACAAATGAGCTAACTAGCTCAGCAAGT